>NC_054055.1:118505836-118818492 GCF_017639655.2 Falco naumanni
TTTGATTCATAGTTCAGCTATCCCTACTATGTCAAATCTTTCCAATTGTGTCATAAAAAGAACACCAAAAACCCCACCAAACGTCTGTTTTGACTGGTGTTTTTATGTGCCCATCTAGTCCAGCAATCAATTCCCATCAAGGCACAATATTAGAAGCTTCACAGAAAGTGAATTTTCTCTAAGTACAATATGTTATTAAAGATATCAAAGATTAGAGAAAGTTTTTACTCCTCTCTGTAATTCTTTCAATTAGACTCTTAGGGGCTTAACTAATTTTGTTTTGTTTCAGTAGTGAGTTCAGAGATTCTGTTTCAAGTCTGATCTTACTGGTGTTTCCATTTGAACAAAGTTAAAAAATTAAATCCAACATCCTGAATCTAATCTTAGCTCATCATCCAGTGATTGAAAGATAACTCAAAAAAACGAGGAAAAAATGTGTGGACAATGTGCACGGAAAAGCAGCAGTATTTTAATTAATTTAAAAAAAAGTTAACATAAAAATTTTAATTAAAAAACCACTTAAGAAATACAGTGGTACCTTGGCAGCCAGTCTGTGAGGTTTCTCTTTCAAGACCCAGTGGCTGGAATGAGGAAGCAGTTACTCTTCTATTCCCAACAATCTCATTGTAATAGCTTTCACTGAGAAGTTAATTAGGTTCAGTGTCCTCATAAGCAATCATAGAATTAAGTTACACTTAAAAGGGTTTTAACAGACCTTGTTCAATGATCCCATAAAACTCAGGATTATTTTAGGGTTCACAGGACATCTGTCTTCACCCACCTGTTCCCATTTCTTTCTCTCCAGAGAGTACCAAAGGCTTTTGTTTCATCTTTCTGGTACTTTTCAATACATATTTTTTTATATATATGTAGGTATATTCAGTTACATCATCAGCAAAAGAGTAGTAAGAGACACCAGTGAGGTAGCTCTGTGGAAACTCTCCAAGTGAGCTGCGCTAGTGATATGAATGTTTATTTCGGCAATGTTACTTTAATAAACCCATGCAGAAGTACTTACATGTGTTCATTGATTTTCCACCATCCTCGCTCACAGCCTTTAATATTCTTCTCACTGATTGTATAGTTATGAAACTTCAGAGCTATACCGAGGCTCTTCTGAGGAGTCTGGTGGGCAAGAAAGATAGTACAAGCAGTTGTCTTTTTCCTTTCGTGAACGTAGCCCATGAAGGTCTTTAGAGTTATCTCAGCAATTACGGTGCTTGGCAATGTCATGCTCTGGGAGCTGTGCTGACATCGCCAGCTCAACAGCCAGCACTCGAGACGCCTGCCAGCTATTCAGTCTTGGGTAAAAGCAAAGGTTGGCAAAGCCCCACCACAGCTGCGGGCTTTCTCCCCTCTAGCCAACAGTCCTTTCATCTTCAAAAAGCCACTGGCCATAGAAAGCAGCTTTTGTATCAAGATCAAAGTGCTCAAACACATCCAAATTTACTTGTGTAGGGGGACACAGCCGCAGCGGACTGTTACCTAAGACACTGCACTGAATACCTGTGTCACCTCTGCAATGCTAGGAGTTATTTCTACTAAAATATTGTAGTCTTCTATGAGCATCTGCTCAGCCAAGCACTGTTTAGCATTTTACCAAAGATTTTTAAGCCCACCAGCATCATGAGGGTTCAAATTATTTATTTCCTTTATTAAAATGAACAGTAGCTTTTTGCAATGTTCCTTTAAAAGCAAGGGCTGATTCAGGACAAGACGACAGATGGAGATTTTTCTCCTTCTCTCTTACAGAAAACATGATTTGGAAATAAGGGAAGTTTCAGCATTGAATTACTGGAAATTAAACTGTTTTTAGAAATAAGTCTTGGGGTCTGCCCATCTTAAGTGTTCAGAAACTTTTCCCTCAGAAATCCAGGATGAGTAAAGACCTGAAGTTTAGCAAAAGAGTAATTGCCTTAAGCTTCCCAGAAGAGGGAGAGGCTGTAGGTCATGATTAGCTGTACTCCATTCGTACTGGTGTGATTCAACCTGGGCAACCACTGACTTTAACCAGACATGAGTAGTAGATAAGCAAAAAGAGGGGTAAAGAATGGACTGGATCATATCCATTGCTGTATTCTTTAGAGAGGAAAACACAGAAGGGCAAACCATAAGTCAGAGATCATATTTTGCAGCATCAATAGGGAAACACTAATGTGATGACATCAGAAAAGGCATGACAAAACCACTTTTAAATGATGTAAACTATCAGTCATTTGCTTTCAGGGAAGTGCCTGAAAATATGCAGAAAAAGAATACCAAGAAAAAAAAAAGCACAACCCCCCCAAAAAAATCAGTCTGTGGGATTGTGCTGATAGGACAGACCACCTTAGAAGACAAATTGAATTTATCAAGCATGACAAAATGGACTGCAAAGAGATATCAGAAAAGCAGCAGTAATAACAAGGTTATTTTGTACATCCTTTTTTTCCAAATTTTTGGGGGTGGGAAGAGGGGAATTAAAAACAGTAAAGTATTACAATCTCAGCCATGAAGTAATTCTGCAAGCTAAACATCAAAACTAGTCTCAGTTTTTCACATTTATAAAAGGATCGCTTAGGAACTATTTTCACTTTATTAAGAATAAGTGCACAGAAAAAAAAAAAACAACCACCAACAAAAAAACCCACATCCCAACAAAAAAAACTGAGCACAGCCATCTATTCCATTATATCATTTCTATAAACTACCACATCTGTAAGGATGCCAGTTATTCCCTACATAATTGTTTCTGCTGTACTTACAGGCTCTGTGTGCCCAAAACACGCAACAGTGCCCAAGAGAGAAAGAGATTCATGATACCTGGAAGTTCCATGCACAAAGACATTTTGGAGCATAATAGCTTGGGTAGTAGGGACTTGTGATTCTCCCTTCGTAGCCAGTTTTCTCTTTTGTCACAATTGCTTTTCCACACCCTAGGGAAAAAAAGGATGCAAAGGTTGGCAAACTTTAATATACTTCCAGAAAAGCTTTTCAGTGGGCTAAGCATCCAAATTTATCAGAAATCTTGCACTGCTAAACAGGGCAGCTTAGGAATTATAGTTATCTGGGTTCAAGCTGTACAAAGATACTCTTCCCAATGATGCACACAGACAGACAAAAGGTGGCAAAATCTAGGAATGCTTGCTGGGCTCCGAAGGGCCAGGATAAAACATTGTGCAGTTTTATGTCTTTTATTTCACTGAAGGCAGTTCTGCAAACAAGTCTTACTGAACGGTGTTGCACATCAATGCATCCACTCTGCAGTAGTATGTGATGATCCCTAGTTTTAAAATGCAGCCACTTAAAAAAAAAATGGTTATTGTGCTAATCTAACCAGCATCCTGGAAGCCAAAACTTCTTTTTATGGCCACTCGATGGATTTAGAGAATTCACAAAAAAAAAAAAAAAACAACCCACACATACAGAAACCAACAAAGAAAACCCAGCCCTGAATTTAAACCAACCAACCAACCAAAAATAACAGGCCTAAATTTAAAATTATGCGTGATAGAGAATTTATCACATGCTTTTGTGATGGTATTTTAATGCTTAATTACTGTCAACATGGAAAGTATGCAGCATCTTTTTGAGCAACTGGAATTTCCTTGCATCAGATTGTGTTAGATTTTTCTCCTTGTGCTATTAGCCTGATGTTCGTTGTACTATTTGTGATTATGATCTAACCACTTCCTAAAGAAGCAATATAAAGCAGATGAAGGGCTTGACACACAAACAGGACTGACTCCTTTGCGTTAATGAGGAGATAGGCACCGCTGGAAAGTGCAGAGGAAGCTACTGAAGTTTTTTTTTCTGAAAGTGGTTTTTAGTTCTGAGCATCATCCCCGAGTCCCAAACCAGCAGAGGCCAGAGCTGTGCTACACCTGGAATAACAACTCCATCTACTGGCACATCACAGTCCTGACCAACTGAATGCAACCGGCTGGTTTCAACCTTCTACCTTCATGTTTCACTGAAGAACAGCTAATCTGCATGGATTGAATTACTCAAGAGGAAAGCAGACACTGAGTAACGCAGAGATGAAGGAGGGAGACTGGCATGTAGAAAAAAAACCCTGAGATACAGGCGTCATTTATCCATAGTCAGGAACATGACAGCCACTTTGGGATCTTAGGAGCAATACAGTAAACACATTTCCAAACACAGAACAAACCTACTTTCTTGTGTAATGACCTCAAAATAGCCATGGAATTCCTTCTGTTCCTTTATTTGTGCTGCCTTAAACATTACCAGCATGAGATTGTTTGTGGACACAAGTGACACCAATGAATCGGCTGGTTCACAGGCTCTGAGGGGGAAGACAGTACATACATAAGCAATAGGTAAAAAGCAACCAAACCAAAACCAAGAATAAAACACGCTGCTCTCATTCTGTGCATAAATTTTCCACTGGTGCAGAGCTTACCTACTTAAAGCTTAGTAAAAACTCCATGCTCTTGAACACAAAAGTACCTGTTACAAGGCCAGTTAGAAACCCAACATTGAAAAGTTACTTCTTGCAAAAAAGAAGGAAATTGTGAACATGAAAACAAAGATGGAATGTTTTAGCTCTAGGAGATAATACTGACTTTCAGCCTTCACTCGAAATAAAAATGAATGAAGCCAATAGTAAAGAAAGGCTTGTAGAAAAAAAATTTTTTATTAGACCAACAGGTTTAGCTTGGCTTTGGGGAGCGGGAAAGACAAGCAAGTTAATCTTCAAGACAGAAATTAAGAACCTGAGCCAATCAACTAGTCTTAATTAAAAAAAAATAATACTTTCCATATGCATTACCTAACAGACATCCTCAGTCCTCTACAGATACTAACAAGTAAGCGAACACCATCTGTTGTTTTATAGTCAAGTCAGCGAGTGATCCAGATTAGTAGAGGACCGATCTTGAAGAGGACTGAAAAGCCAATGCTCTTTCTTGAGGCTTATACACAAACTGGCAGGCCAGAGAAAAGGGTTTCAGGGGTCAAACCACTGAGCTCTTCATCTACTTGATGGACATGCCGTCTTCACCTTTCAGTCTGACAGAGCCCGATGGAATTAGTTACCAGGAATTTCAAACAAAAAAAATCCCCAAACAAGCATAGTGGATCATTATTAATAGGGCAGGGGGAGTAATAATGGTCCACACCCCTCAACCCATCACAGTTTCAACTCTAGATTTTAATAACCCTCTAAGCTAGTCAAATGGAGCAGAAAAAGAGAGTTGAACTGGTGAGCGGCATTAAGTATCCAAAGAATCACAAGGCTTTGTTTTAGAACATCAGTCTTCATATGAAGACCACTAATCTTCATGTGGATGAAGAGTTTGCTTAGGGGACAAAATTTTGACATTTTCTTTTAGTTAGCATCTGTTTCCTTAGAAGAAACTGACAATTCTGCCCAGTAATGTGTGAACTTATTATAGTTCGGTAGCTAAGTGAAGATGCGCTCCAGTCAAAGAATAAAGAATAGTTTGAAGAATATTTTACTGTTTCTTTTATCAGCAAGATCAACGTTTCCACTTTTGTAAGAAAAAAAAAAAAGCAAAGCCAGGTGTTAACTTGTGCATAATACATGAAAATCAAAGTATTTTTAAGAAAACAAAACCCACCAAACATGCAGATGACAAGTCTTCAGAAAAGAAACAACTAGATTATTATAAATGACTTCTCAATGAAAATTTATACTCACCGGTACAGTATCTTATGTTTGATTGGCATCAGAGAGTCATAAATGGTTAGCGAGTCAGTGATGCAGTTATCTGCTTCGATCTGGAGGGATACTATCGAAAGACGAAGAAGATGACCCACTGATGCAATCAGCTTAAAATAGCAGATCGTTCCCCCCGAAGTAGCGTGGATATCCAGAGGAAAGTGCTCATGCAGGCGATCAGCATACAGATCATACATACAATTTGTTCCTGTGGAAATATCTCATTTTCAACAGTGGACACTCTCCAAAACCATTAAATCCATGTAGCATTAAAAAAATATATATATAAAAAATTCTAAAAATTATGTTAAACTAAAGCAACAGATGAAAGCATATCTAAATCTGAAAACAAAAAAGTAACCTCTGCCACTCATGGTTTTCATCTTAGTTACAATTCGGTGGTCAAGGAAAAGTCTATTCATAAATATACAGAGCATGGAAAATAATGCTGTAAACAAGTCCTTGCAGCGTATTGGCACTAAGGCACCGCCAGTTTGTACAAGAGGTATTTGCAGTTAACAAAGCTCTGTGTGGTCCCCAGAGGATAAATTACTTAAATAATTGCTGGAAAATGTTCACCTGCTGTCAAGGCATAAATAATTGCTGCTCACCCCTACAGATATTAGGATATTTATAATAAACAAAAACAAAAAAAAAAAAATCCAGCTAGACATCTGTGTTACTTTGGGTTTTTAAAATTGTTATTCAAATGTCAGGGTTCTCGATGTTTTATTGTGAAATAAAATTCTAAATTCAGATTAACTAATACACTATTACATTAGCGTTAATAAAACACTAAATTCAGATTCACCAATTCCTTTAGATTGGAAGGGATATTAGGACTTTTTCAACATCCTGCTCAAAGCAGGACTAAAATGAATTCAGACCAGGACATTGTCCTGTTATGTTTGGAAAACTTTTGCAGCATTAGAAGTCAGTTAGAAATGGAAGTACTGTGAAATACAAATGACAAAGCCCAGCCTACACAATACTTTATATATATATATCTCTAAAGTAAAAAACAAAAAGATTATGTCAGAATTTAGAGAAAAAATAACCAGAAAATTACCCTACTTGCATCCAATTTTCCAATTAAGCTGAAACAATTGTGACTTTCAAGTCAAATATATTGAGGTCTTTATTTTAATTCAATATTGCAGCTCACAGCAAAAAGCTTAGGGATTTTTTTGTTTGGTCATATCTAAAACTCTTAACATAGCTCTTTGAAAGATGAGAAGGGTAAAAATGTAAATTAGGGAGATTAAGTTCCAAAGTAAATATTTGCATTAATGTCTGCCTTTTAAAAAGACAAGTTTCTGAAATAGTTACTATCGTGGAACACCAATTAGAGCATTGTGAAAGTTTGTTACCAATTGCCGAGTCAAATTAAATGTTGGCTTTATAAGCCGTAGTTAATCAAGACAGGAAGTGGCAGGTTTTGCCTGACTTCCACTTCTAACTAGCAATCTTGAAACTAACACTATGAATATTTACGAGCAATCTGTAAGGGTCACACACTGCTCAGCTGAGTTACGGTTATAGCTATTTAAAGCTTTGGTTGGGCCATTGTTCTTCCTTCTTCCTTTTCTTATCTCTTCCCAATAACATTCTTATTTGGGCTTATTTATTCACCCTTAACAAAGCCAGCTTTGACCTTAATCTTTAGAGTTATGTGACCACCATTATTTCTACGAAGTAGTTCATAATGTGACAAGCTCACTGCTCGTATGGAGCACAGCGCAGGCAAACTCAGAACTAGTCTGGAAACAGAAGTAATGCAGGCATACCAGCCTGAACCCAAAGCTTGGAAACAGTCTTTATAGAATCATAGAATGGTTTGGGTTGGAAGGGACCTGAAAGATCATCTAGTTTCCACCCCCTGCCGTGGGCAGGGACACCTTCCAATAGCCCAGGTTGCTCCAAGCTTCATTCAACCTGGCCTTACCCAAACAAACCCTTGATAGCCAGATACCATGGCAATGCAAGTCACATCAGCTGAACCTCCCCAAGTCCTGTCTCCAACCTATTCTTTGATAAATCTGCACTCCAGTGCCGTGCCTGAACTAATAACTAGGTGCGTCTTCACACCAAAGTAACTCCATTGCTCTCAATATACAACCAGGTGGATGCACCTTCCTTGTATACTGCTGCATTAACACTTTAACCTCTGCAGCACATGCTGTAGTTCTTAAGCAGACACACTCCAAGGACCCCAACAAACGAAACTGCGCCAGTATAAGGCTTTCTAAGCTTTTTGTGGCAATCCATGTTGTTGTTTCTCCCCTGCAACTTCGTTGCATACCAGCACTATGCTTCTTATAGATATCAGTTGCCACCTGTGCCTGACTACATGGCAAGTCTCTGGACATCTAGAATACAGCAGGTTATTCTTCTCCCTTTGCGTGAAAGATACCATATAAGTCCTAAAAAAGCCTTAGCATCAATATTTGTGCTGCACTGTTCTCCTTTCTATCTCCTCTTTTAGGGACTGCTCTCTGGAATACATTGAAACGCGAGATCTGACTGTACTAATTCCTCTGCCCTGGAACACTGAAATGGGAGATGAAATTGCTAAGCAAGTAAGCCACAATGCACAAAAATCTTTTATACAATTAAAATACATGCAAGGAGATGTGACAAAGGCCAATATTGGTATGCTTTGCAATTTAAGTCAGGAGAAGTTTTGAGCAAATGAATGCTGTAGCAAACTTGACTTGAATTTTGAGAAATTATGGGCTGATATCAATCTCAGCATTGCAAAGTATGGCCCAGGGTGTGTGACCCAAAGTCCACCCGTGGCCCACAGAGCTAGGGGATCTTGACTTGACTGCTCTGCCAAAAGTAGTTACTGAATTCTGAGAAAGCATACAAGCTAAAGCCTTGCAAGATAACAGAAGTGGAAATCACAGATAGAAGTGTAACATGTTTACATCTTGGTAAAGCAAAATGCAGACATGGAAAGGTATAAAGCCCTTAAAAAACCTGAAACAGTACAACTTCACAAGATGAAGAGTAAGCCTGTGTCAAGGAGTGAGGGAGGCCAACACATGCCCAGCTGATTGACTACTACTGGCCCAGAGACTTAGCGGGTGTCTGCATCAAAGTTGATGAGCATACCATTGCTTAGCCTAAGTAGCACATGTTTTCTAGGTACCTACTCCACATACTAGTGAACATAGATGCACTGTACTTTTAAACTGCTTATAAAGTCTCTGCACACTGCCAAAGAACCCTGCTGGGAGGTTTACAACATAAAACCAAGCAGGTTTATAAGTAGTGTCTCTTATAACCCTGGCAAAATTGAACTGCTTAAACTAATTTCTGTTAGGGAATTCATGCACAAGAAAAACTCATCATTGACCTTGGAGAAGAGGGAATAAAGGGGGATAAAGGATAGATAAAAACATTGCTGTTGTTCAGCCTTAAAGCTGATAGACTTAAATTCAGTACTGCCCAGTTTAGAAAAGGTTAATTTTCTCTTCAACACAACGAATAGCAAACAATTGACTGAGTGTA
The DNA here is from genome assembly GCF_017639655.2 of Falco naumanni. Classification (NCBI taxonomy): domain Eukaryota; kingdom Metazoa; phylum Chordata; class Aves; order Falconiformes; family Falconidae; genus Falco; species Falco naumanni. The sequence goes on from NC_054055.1 coordinate 118,515,039, forward strand.
TTTTCTACCATGCCACCAGGTACATCTAAAAAATTCACCAACCAGGTGGAAGTCAGATCATTTCTGCATGTGTCACATGCAAGACTCTTGGTCACGCTTCTAGCAAGTCAGGACATAAATGTCAAGGCTGAATTTAACCCTCTTAAATTAACACTAAACAATATCTTTGAGTCCAAGACATGAACTAAAAGCTCTGCTCTCCACCTCATCTGTCAGGAAGCTGCCAAAATGGTGAATTACCTGTTCCTGTTGTCGACCAATAATCTGATCGAAGACCTGCTGCATAGAAAAAGAGTTGTTGTGAGTCTTCTCATTTGCCTAAAATCCAGAATGCGGGGTTTAATTCAATCACACTTTAATCTTAACATTGAACACACAGGACAAAACAGTTATCTCAGTGGGGGAGGCTGCCCCAGTGCCTTTCATTTCTGCAAATTCTGCAAGCAGCTCTGGAGGTATCATGTCCCCAGACATCTCAGCGCCTGAGACAAGAGACTGCATGTCGATTAAGCAGCCACATTCAATTGACAGACTGAGACAGAGGTACCCGGGAGGTCATTTTCTCACCTTTGGCTACAAAGTTTTTCTCAGCTTTCAGCTGGGCATAGCTGGTCAAATGAAGCTTGTTCTGTCCTTTGTTCATAGAGCTGAAAATCGTACATTTTGTAGCTAACCACATCAAACAGATACTTGAATCCTACATTGCTAATTTCTTCCCCAGACAGGAATGACAGAGGAGTTTTTTAATGAATGGGCAGCTTTAGAATCCATTTTTTAATCTTCAAGAAAGGGGTAACAAGAATCTCATTTTCAATGGAGGGGCTAAAGTTTGATCCATGTGGAAATATTCTTAACCCTTCTTAACCTTTTATACTTTTGAAGTCACAGACTAACCCAAACCTGAGCTGCCTACAAGGTGTCAGGCTTAGATTCTGAACATGAACATAAGCACTCCAAGTACTGGAAGTTTTGCAATCAGTGTTCACAAGGACATTTTGTACCTTGATTTGACCTCAAATCTGGTTTTGATTTTCCTTTTCCCCCCCGTTTTTTTTCCTTCCTTATAATAATTTCAGTATTAGAAGCTAAAGATTTTGGTATATTTATAGAATTTGCTACTCCAAGATAAAAATGTTTGCTTAACCAAGTGTTTTGTCAAGAATATGGGTATGTACTAGTACCAACCACTTAGTACAATAGAGTCCATGTCAACCGCAAGGCCCTGCAGACTTCCCACCGAGGTCCGGTTAATGATGCTTGTCTGGATGGAATCCTTTAAAATGGCAGCCACACAGTCCTCACACAGCACTTGGCCCTTGGCCTGCGGTACCACAAATACGATCCAGAAATGAATAAGAAGGCCTCCATTGTTGTTGTTACTGAAATAAACAGTAATAAAATAATAATAAAAGGTCCTATAGATTATTATCACGTTGAAAGATTTCTGAAGACCAGACTCTTAACACAAGCTTCTGAAGTACAAATTTAAAAGTGTATGACTCGTTCCCATCTTGCATTTAGCGTGTCAAAGTAACAAGGCATGTTTTTTTCTTTAAATAAAGAATAACATAAAAAAAATAAAGCAGCCCAAAACATGCTCTCTTCACACCCAGTTAGGGACCTTCACTGGGCTGATTTCCTGAGGGCTCCTGACTTTTGAGACCTATGGAAATCATAATATATACTCGAATTAGAGCTGGATTATCTCCCAAAGGTCAAAACAGAAATAGAATTATCACCTCCAGAAGTGCAGAACTCTGCATCACTATGCATCTCACCTTGAACTGTGCATTGCAGTATGTAATAAACAATTTCTAAACTATTTAGATACTACATTAGAGGCTGTATGTGGTCACCCCAACACCTCCCAGTGGGAAGAAAGATCTTTAAATCAAAAGTACCCCAGAAACTCCTGTTCCTGAACCAAAACTGTATTTTGTTCAACAGGATTGGAATAGCCAATCCTCTAACATAAATTGCGTGCATAATACTAGAGTACGTGTACTTTATTGCAGTATATTTTCTCCTTCTTCTGTCAGGAGAAAACAGTTTTAGACCAATAATATTACTTTACAAAATATGTGTGACTTAGTCAATAGTAGAGTTGCGCTCTAGCAGCAAGTTTAAGTGGTTAAACTTCTGTATGACCTTCTTATCCAAAGTCCCACCAAACCTCTTTAGGGACATGATTTCTGTTTACCAAAGATTATAATCCTGGCAGACAAGAAACTGCTTATATGAATTTAGTTTGCCCTTACTTTTGTGAAATTAATTGGTATAGGTTTTAAATGTATTTTGCTATAGTACAAGTAGATAGCAAAGAGATTAAGTCATAACCACCAAAAATAGGCTGCTCTTGTGGGCTCATTACATTAGATACTACCCAGCAGAAATGCAATTACATTAACCACAGTTTTACCTGACTTCTGAAACTGTTGACTGCTTATAAAATTTGGAGAAAGAGGAGGTTGTGTAGACCAAGTTCATCTGAAAGAGAAATTGTTAAGATTTAGCATTTCCGAAAATCAGCCACACCTAGAGATGTTATACGCCTAGGCTTTCCTAGGAACGTCCTCTTTTCCACCAGGACTATGAAAACGCACACACTTTGAGACATACCTCAGCCAAGCTAGGCAGAGCAGCAGACATGAACAGACCCGTAACAAGTCCAATATTCCCAGGAAACATCAAATCTTCTGCCCATGGCCAGCTCATGTGTACAGCAATGCTTTTTCCAAAGAAATTAGTTTTGAAAAGGGTGTGCATTCTTTGCCCAGCAAATCCCAGACACAGAAGGCTTCCCTATCCTGATGCTGAAACTTAGGGCCAGTCTTCAGGAAAACAGCACGTGCCCATAACATTTTGTGTGTTGCTACTAAAGTGCAGTTAACAGCATACATCAGAGCTTTATCCACAGAATCACAGAAAAACTGAGATCAGAAGGACCCTCTGGAGAGCATCTAGCCCAACCCCTCTGCTCAAAGCAAACACCAGGTTCCTCAGGACTGTGTCCAGTTGGATATCTCCAAGAATGGAGACTCCACAGCCTCTCTGGACAACCACTCCAGTGTTTGATCACCTTCACAGTCGAACAGTTTTTTCCTAATGTTTGTGTGGAATTTCTTGCATTTTGATTCACTTTGTGTCTATTTTCTTCACTAACAGCTTAGTGATAGTGTATTTTTTTCCAATACACACAGTCTAAAATACATAGATACGGGAAAATTCTGACCATTTCATGCTGTAGATCTGCCTTTGGAGAAAGGAAGCTCCTCATTCAACCAGTTCTTTGGATGTATGGGATAATATCAGTGTGACAATAACCTTTCTTCCTCCTGTTCAAGGAGGCACACTTCTAAAGCCACAAGGTGGCATGTACCTCAAGCTGTTCAGACCTCATCCTGCTGCTTAATGGTTAAAATTAATGCCCAATGGACTACAGCGGACTATTTTGAAGGAAAGGCTGTAAAAATCATATGAATATTGGTCCCTAATTTTCAGTGTTAGACATGGGAAGTTTGAACAATTATTTTAAGGACCTAAATAAAATGGGTGGAGCTCAATCTTTTTTTCCAGATTAGGTTACAAGAGATTTTATATATTACTGCTACTACCAAAGGGGAAAGGAGCCCATCCTGAGAGCTTCTTCCACTACCACTCTGGGGGTTTCTGGGCCAACAACCACTGACAACAGGGTTTCAAGGAGAAAGAACAAACAAAATCCCAAATTCCCCACATCCTTGCTAGTCAACAGTCTCATCACCACAAAGCACAGCTGCAGCAGCACAAAATCTGTTGGTGAGGTCAGTCAGGGTTTACAGACAAAAAGTAAATTCCAAGTTATGTTCAAGTAGGAGGTGGCAACACTGGCAGTGACACTTGCCGTCTGTCAGCTTCAGCACAAAATCTGTTGGTGAGGTCAGTCAGGGTTTACAGACAAAAAGTAAATTCCAAGTTATGTTCAAGTAGGAGGTTGCAACACTGGCAGTGACACTTGCCGTCTGTCAGCTTCACTGTGTGACAAAGGCAGGATGCTCTGGGACAAGAGCAAGACACAGGGCTCACAGCAGGTTGGAGGTTCTCCATGGAGAGCAGGGGAAGGACATGTCCTGCACTGGTTACCTGTTACCCCTGCATGAAAGCACCTGAAGTCGTTAACATGCAGGACTAGGAAAAGTAGACTGTCTGCTTTCAATTCTTTTGTGAGCCAGCTTTGGGAGGGATGGGGTATGTGGGGGAGATAAAGCTGGAAAACAGGAGCATAAGTTCATATTATAAGATGACAAAAACTTGGCCAATATTAAAAAAATACCTTTTGGTTACATCTGACATTAATTTTTTGTTTGGTTTTTTTTAGCAGTTTTCATACTACTGCTTGAATCCTTATGTGGACAGAGCTGCATTTCCTGGCATTGATGTCTTCCTCCCTACGCCAAATGCCTTGAAAGTCAAATTCCCTTTTAATCAAGCTTCCCACCCCCTCTTCCCACTGCGGAGCAGCCTGAACTGCCTACAACAGTGTTATTTCTGCTCTGACTGATGCAAGGTGTTTGGGAAGAATAATGGTCTTTAGAATACCTAGCATCAGAAGGAAATGTATATGTAAATACGTTTGAGAGCTCTAGGGTAATTACAGATGCTTTGAGACACAAGACTGGCAGAAGATACCAATTTAAATGCAAAAGACTTCACCAGTTTAATGTCTCGAAAGGGCAATCAAGTTTTGAAGGGCTTTTGTAAAGTTCTATTCATAGACCCCGATTCGTGGGGGCAAACGCATCAACTTTTACTAAAAAGTCAAAAGAACTTTGCAAAACTCGGTTTGTGGTTAACAAGCTGAAAGCAGTCAGCTCCCCCTATCCGCAGATAGCCACCCTTTGTACATAGTCTTCCAGAGGCGGGGGGCGGGGGGGTGGGGGGTGGGAGGTGGGGTCGGTAGAAAAAAAAATGAAAAAAACCAAAAGAGAACGCCACAGTAGACTCAATGGCACCTGAAAGTTGCACCTCTCGTTCACAGCTCTGATCTTTTTGTTAGCCAAGCAGCCCACTCATCTTACCACATGCTGCACGTTCTGTGCCACAGAGAGGAATTCTTTTGACTCCTTCTGCCTATATTCTGGGAGAAATTCTATGTTGGCAACACGAAACAGTCCAACAAAATACAATGCATCTTTGTTTGCTGCCTGAACTGCAAGAAAAAAAAGACGACAGTTAGCCTCCTTTTTTTTTTTTTTCTTTACCTTTTTAATAACAATGATTTTTTTTTATTAAATTCTAAACCAAATGAACCTATGCAGCCTTACAGCAGAAATGACTACCAAAAGAACTCTGTTTTCACAGCCAAACCATTCTAGAGTACCACAATGCAGTTAATTGAGCACCCGTTTCCTACACACAAGGCAAGGTGCCACCATATAAATGAACCAGCACGATGAAGCTGGCAGCCTGCTGAACCAGCAACATCCAGATTCTGGAGCATCCCAATGGAATCTGAAGCAGTATTAGCATCAGAGGTCTAAAGAGGAGAACATAGCTTTTACCGCCCAGTCAGATACAACTGCATTTTCCTCCCCTTGAATTTCTCTAAGTCTGTTCTGCATGAGAGACAAAGAACTTGCTTGACCTTTGTCAGGTAAGCAGAAGGCCAAAAAACCACAAAGTAAAAATTTCCGAGGAATCAAGCTCATCAGAACTGTCAGATCTGTGCAATTAGCTAGCACATAAAATAGGTTTTGCATAACACTTAAGAAAAAGTCACACTTCCTAAAGGCAGCAGCTATGCCTGCTCTTGTAATTACTTGTTAAGTTTTAACAAAGATACCCAGAAGTGTTCCATGTTTATTTTAGAAACAGCCTTCAGGACAAGTGAGATCCTAAACCCAGCTGAAAGTGCTATTGGGGACAGTGATGTATGAAATTGGCATCAGCTGTCAGCAACTCACCAATGAAGAGCCACAATAATGTCCAGGTTACAACTCCTAAAATGAATAGAATGAGGGTAAAAAGAATTATTTTGTTTTGAAAATTCCACAGCAACTTATCTTTTTTCTTCAATTTCAATCTGCCGTGTTTTTTCATTGCCAGAATCCTTTTTGCCAACTTATCTTCTGCAGCCACCATTTGGACTGGGATGTTGGCTACCTAAAAGAAGGTGAAAGACAACAAAAAACGTGGAACATTTCTACAGCAATTGACTGGCCAATAACTAGAACAGTTTCCTACACATATTTGTTACTGCATATACACAACTATAGTTAACTTAGTAGCAGTTTAAAACCCCGGTCAGAAAGTAAGGTCCTTTTCTTCCAGACACTCGCTGATATAACACAGAGTCAGTCCCTATTGTATAAGGATGTAAAACCACAATGTACCCTAGGGTGACAGCTCGCTATGACACAGCTACCCAGCATTAGCCATCCAAATGAATGCTAATATCCTTGTGCACCCTTCATTAGTGTAAATTACCCCTCTTTAGTCCAAAGGGTAGACAACGCTGAATTACCTTGCGCTGTCTGCATCTGAGATGTATACACAGATGAGCACTGCAGAACAGCACCAGCAGCTTGGTAACATAACCTAGCAAAGCGTCTCATGACCCAAGTAATTGCTATGCTTACGCAGGTTTGGTGTGGAAGCAGATACACCTTCAGCCATTCATGCCCTTTGTGGGAAGCAGGAGGGAGGGGTTAGCATGATGTTCAAATAGTCAGTCCTTTTTCCAGTACTATGGCTTGTCATTTCCCTCCTAAAGAACCAAGACACAGGCGTATGCCACACCGCCATTCTTTCCTCCCAGCCTATGTTCAAAAATTCACTGCTGTTCAAAAAACAAAAAGCTACTTTTTTTCTCAGACCAGAACTACCCCAAAACAAGCTGGCTCAACCCATTCATTTCTCAGAAAAACTCTGCACTTCCTTTCAGGATGAGGAGCAGTGGTACAGAAGTCCTTGTCCTACATGTCCAGCTCCCCCGGGAAGCTCCCTCCAGTGAACCAGAGGACACAGCACGGATCTTGCTGGGATGGGACCTGGACAAAGTCATCACCTGGATATCCAGCCCCTTGCCAGTTTATTTTAAACTACTGTCTCAGATTTTTTAAAACTAGAATCAAAATATCTCCTGACCATCTTATCTAGGTACAAAAGGTTACTACATGACCATTTTTGCATTTACAAGGAGCAGTTTCTACATTCTATAAGTATCTTATCTGTCTACAGTCTGGTCTGGTCTGGAAAATCTGTTTATACCAGACACTCCCCCAGGCATTTTCCTCTGCAGGAGATAATCAACACATTTAAGCACACAAATAATGTCTATCAGTTGCTGCAGGCATGGCAAGAGCTGCCTGGGAACCCCTGGGACTTCATAAAATCTCCACTTTGAGAGCTCTTGTGACAGTCAAACGCTCAGTTGCAAGCTCAGCAAGAGGTTCAGTCACCTCTCAAGTCAGCACATCACCTCATCTATGCAGAAGTTACCTGGTGAGTTCCTGGACCACTCAGGGCACTATGACCAAGTGCACTGGCTGCAAACACAGACACAGCTGTGATACCCAGCTGCACCAGAATTAGAACCATAAAAAAACGCCCTTTAATGTCCTCCTTACATCACAACTATAACAGAAGTTCCATAATATTGCCTCAACAATAAAGAACACTCAGAACAAAATTTCCAAACACATGTTGATGCTAGTGAGAGGGAAGCTGTCAAGAGGCTGCCTCAGAAAGCTGCAAGCTCTCTGTGACTGACGGTGTGAACACACACACGGCAGCAATCAGCAGCAAGAGTTTCAGTGGGAAGTCTTCTATGAAGCACAAAACAGGCTTTGAGACGAAAAGACCTGGCTCAGGAGCTCATATATGCAAAGATGATACTGAACTACATCATTTTAAAGTTGAAGACCAAAGTGAAAAAAGACCTTTTCCCTTGTCTTTGGAATAGCTTGATTCATTTTAAGAGCATCTTCAAAGTGGGTCTCCCCACCTCACAGCTGATTTTATGCCACTGGTGGGCTAGGACTGCTCAGAGGTACATTATTCCTCATCAGTGCAAATCAAGAACCTCTCACAAAGACCAAGGCTAACTGGTCTGTATCTGCACCTGGAGCACATCACCCTCACTCTGCGGAGGTAGGCAGCCAGGAGAAAGGCTGCAACAAGCTGCCAGGCTATTTACCATCATCACATTCTTTGAAGCCTCTCAGAAGGTACACTGCAAGGACGTGTGGCCTGTTATAGACTAAAAAGTGTGCACACAAAGCTCGTTTTTCAACACTATTAACTGTATTTCACTTGAGGAAAGAGAAGGCTATGAAAGTCGGTAAGTACCCAGCTAAGAACTGCACTCCAAGTTATCCATGTAGGATGCTAAGCTGGATACAGTGGCTACAAAAACTATGTGCTGATGGAGCTTGACAGCCAGAAAATGACAAGCATAACTACTAGACATTTGCAAAAGTGGTGCTGGGAAATGATCTACGCTAGGTGGTTGTTTCCTTCTGCCCAATACTAGTAGAGACACATCTGAAGTATTGTGTCCAGTTTTGGGCCCACTGGTATAACAGAGATGTTGGTAAACCGGAGTGATTCCGGGGAAGGGCCACCAAGAGGCAAGGTGCTGGAGCAGATGATGTACAGCAAAAAGCTGGGAGCCCTGAGGTTGTTTATCCGGAGACGAGAAGGCAGGGTAAATCTAATTATAGATTTCCCTATCTAAAGTAGGTCAGGGAGAAGACAGCCACACTTTTCTCACCAACGTGCAGTGAGGACACAGCCACAACAGTAACACACGGCAGCAGGGGAAACTCCAGCCAGACAGCTCAGAGGGTGGGAATGTATGTCACCATGATGGCCATGCACCTCAGCCACAGCGGCCAGGGAACCTCCATCCCTGGAGGTATTAAAAACTCAGTGGGATAACGCCCCAAGAATTCTGTTCTGGCTTTGTTGTTAGCCCAGGGGTTTTTTTCCTAAATTTGAAAATCTTCAAAAGTCCCCACCAGTGTAAATGTTTCTGATTCTCTGATACTGTGCCCTGGTAATGGTTTCAAAAAAAGAGCTCTCTGTATCCTCACAGAGGAGCACAAGCAACATCACCACAAATATCCTGCCAGTCCCGTAGTCAAATACAATGGCTAGCAACCCTTGACTTCAAAGTTGAGAATGTTCAAAGATGAGAATGAAAATTAGTAATAAGTAATAATGAACAATAAGACCCAGTAGCACACTTTACAATTTCCTCAAACAAAATGTGGGAACTGGAAGATTTCAGACTCATACCTTCTACCTGGGCAATTAACTGCACTTGTTTTGCATGTTCTCATTTTGCCCAGGACTCAGTTTTCCCATCTTCTGTATTTTTTCAAAACCTTATTGAGTACATTTCTGTTTAAGGATGAAAACCAAATTGCCTCTTTGTTTAAAGCTCTGCTCTGTCATGTGAAGTTCCCTTACACACTCAGGTGTTCAATAGGACACCTTGGCACAGCCCAATGAATGCTCGGTCCTGACATCTGAAATTTGGACCACTTTGATCAAACATTCCCCCAATAATATTTTATATTTAAAATTTCCCATGCTGTTCCTTTTTGTAGCAGAAAGATTTATTCTTGAAAATTAGATCCCGTCAAGGATCATTAAAGACTGCTCAAGATTGACACCACTAGGTCCATAAGTATGCACTTGAAACAGCCAACGTCTCCATTGCATCTACTGCAATTATAACCTTGTTTAAAGAAAACACACTTCATATATCATGGCTTGCATGGCAGAGTTCTCTGTTACTCGGGATTCAAAAGAATACTGAAAGCTATGTGCTACATTTTAAAGATTTCCCAAGGCCATGCTAGTTTACCATAAACACTTTATAGCAAGAAAAACAAAGTTAAGCTGTTCCCTCAATAAGGATGACAGTTCTTCACTCAGCTTTCCTCTCTGCTGCAACCTAGTTCTTCTAGTCTAGAATTGGTTTCCAGCTAAAGCTGCAATTTGACTATCACCATACACTAAATTATTTAATTACTTCTTTGTCAGGAGTTAATGTTCATGCAATAATCCCCTTCTGTATCTTCTCAGGGTAAAACAAAACACTTTACCTACTTTAATGGTGCCTTTCCTGCCTAGAAACGGATTTGGTTTTGGAAAAACATGCTGCCATGACACCAATATAAGCTTTTCATATTGTCACACTGGCATGCTCATTACTTCACTTGTCTAAAAATACATGTTACTAGCAATCTGAAAACAAATATACATATGTTGGCATTTTCAGATCGAGTTATAAAACAGAAAATTCTACCAAATCTAACTGTGATTTTAAGTTTAATACTTGAAAACTAGATCAGAAGAGATCTAACAGCATCAAGAGGTGTATGAAATCAAGAATGCTTAAGTCACCTACTTACACTTAGTTCATCTTCAGGTTTAGCTGCTGGGTGATCATTTTTTTCATCCATTCCAGCAGAATTAATTTTATTGCTTGTCCAAGCTGAAAAAGAGCTTTGCACGTTTTCTCAGGCACTACTTCTACCTCTGAAGCTGAAGACAGCTAACAGCAGTGTCCAGGACCAAAGCAGGCATCAATTTACTTTGATGAGTTTCCAGTTGTAATCTCATCTGCCCTATTGCTCCTTTGTGAATATTGGAACGATGCTATCATGTAACTTTAGACATCAGACTGAATAAAATCGGTTTTTCAGTCTTTTTAAGCTCCAACTTGTTAAAACAGAAAATCACAGTGCTAAAATCTATATATCATTAAAACATCACAACATTATCTGCCACAAACAAGAAAAGTAGCAAATAAAATGTAAATACGTGAGCAAAATCATGTAACTAGAAGAAGGAAAATAAATGTAAGCACCTTGAGTAAGAGTGCTGCAAATAGCAGATAACTGTAAACCAAGAAGAGCATTTTGACTTTTTTCTAGAATTTTGTAACGTACCTTTTAACACTCAAATTTGGTTATTTTATTGTAACTGAGAAATAAACTACTCCAGGGAACACATTTTGTATTGTTACAATAGATCAGGCTTCAGACTGAGAATCCTTTCTGTAATCAGACGCAGGAAGTCACTCGTACCATAACAGTTCCATCCTATTTTCTTTGGTGATTAAATATTTATAGAGGATGTAAAACAGTACTTTCCTCAATGGATGCTAACTATAGAGCTGTCTTTACTTTTAGGTGATTATCAATCTCAATGCCTTCCTTGGGTCAACTTCAGAACTGGCACTGGAGAAATGCCAAACTTTACTTAAAAATAAAAAGAAATAATAACCCTTCTATTACTTTACCTTTGAAGATATAAAACCTAAACTAACAATCATAAAAAATTTTAGCAGCACAGTAGTGTAAAGGTACAGAATAGAAAAGATGTATCAGACCTCATAATAAGTGAGCTCCAGGTCCATTCTATGCTCCATCTGTGTAACCAGCAACAGATTACTTCAACTACAAGGCAGAAAAATACTACAGTCAGATAACATACTTGTAAACTAAAATATTTCTGTTCTGTGTGTTAGCCTTTGGCTTATGCCCTGAAGCACAATATTTATATCCTTAGTCATTGTTTGTTATTTGTTGTAGAACTGCGATGTATTTTAACCATAAGAAGGGACACCATAAGCTCTGAGACTTATTAATGCTCTAGCAGCATAAGAAAATCTATTAATTTATTCATATTTCTATGTATTAATTGTTTCTAACTCCTACTTTTTTTTTTAGTTACACCTAATTTTTTGGAGGACTACCATGATCTTGTAAAGTGTCTGTGTAATTCCCAACAGCCTTCCACTATCCTGTGCACAGGGAGTTACTGTGATAGAAATGGTATTTCAGGAGCTGGTCCATAGATCGAAAGAGCATTGTACATAAAAAGTACTTTCCCTTTGTCAGTATCAAAGTCTTTTGCATGTTTATTCAGTGAGTTCTTTATACTCTGAGGAAGCACAGTTATCATCTCCAGATTTCACTTTCTTCAGCTGTTTACCTTCGCATGTTTTCTCCTGATAAGATAAAAATAACCATGGTGTCCATTATTGAAGTTGCAACAAGAGTTAATCAAAAGGCATAGTCTTAATGGGTTCTTGAAACCTGGTAAGAAAATTACATGCCATTTTCTCTAGATTACACAGAAAGGTTGAGGTGGAAGTTATTTCCATTCCTTCAGTGAGATAAATAACATTATTATGCATCTTTCATATACCAGCGTGTATAAAGGCTGCTTGTATAAAAAAAATAAATGAAGCAAAAAATAAAATGGAGGAGGAGGAGGACGTTCTCCAGGTGCCAGAGCAAAGACCCACGCTGCCGCCTGTGGAGGAAATCCTGCTGGAGCAGGTGGCTATTCCTGAAGGATAGCGGTCCATGGAAAGCCCATGCTGGAGCAAAGGAAAAGAGTGAGAAAGAAGGAGCAGCAGAGAGAAACGATTGTATACTGACCATAACCTCCCCATCCCCACTGCGCTGCTCAGGGCTCGGGAGGGTGAAGGGAGGAGGGCACGTAGAGGAGTCACAAGCGAGGAAATTAAGTTGGGCCTGGGAAAGGGGGGAGGAACAGTGTCATTTCAATTTTTGCCTTTTTGTTTCCCGCCACCCAAATTAGTAGTTACATTTTTATTTTAATTGGCAATAAAGTCAGTTTTCCCCATGGTGAGCCTGGTTTGCCTTTGACAGTAACTGGCAAGTGATATCCCTGTCTTTACCTCAAAACATCATTTTTCTCTCCTTCCTGTTCTTCCCATTTTCTCCCCCAAATCCTGCTGAGCAGGGGAGGGAAGGACCGAGCGGCTGGGTGGGAGTTTGGCCGATAGCCACCGCTAACCCGCAACAGCTGCAGCACCTGGTACTTACTTCCCCCTCTCCTCCTTCTAAAGAGCAAAATTAGGGTTTGAGTTGTTGGTTTGGTTTTTTTTTTAGGTTTTTTTTTCAAGAGAAGTGCATTCTGTTTCCAAGTAAAGCTAAAAATAAGGAGGTTGGCAAACTAATAAAACATGAAAAACATTTGAAATAAATTCATCTTATGAAAGCGAACACTCCTGTTTCCTTCTGTTTCGTTAATTGCATGTTCATGATATTAAAAAAAGTCTGAAGATTAAAAAAAATTCAAAGTCAATGCAAACCATAGGCTCACTCTCTCAGGTTCCTCTGATAGGCACCATTGACTCCAGGTCAGCTTCAAAAGAGCGTCAAAAGTTAATTCGAGCCAATTGTTCCATTTCTGAGTTCTGTGGAGAAATGTGCTTTCACACAGGTCCACCTGAAAGGGCTGTTGGCTTTGAGCCATTTCTTGGTCTGCCTGAACTGGTATTATGTGGCTTGATTTTATCTCCTGCAAGTAACGCATATCAAAACGTGACTCTTACCTCCTTCTGACCCAAATCAACATAACACCTATGTCGATTAGGTGTCAGCTTCACCTCCATCCCTGGAAAGGTGATGGAACTCTCATCCCGGAGGTCACCTCTGAGCATGTGGAGGAAGAGAAGGTCATCAGGGGCAGCCAACATGGATCCACCAAGGGGAAACCACGCCTGACCCACCTAACAGCCTTCTGTGAGGGAACGATGGCTGGGTAGAGGGGAGAGCGGTGGACGCTGCCTGCCCTGAGCCCAGCGAGGCTCCTGTCGCTGCCCCGTCCCACGCCGACAGTGAGCGCGGGGGCTGGGCGAGGCGAGGGGACAGCGCGGGGGGCTGGGGCCTGGCTGCAGGCAGAGCTCAGGGGCTGCCACCAGCGGCGCAGGGCCTGGCTGGGGGCTGGAGCTCGCGGGGTTCCCAGGGGCACTGCTGGGTCCCTCCTGCTCGGCCGATCCACCGCTGGCCTGGGGGAGGGGACGGGGCCCCCAGCACGGGGGCTGGTGGCACAGGCTGGGGGGAGCGGCCGGTGGCCCAAGGGGTGCCGGGGGGTGCCAGCTGCCCGCGGGCCAGCAGTGTGTCCTGGGGGCCGAGGGGCCCGTGGGACCCTGGGGGGCACGAGGAGGAGCGTGGCCGGCAGGGCGAGGGAGGGGACCCTGCCCCTCTGCTCTGCCCTGGGGAGGGCACGTCTGGGGTGCTGGGCCCAGTGCTGGGCTCCCCAGTTCAGGGGAGACAGGGAACTACTGGGGAGGGTCCAGCAGAGGCTGTGAAGATGACGAGGGGCTGGAGCGTCTCCCTGACGGGGACAGGCTGAGGGAGCTGGGGCTGCTCGGCCTGGAGAGGAGAAGGCTGAGAGGGGACCTTACCAGTGTCTACAGACACCTTAAGGGCGGGTGCCAAGAGGACGGGGCCGGGCTCCTGTCTGCGGTGCCCAGGGACAGGACACGGGGCGATGGGCACACACTGCAGCACGGGGGGTTCCTTCTGAATATGAGGAAGAACTTCTTTACCTTGAGGGTGACGGAGCCCTGGGACAGGCTGCCCAGGGAGGCTGTGGGGTCTCCGTCTCTGGAGACATTCAAACCCACCTGGACGCGGTCCTGTGCAACCTGCTCTGGGAGACCCTGCTTGAGCTGGGGGTTGGACTGGGTGGTCTCCAGGGGTCCTTTCCAACCCTAACCGGTCTGTGATTTGTTTCAGAAACATTCTATTTTCTTGCTGTTGTAACAGCTTCTGGACCAGTTCCACCTCCTCATGCCTTCCTACTACTACAAAACCCACTGTCACAAATCATGGACTTCTCAATTTATCCACACAACGACAGTGACACTTGGTTTTACTCCCATCATTCTCTCTTAGGGTCATAGCGTCATCATACACATCTATTTCGCAGCCTGACTTTGTCTCCCATGTCTCCAAGACCCTCACAGAACCAGAGGCAGCTTGTTAGTCTAATCTGTGACACCCCCCGCCCCAGCCCACTGAGTCCCTGAGGAAAGGCTGCAGCAGATCTATGTGACAGCCTCCAGCCACAGCCGAGATGCCCACCTGTATTACATAGATACCACAGAGGAAACCAGGATACCAGTGACTCAGGAGAAAAAGTCTGTCTCGTGCTGCACAGACCTAGTGCTACGCTAGGAGAGAGGTGGGGGTCATCTCACCCGTCTCAGACTGTCTGGAAGTTAGGCATATCAACCCAGGTGTGCGCTCTAGACTCAGTCCATACACAGTGTCAACAGAGGAACATTCAAACCAGAGATGAATCACACTGCCACTGCTGCGTACAGACAGAAAGAGGCAATTATTTGATCAAACCTATCATCTACAAAGTCCTTTCCATGTAACAGCCACCTTTCCCTTCTGACCCAGGCTGCCTCGATGATCAGTCCGGACGCAGTCGTACTCGCTCCCTTAGGAGCCTAGAGCCAGCTTGCCAGCCTCAGCCCACCAACACACCAGGGTACCCTAGAGAGCTACTCACCTCAGCACTTCTTTTCCAAACCAAACATCAAAACTGACAGCGTTTGCTCGTATTTCAGGATCTCCCTTTGCTAAGCAGCAGCACCTAACACGCTGCACAAAAACACGGGAGGAAGAAGAGTCCGTACACAATGCAAGGTTCATTCTGCTAAAGCCTGATTTTAGTACCTATATGAATTCTCTTGCATATTGCTTGTATCTGTTTTGCTTTAATCAAAACTCAGGTAAAGCACAGGCCTTACATGTCTGTAAAAACTAAGCGAAGGTTTAAGTGATGCTTTACAGTAACGTCTGAGAAGGCTTTCATAAAGATTCTTACAATCAATCCATTTTCATCAGGGCTGACACAGACTACTAAGGCTGTATGGTTGCATGCTTTGCCCCTTGAATTATTTCTTCAAGTTACAGCCAAGATTACTCCTAACAGAAGAAGGGGGTTGGGCTGTCCTGCCCAATAACCCAGCTGAATTTTAGTTCAGCTTCATTTTGAACCTAGAGAAGGTCAAATACCTATCCTTCTGATAAGTATGTACTGATAACGACTGGTATGGTATTAATAGACTGCAAAGGTGTGCATACACACAGGTGAGTCATTAAGATCTTGGATACATCTCTTCCATCATGGGAGACAGAACCAGCACACAACTGCTGTTTCTTCAATTATTTGGAAGCTGAAATTCAGCTGAAATTCTGAGTAAGTTGAAACAAGGCTTTTACCAGAGTATGGAAGTGGGTGGCAATTGATTACTAAATTATTAATAACTGTCTACTAACATATGCTTCAGTATCAACTTTGAACCTCTTTCTTCTCCTCCACTGAACGAATACCACACTGCTTGCTTTTGAGATCTTTGTCATCTGGAGACGTAGCTTTGACCCACAGTGCTCATACTTGGTTTTCTTCACTTTGAGCTCTTACTTAATTTCTGATTCCTGACAACGCTTGCCTATGTACTAGAGGCCTGTGACGTAACGAAACAGTTCCCAACAGACCAAATCATCTTGGAAATTACAGGCAATAGAGCTGTCTTCAAAGATCCAGACGTGACACATAACTGCCATTGACAGAGCATATCATCTGAAATGAAGGAGCTGCCTGCCTTGCGTAGCAGCTCCCCTGAGCGCTAATAGAGCTATTCTGCCTTGCCTATGCAGGCTGCAAACAGCTTAGTTATCTGTATCCCCATCAATTTAAATCAAAACCAAAAAGGCTAAATGAGCACATCTTTTGGGCATGGCATCCATTTATCAGTCTGTGGCATTTTAAGGACAAACAAGCCCTGCTATTCCATCAGTTAATGGTCTCGCACCACTCGCCTAGGAGCCACTAGCTAATTTTTACTCTCAATTTCCCTCTTGGTTATATGAAACTGGACAGCAATGTGTGGCAGGGAGCAAGACAAGTAATATTGACACATAGCATATATGAATCATACTACTAGCTTAAATATGGCTTGTTAGGAGAATCACAGTGCTAGGGGACCTGCTGCATTTCAAATAAAAAATATATTTTAAAATGTAATAATAAATAATATATATATATAATGTTTCTACAATAATGAAGTTTACACAGTTGAGCTAGTGCTGAAGCTGGCGATGCCACCGTGTACAGAAGTCAGGTTATGGCAGCACTTCAGCCAAGCAAAAGTGACGTCTGTAGCTTTTCAGGTGATGAGATGTGCTGATGTGCGAACTCCCATCTACCAGAGTGCTCAGTCACATGTAGGTCAAGCCTGAGCAGAGTTTGACAAGCCAAGCCAAAGCACTTTTACCAGTGAATGTCTCTGTGCAGATCACAATTCAGTTGGTGCCCTGGTCAAAGTGAACAAAGATGAAGTTTATAAGCTCAAGGCTTCAGCTTATAAGCAGTACTGTCTAAAACCATTGGTCTGTGAGGCTAAAACCCCCAGAAGCTGTTATGATTAATGGATACCTCGTTCTGCATCATCAAACCCTACGTGCCATGAGAAGGCCAACAGGAAAGCATCTCTCGTCCCACACTGTCACAGCTGTCAGTTGCCCTAACGGGTGCCTAGCTGAGACAAGGCTGCTGTTTGGTGCAAGTGAAGGGAAGACATGTCACCCGTGTCCGCGGGACTGCAGCCTCTCCCCCCACAAACACTGCGCCCAAGGCCTCCACAAGCCTCCTGCCAGCCTAGCCCCAGTGTCTGCCACAGATCCGTTTCCTGATAAAACACTTAAAGTAACCTACTTGTCCTGCCTTTCCACAGTTGCATTTTCCTTGCAGTTAAACAGAGAGTATCTTCGATACCCTATAAGAAAACCAGTGCTGGAAGTTTAACTCCCTGTCTTCCCTCCTGTTTCAAAAACCTCCATGTGTCCCTTCTTTTCAGTCTTGACCGTTCAGCTCATTTCTATTTCTCTGATCATTTTCTAAGTAGGAGAACAGAACAAAAAAGCCTGGATGGAAAAAAAAAAAACAAACAACAAAACCCAAACAAAAAACAACGCCACCAAAGCAAACCAAATCTGAAGCTTTTTCTGGCTTCATTATTTCCACTTATAAGACTTCAGCAGGGCATTCAGGCCACCTGGGCCACTTTTATCCCTACTCCATCAGGTCTCAGAGTCCTGTGATGTTACCGTCCGGACAGTGACGGACTACAGCAAGCACATACAACTTTGTTAAGGAGAAGAACAGACTTTTTAAAATTTTTTGTTTCAAAGCAAGTCACTTGAATTAACCTACTATTAAACAGTTAGATTATTTGCACCTCCAAGTGTTAAACAAGCTGCTTCCCTTGGTCTGGTGAATTTGGGGCTTTCAGTTTCTTCGTGTAAGGGTTACGGGGCAGCTTGACATTCCACCTCTTAGAAGTGGCTGTTGTCATCCCTCACCCACCAAAAATTTTGATATGTAGAGTACCCAAAACACCTACAGAGGTTAATTCAAGAACTGAAAAAAACATGCTTGACGGGGGGGGTGGGGGGGGTGGGGTGTACACTAGGAAGTTAGTCCAGTTAATTTGACAAAGAAAAGTTTAAACAAAGTTACTTTTAGCGTTTGAATTACATAGCTCCGTTATTGACACCAAGACAAAACTGTGAGTGCCAGCAGAGGCAGGGCAGTGCAGCTAGACACCTTACAAAGAAAATCTGGTGTTCAGAATAAAAACCTGCACAAGTACAGACAAACCAGTCGAAATGACCCACTAGTGAGGGCTGTTAGCCGTGAACACAACCAACCAAGAATTACCCTGACTCCTCTTCACCAAATTGCACGGTCTTCTGTTCAAACTTTTTTTTTTTTTTCAGAGATGCTCCTGATGTTGTAGCTAGGTCATTGCAGTCCCTCTGACCTTGCCATCTCAGAGCAGCTGCCTGCAAGTACTCTGTCTCAGCTGCAGGGACACTAATCTTCATTAGGGGATGATCACCCACTTGAGTATCTGCTCTTGCCCTTGGGCTGAGTGCAGTGCAATAGCAGGCAGGAGATAAGAGCAGCTGGACTGATGGAAACCAAATTGAAAGTCTAAATAGAGACCTTGCTACTGTGATCCACATAAGCTGTGTTTGTTTCTTCTGCCTGCTTCTAGGTTCTGCATTACAGAGATTGCCATGTGTACGTTGGTTAGAGCAGCAGGACTTCAAAGGGTTGAACATGGTCCTGATCTGCATCCAGCAGCATCCTCATGCGTTCACCGCCACGCGAGGAAAATGCAAGAACTGAAGAAGTATTAACAGGAGGAAGCCACGTCCACTCCATTTACAATGTCATCACAAGGCCCTGACTTACCATAGTTTGAACGTTTTATAAATGTTACCATAGTTTGAACTACAGCTGAAAAGGTTTCGGGTTGTTTTTTTTCTTTTTTTTCCCCTGGTTGTTTTTTCATTTTTGGTGGGTTTTTTTGGTTGTGGGTTTTTTGTTGGTTTTTTTTTTACCTTTTGTGCCTGCTGTGTGGATATTCAGCAGAGAGAAGCACCCTTTCCAGCCCTTGGGTCTCCATACAGCCTCAACGCAAAGAGCTTGTTAGCCTTCCTCCAGCACCACTGTGTTATCCAGCCCCATCAGTCAACATCTCACAGCAACACCGCTTGAACCAGCTCTGCGGACAAAAGCTTTATCTGGGATTTAAATACTCCGTATTCTTTCAAGCAAGTTCGATTCTCCCAGTGTTAAAGCAAAACCTCTACAAAAACCAAAAAAACTATATAATAAAGCTGATCAAGACCATTGGAGAAATTGGTCTGATCAGCAGTTTGACAAACTGGGGAAGCCACCTGAGAATTCAGGATCACTGCTTGAGGATCAGGAGGGTACCACAGCAAACAGGAGCTGATGACGTGTCCCATTACGGTGCCTAGTAAAGGCAGCTGGTCACATACTGCAGCGAGATTTCAGTATCCTTTGTTGTCTGGAAAGCACGGGCTCAGATCCCCACGCTACATCCCTCACGTACAGCCATGCCAGAACCTGCCCAGCCCCCACGCTGCTTCCGCCTAACAGAGCAGAGCTCAGCCTCTGTGTGCCTCGACCTCCAGATGCACGGAACTCCCTAGATCCACCTCCACGTTGGCCAGTCATCTTCCCACCTTTAGCTTGTCCAGACTTGTAGTGGATTTATTTTAACAGATGAGATGGATTCTTTGTGGCGTTTTGCTAAGTCAAAAGGAGGGGAGAGTTAATTTAGGATCCTCTGAGATGCTGGCAGAGCCACCCTCCTAAGAGCTTGTACTTCTATGTGGCCATGGCAGTAAAAACAAGATGAAAAATGCCTACACGGACAGCCTGGACCCCCCCTCACGTGGCTTAGGATCTTGCACAGCCTCACAGTGTCTTGGCTCTCAGTCTTGCAGGGCTACATCAGGGACAAATCATCCCCCAGAACCGTTACTGGGAGGCACCCACAAGGGCCCTGCCACCCCTGTGCTGAACCCATCACACCACTGGGATCCTGTTCAAGAGATCAGATTTCTGAACTTGACTCCGCCTGATCCTTTCTCAGACTTTTCTCTAGCAACATTTTTAAGAGTAGATTTAGACTCCAGTTTCCCTGTTTCTCGAAGGGGTGGGGAGGGGAAAACTGGAGGTACAACATCATTCCTACGGTTTAAATTGGTTACAGAATCATAGCACGTTGCATTTTCAGTGCAGCCCTCCTCCTGAGGGTTTTAAGGACTCCCAGACACCATGGTACGTCTCAGAGGTGCTTTGCATTTGTAATGAATCCCAAGGGAGGAAACATGATTCATTCTGTAAAACACCAAGCAAACGGCAATAGCCGCAACCTTTAGCTCAAAGGACAAGATGTAGTTACAAGTGCCCAGCTCAAAAGTCATGTTTAATAAAGAGCTATTTTTGGAGTTAATTTTCCTCACTCTGAGAAGCAAACAGTTGTTTTTTTTTTTAAAAAAAAATAATAATTCCTATTGTTTTGGAGGCCTTGGTTTCCCTTTGATGGACAGACGCTTATCCATTTCAGAATAAAACACTTCAGCAGGAACACTGTCTTTTGTTTCTTCGTCCTTTCAGCAGCTCCCACCGGACACGGGAACAGCTTATCCCAGCACAGCAGCTTTGCCTGCCCAGAGGTGAGGCTCTGGAGAGCGTGTGCATTTTGCTGGGCATTCGGTCTTATTTTTAGACAGCCAAGTAAACAAGCAGATGCCAGTTCTCTTCAAGCAGCGTACATTACCGGTCCCCGCTACAAACAACTTCCCACTAATGCGAATAAAGATCCGCCTTCTCTCATTCCCAGCCAAAACGCCAGGACTTTCACCCTGACTGGCTACAGACATGTTTAAATTAGGAATATTAACGGAGAATACACAAGCGTTGACCAGTAGGACAGCTAAAATTTGAGACCCTTCATGACCTGCAGTGACAGAAGTGGTATTGATGACATTAAGTCTGACTGGTTTATGTTTCCATCTGTAGAGGTCATTCATCTTCTAAATGAGCGAGGATCCTCCTTTTTCTCATAGAGCAGCTGGGTCGCCTCCTAGGGATCCCCTCCACTCTAGTTGGGTTTTTATTTTCTGAGAACATCTTTTATTTTGTCCCTCTTTCCCCGTATTCTGTGGGTTATTTCAAGCCTGGTCACTGGAAAGACAACTTTAAATTGATCTCTTCTTCTAAGTCATTTACTTTCTAATTTGCTATCTCCCCCCACAAAGACCTACTACATGGATAAAGCAGGCAAGTCAGTAGCAGGTAGGAAATGTTTGCTTTCAGTTTTTCTTTTCTATCAGACTGTATCCCCCACCACCACCTTTTCAGGTTTAAATAAGGAGTCTAGGAATCAAAAATTTGTTTTACCTGCCCACTACAGGGCGCTGGGTGCACCATCCCCCCTGTGACACCAGCCACGACCACTGCGGTTCAGCCCCGGCAGACTTTGCTGACCACACCGTGCTCTGCTGGGGGCTCGCATCTCACCACCAGCACTACAAGTGAACAAAGAAATCCAGCTGTTCCCATCCTCCATTTTCTGATACCCTAAAACCATCGCTGCAAGGAAAGGTTTTGGCCTTTACAGCCCGCTAACCGTCCCCAGCTAGCCCCGATCACGCGTGTCATACCCACAGCACGGATTAAACCAAGGGTATCGTTGGAAGATTGTCCTAAACACAAAGCTAAATCGCTCCTTTTATTTCAAAATTACCATGAAGGAGGGAACGGTTTCTGAAATTCATTGTCTTTAAGACCAAATATTCCTTCCAGATGAATGCCAAGGTGTGTGACTCATCCCATTACAGCCAGCACGCAGCCTCTCAGAGACAGCAGCCGGCGTTCAGGACTGAGCCCCCCTTCCTCCATACCCCCCGCTTTCGTAGGAGGCGGCATTCATACTTAGTTGAAGGGCACAAGCATCGTTGCTCCTTCAGTTAAGTGCTCCCTGGGCCCATTTATCTCCAGCTAATAATCCAATTTGCCTGGACGTGCTTCACTCCAGTGGGAGCGCAAGTCACGCAGCGACTGCGGAAGGTAGTTCTTAAGGGACTGCTCATATTACAGCGAGACAGGCGTTTTAAATCCTGAACATCTTCTGGCAAAGCAAGGTTCACCATCGCAGCCTGCTTCGGTGACACAGCAGTACCACGGCTTGCTTTTATTTCACAACTCCCACTCAAAAAGCAAACAGCATAAAAACTGTTTAATCATTCATGGATTCATTTTACAGAATACAGAGACTGCTGAATCTGGCTGTAAACAATAATTTTGCTTTTGATCCTCGTCCTACACCAAGTATATAAAAAGAAAGAGAAAAAAGAAAGTAACAGGAAAAAAGAAAAATAGCCTATTACTACAGATGCACTACTCTCTTTTTTTCTCCTTTGACTCAACTACTTACAGGTGTTCCACATCCAGAAAACACAGAAACCTACCACAGCAGTCACCTTCACATAATACTTTTCTTTGTATCCTGTCTTGCAAGGTTATGGCAATAGCTTGACTTACTAACACACGCCAAAGAAAAAAAATTATACATATCATCTCTGTTCCAGCCATTGTATTTGGCACCTCATAAACCAGCACATGTTATGGTAATGCTTCTGGGGGAAGAACTGACATAAGTACATGTTTCACAGCAGGAAAAGAAAGTAATTTTTGTTTTTAAGCAAGACCTCCAGGGCTAAGGAAATCTCTTACAAAGCACAAGCTACGATTTCTGTGGGTCTCTTTTCAACAAGTGAGCAGAAACACATTTTTAATTACATGAAGGAATCTTACAGAGTAGCGCTGTAATACAAATGGTAGAGAATGAAACTGAATGCATAGGAGCCTGAAAAATAATTCCCAGGATTTAGGAACTGCAGGTCTGTTCCTTAAAACCACACTGACCTTCTGGTATCTGAACATCTGACATCCTGGCTGGGAGCCGCTCCCGAGGGAGGCAGCTGCCCTCTGCCCCCAGCAGCCTTCGCGCAGCCCCACTCCCACCGGGCTCGCTTTCAGCTGCAGCCACGCTGCCCCTGCTTAATAACGGCTCCATCAACAGCCAGCAATAAAACACGCTTCGTACCAAACCGCCAAGAAGGATTAATAGCTGCTTTGCTGCCTTCCCACAGCTCCTGCTGATGTTCTGGTTCAGGGATGCTGCCTCGGAGCGAAAGCGTCCACAGCAGGAAAGCAGAACGAGCATCCTTTGGCTTGTGCACGTGAGCCTGAGTTTTGCTTCCCTCACCTTGTCCTTCCTCAGGCAAGCCCCAACCTTTCTCTGCAGTTCCTTCATGCAATCTAGCACCAAAATCCACCTGGCCACAGCTCAGGCTCTTGCTTTTCAGTAGCAAAACCTCCTCCAGCTGCGGCTCGTGTGGGGACCCAGCTGCAGCCCATATTCATGGAATTGAAGAATCATTGAGGTTGGAAAGGACTCTTCAGATCACCAAGTTCAACCATCACCCACATTCCAAGATACCCTTCTGAGGCAGGGCAAATCCAAGAGACACTGCTCTGGTTTAACACCACTGCCACAACTGCGGCACAGTGCTTGATTCGTCTGAGCTGTCGCGGCAGATGAGGGGGAAAGGTCTCTTTGAAGGATGTTAGGAGATGATGGTCGCTCCTGGCACAGGCACAGATTCCCTTGATATCCCCCTTGCACCTTCCAAACTGTTCCAAGTATTGATATTTCCTCCTTTCATGAAAAGCTGCTCTAGTCACTTGGAAAACCAGTGTCACCACGGTATCCAACCGCTTTCAAGACAGACCTGCCCTTACGTGACTGTTTTCCTGCAGATGAGGAAGCGGTTTTGTCCCCTTTACCAAGCACCAAACCCACCAAGACCAGCTCTGTGCTCAGCAGCTCAGGGGTGTTCAGACACATCCCTGGGGGGAGATGCTCTGGCATCCTTAAGAACCTGATGAAAACAACATCTCTTGGGTTGTGTGTGGGAAGGAGCTGGAAGCAGCGGAGCCTTCCATCGGCATCGTGTGCGGGAGCTAATACAAAGAAACTTTGAATGGAGTGTTGACTCACAATGACACCGATGCAAAACCTGCTCCAAAAAACAATCCCTGCTCATTTGAGTCCTTCTCTTTTTCAGTGCCGTAACTAGAAATGAGAGAAACGGAGCATTTAGCTGCTTTCTGTGCAAACACGAAAACTGTCATCTGCCTCACACCCTTATTGACAAGATGACAATACATGCCCTTTCTAAAAACCCTGTTTGGAAATCTGCAGCAGAGATCAGCAGCAAAAATCTGGAAAACTGTGAAATCTGTCTCAGACGGGGCGTGCTGCTTCGAGGCCCCGCAAGCCATGAGCTGGGGGGTGCCTGCTCCTGCCCTCCGGCACTGCCTCCCCCCTCACCGGGCAGGCCTGGCCCCGCAGACCCTCAGGGCAGGGCACTGCCTGCTCCTCCATTTCTGGACATCGCTTCTTCCAAACCTGGACACCAGCATTCAACCTTCCAGAGCACTGACTCACCAGAACACAGGATTTACTCCTGCCCAATAACATAGGAACATTCCTACCAAAATGAGCCATTTCACAGAAATGTCATTAGGGAGAAAGGTCACCTCTCTAATTTCCCCCATAAATCTAATAGGACCACAGGCAAATTTATTTCTGTGTCTGAGAAATGGTGTCATAGCTTCATTTGAATGTCATAGCATCGTGCACTGTGCTGTTGCACAAACACTGCAAGAAGACAGCAGGAAAATTTCCTTCCAGCCAAGGCTGTGATGTTCCTCCTACAGTAATAGTTAATACCATATTTTTCTCCCCCTCCTCTCTGACATTTTATCTCATGGTTTTCTACTGTTCAAGGTGAGCCACAGAACCGCAGTGGTTTTATTTTGGAGATGCAGATGAGAAGAACAAGCTCAGCGAAGTTAAAATAGGGACACCACTTTGTCAGAGCAGGGACAGGTCCTGGGCATATTTTCCTTGCAGTTGCTCATGCTGCCTTGCTGCCCCCGTCACTCGCCCTCCCTGCAGGACAGCAAGCCCATGGAGGGGGACAGCGTATGTTTCCAGTCAAGAACATGCCGTGCACCGAACACGGGCTGACAAAATTGTCTGTTCCTCTCGCCCTCTGTTGCGTGATCACCTTAAATTTAGGGTGTTGCAGATTGTTTGCCTTGGCAGTTTATGCACGCATTAAAAAAATAATAAAAAAAATCAGCTTTTAAGTTTATAGAAGGCAAAACAGCGGGAGGGAGGTCTGTGCGCAGGCTCATCTGCAGCCTTGGTGCTCCCTGGCTCCCTGGCTCAGGAGCTACCGTGGCAGTCACAGAACGGGCTTAAATGGCTGAATTTCTTTCCCCTAAAGGTGCCCACTTCCCTTCTTAACATATTTAAAGCATATTTCTACTTAGGAGAAATTACGACACCACTGATCCTGTTAATAACCCAGCTGTTCAGATCACCGCTATTAAGCATTAGCTCTGCTTTCATATGAGAGCACCAGAGGCAGCGAATCCAAACAACGCAGCCAGAGCCAAAAGCAACTGGTTACAGGCACAGAAACCAAACTGTGACCTCCCAACCCCTTATCCTGCCTCCTCGGTGGCTCCAATGTGGCCTAAAGCAGCCAGTAAAACAGGTCAACTTGGCCTGAACGCCTTGCGGCTGGAGTGCCACCAGCCCACGGCGGCAGCAGCAGGTGGCAGGGAAAGGGCTGCTGGTGCCCCATGCTGCCAGCGCCCCCTTCTCCCTGCACCGCTGCTGAGCGAGTGCCAGGGGTGCTGCTGAGCACCAGGGATGCTGCTGGGCAGTGGTGGGATGCCAGGGGTGCTGCTGAGTGCCAGAGACGCTACTAGACAGCAGCAGGCTGCCAGGTGATGCTGCTGAGTGCCAGGGATGCTGCTGAGCACCAGTGATGCTGCTGGGCAGCAGTGGGATGCCAGGGATGCTGCTGAGTGCCAGAGATGCTGCTGGGCAGCCAGGGATGCTGCTGAGCACCAGGGATGCTGCTGGGCAGCAGTGGGATGCCAGGGATGCTGCTGAGTGCCAGAGATGCTGCTGGGCAGCCAGGGATGCTGCTGAGTGCCAGGGATGCTGCTGGGCAGCAGTGGGATGCCAGGGTTGCTGCTGAGCACCAGGGATGCTGCTGGGCAGTGGCGGGCTGCCAGGTGATGCTGTGGGCAGATTTACTGAAGAGCGAAGCCTCTTCATGCCTTTCACCCTCATTAGTTTTTATTTAAAACACATCATGTTATGTCAGCCTACTAGTTCTCAAGCTCCAGCTTAATAGAACTAGATGAACTTGATACCGACTTTCTGTTCATTGTATTTTCTTTCTGCTCTCATTATAAATGGAAACAAATTTGGCTCTTGCACTTCTGTATGTGGTTCTTCCCTGCTCACACACCCATCGAGCATCCTTTCAGGGGCCCATCAGGTGTCACCTTACTGTTTAAAGGAAGTTACGAAGCAATTGTCCATAACGAGGTCATGGTCTCAAAACCTTCATGAAGGCAGATGTCATTTAGATTCCTACAAGTACCGCAGACTGAAGCACAAGGCTGGCAATGTTTAAGGTGTTCCTGGTCCAGCCTGCTACGGTGGGGCTCCCTCTGGGCCAGCTGTTGAGGGGGAGGATACTTCAAGCACTTTCTCACAAAAGATATTTTATTTTTAAGCTGGGATAGCTGACTAGGTTGCAGCCAGGCTTCGAAAAGGATTATAGGCAGCGTGTGAGGAGTCTTATCTTAGCTCATTCTTGCTGTCAAACCGATCCCACAGCACGAAGTGAGATGTTGTTCGTCATGTGCGGAGGGACCCCCCCCCCCCAGCATTAGAGACCCAACAGCTAGGAGAGGGAACACACGCACAACCCCCTCCCAAGCACACAGCTATACGTGTTCATGGCTCCTATATGCCTCTACTCTAATGTATATCAAGGGGGTTAGCAGTAACAATGCAGAAGGTTGTCAGATAAATTAATCAGGCTTCTGGGAGACCCGCCTAAGTGGTTTTGATGCACTGGAAGCAACACAATGGTTTATGGTTAATATAAGGAAAGCAAGAATGTTTCCTGCTAACTTGGTTACTAAACTAGCCTGGCACTGTATTAATTTACTTCTTAGCTTAAGATGTTTGTAAACTCAGTAGTAAGGATCTTTTTGTAAGAGAACATTAATAGGCCAGAGTGTTAATGTTTAATTAAAAATAACATTAATATTTCTATACCAATCCTACGGGAACAGGGAAGGGTAAGGTTAACCCACAGAATAAAGTATACTTTGCAGCATCTACTGCCAGATATGAAGAGTTAGATTAGTTTGATGGTTTAAGGTAATGAAAGAACGTGTTGTGAGCTTGGAAGAGGTTACCCAGAACAAGATCCTGGGGAATCGGTCTGTTTTGCTGTTGTTCCCACGCTGTGTGGAACCAGGTCCTGTGTCTGCAGCCACAGGGCATAGATTTTTCTTTCCTGGAGCACTTAGCTGTTGTGAATCCAGTTTGTTAAAATTATAATTTATTTTCTTTTTTGTTTGTTTGGGTTTTTTTCTGTGCAAGCACACAATGTTTTCTAGAACTTCAGTGAGGCTGCGAGAATGCCAAACCTAATGAAAGCATGTTTAATTAGGGAATGTAGCTTCTATGAAAGAACACTTCATTGGGGTATGGGCTTTCTTCTGCTGGGACATACCCTGTTGCCACAGTCACAGATGCTGATGGAGAAGGAAGGGCAGGGGCTGCAGAAAGCAGCTGGGCTCAAGGGGTCTCAGTAAAGTGGCCTCTTCTGCCGCTGCTGGAGGCCGAGTGCTGGGCTGGATGGAGCCCTGCTCCGACCGGCAGCTCTGCCTGCTCTCCCGCGTCCGCCGTGCGCATGGCTGGGACCTGAATTTTTCCCGGTCCCCACCACTGGCTGCAAGGTCAGGGAGAAAATTTGGCAGAGAAGGGGGGCAGGTGATGCCACCACGTGGCATCAGGGATACAGAAAGTAACATACCCTGGGAACAAAATTGGCAGATGGCTCTTCAAAATGGTGTTTCCAGCGAGAAGGACATACAGAACGGGAATTCTGCAGCCAAAGGGATGGGGAGACCCAGGTGGCCAGGCTGAGGTCTGGCTCCTGCAGACTGTGTCCCCGTGCAGGGGGTGTGGGGTGACCTCTCAGACCTCTTACCTGCAAGGCAGCGCCTCCAGCTCCGCTCAGCCCACCGTGCTATCTGCTGGGGCTGGAGCCGTCTAATTTCTGTTGGGGAAGGCGTCTGCTGTTCACACTCACCACGGTGAAATTTCTGCTGGCAGTCATCTGTCTTCTCATCAGCCCTAATTGTCTTCATCAGCTTCTTTGCTTTTGGTAAGAAAAACTGCTGTTCTCTTCACATTGCACCTTGTGTAATATCTAGGGGGAAGTTACGTGTTATACTTTGCGCTGAGCTAACACCCCACCACGGCTGAAAGGTGAGCTCCTACCCCCGTGCGCCACCTGGGTGGTCATCTGATCCTTTGCTAATTCACCTAAGTAATAGAAAAATAGCCCTGAACAGGTAGTAAACACCAAAAAAAGTGCTTGACAAGAGCCCAGTGGAGGAGCCAAGATGCCCTGGCAGGTAGAGGAGGAGGTACAAGTGGGGGCAGGACCTTTGCAGTGGCAGCTGCTATAGATCCCCTCAGCCCCAACCATGTGAAGTGACCTTGCTGTCACTCCTCGCTTGCTGTGCTCCACGGTGCTTCAGCAGAGGCAGGGAGGTGTTCTTCCCATCCTTCCCCTGACAGGGAGGATGGAGCTTCATCCGAGCTGGGGGAACCAGCCCTCCTTCCATTTATTTAGTGGAACTTAGAAACTTTGGAAGCCACATCAGTGTTTTGCTCTCTCCAGGGCTACTTAGCGGACAACTAGCTGCCACCATGTGTCACTGGGCTCCAATCTAGATAGAAGTCACCCCTACCTGCCCAGATATTACATTTTCAGGTCTTCTCTGGAGCCTGGCCTGAGTTGAAGACACCCCCCCACCCTGAGATCAGTCGCTGCATTTCTCTTCCCACTTGCCCGTGGGGAAGAAGCGACTGGGCTCTGGGGGTGAAGCCGGCAGAGATACTTAACAGCATGAAAACCCTGCAAAGAAAAGGGCACAAATCCCTCGAGCGTACATGCCATGCAGCTGCAAGGCAACCTGCGCTCGGCTCTGCCACCGACCCTCCAGCGAAGCGTCCCAAAACCACCAGCTGCATTTACAGCCCGTCACAGGTGAGCATAACGCTATTTGAACCTGAACTGTGGGCGTTTCTCAGGTCAGAAGCAGCATTCTGGCCCTTCTCTAGTTCTTCTTTTGCATTTAAAACACACCTTGGTTGGCATTTCGTTTGATACAGCGTCGACGCTGACAAGGTAAAGCCTGTTCTCAGGTCTGTCTGACAGATTGTCCTTTTGCAGTGAGACACTCCCCGGGTCCGGAGACTTGAGTTTGGGATTTGTGACTGACAGTTGCCAAACGGTGCCCGCACAGCGTCAGGCTCTTCCCCTTTCCTCCTTCTGCCCCCACAGCTGGGACAGCTGACCCCAAGGATATCCCAGACCATATGGCGACATGGGCAACGACAAAAGCTCAGAGAAAAGGAGGAGGAAGGGGATATGCCTGGGGCAACAAGTAACCACCACAGTGCTGAGGCCCCCGCTTTCTAGGAAGTGGCTAAACGGCTGCCTGCCACTGGGAAATAGGGAATTAATTCCTTATTTTCCTTTGTTTTTCACACACAGGTTCTGCTTTCCCTATTAAAATGATTTTAGCTCGATCCAAAAGTTTGCTGGCTGCAATCAAGCCAGCACACCAGGCCAAGGGAAATCTGAGCTAAATCGGGTGGGACTCCATGGATCAGGCAGCGGATAATATATCTTTTCTTGTTGGGAAAATACACTGGGCGTGCCTTTAGACAAACACTAAACTGGACACGTAACACAGACTGTAAACACCATGGCAAGGAGCCACTCGGAGAGGGCTCTGGGCTAGAGACAGATCGACCTTTCAAAACATTTAACTCCTTGGCACTGTACCACGTGGTCGCTGGTTTTAATTGCTTTTACCTCTTTTAAATAACAAGTCTAAGAGGTGTCTTTTATTTCTCTTTATTCTTAGGTCAAACGATATCATCACTGAATCGAAGAACGAGGTTACTGGTTGAAATACAAGTGCGGCGTGAGACAAATACAGAAGATAACACTCTGCAAATAAATTAATACAGAATAATTGTCTTTGCATAGTTCAGAAGTGAAAAGTAGGAGGCAGCAGTGCGCACGTGCTGTGAACTGACACACACCACCACGAAAACCCAAGTTCCTAGATGAACTCTGGCAGCTGCAAATAAAACAAACCAAACCAAAAATACCCCAAAACCTTAGAGAGCGCTAACTATTAAAAACCAGGCAGAAAGGGAACTAATGAGCTTTTTTTTTTCTTTTTCTTTTTCTTATTTTTTCTTTTTTTAACAGACCATGCTGCAGAAGGAGTGCTTTCTCTACAGACAGAGATGCTTTTAGATAATCTGCCTTGGCATCCCATAGCCTGTCATACC
Organism: Falco naumanni; assembly: GCF_017639655.2. Lineage (NCBI taxonomy): Eukaryota > Metazoa > Chordata > Aves > Falconiformes > Falconidae > Falco > Falco naumanni. Next base: position 118,545,817 of record NC_054055.1, read on the forward strand.
CGACTGTGATGCTCCTTTGTTGCTTCCCATCTGAAGGCCTATTACGTTCTGTCCCTGACGAAGCTGCTCTTCTGAAAATCCTCGTCGATTCTGCTGTGCTTTCCTGTCCAGATGCACACAAAAAAAGCAATGTACACACATCCCATCATTCTGCGTACGCCCAGAAGATCATGAAAAGCAATCTGAAACTGGCTTATGTTAACAGACGTGCCCCCTGTAATGGAATATTTCATTTGCACCATCCCACGGGCTGGACAATACTGGCTGGGGTAATTCTTTCCTGCAGTTAGTTAGAAGTCACGCTTTAGTCAAACCTACAACACTTCAGGTTTTCACCGTACCGCTTCTTCCAGAACCCCAGGGGACTTCCCCAGCAGCCCTAACAGGTAAAATATTTATGTAGTGCTGCACATGACACACATGATAGGGTTAATTTGTGTTAAGCCCTGTATCTCTTAATAGCTGTATTTCATGGGATCTTATCAATGAGACGCTTACCTGGGCTGTAATGCAAGTTGATGCCCATCTAGAGCAACAGTACAAATTGGTATAATTTAACTCAGTGGAGTAAATAAGAGCTGAAGGTACCCAGAGGAACAACGGGTCAGAGAAGTGACTTGCTCATTTTCCCAGGGCGAATGATGGTTGCCCGCAGCAAACAATTGCTCTGTTGCCACTTCTAGATGTCTCTCCTCTAAGCAATAGACTTTCCCTTTGCACCTGTGTCTTAACTGTCGGACAGTCCTTTATCTTCTGTCAAAACATACTGACCACTTTTGTTCGGTGTCCCTGGTCTCAAAAGCCCTTTGAATCAATGAACCTTTGTTGGAGTTTAAAAGGAGCCTCTTTTCCCTGAGAACAGCACTGAGGGCCAAAGCGGCGGTTAAGAAGCAGCACAAAAGTTTGTACCCTGCTGCCTTGCGAGAAACTGTTCACCCTGGATTAATCTTCACTTACACAAGGTGGGAAACCCAAGTAATTTACAAGGGAGAAGGATCAGCCTGTGGCCACCAAATAAGCTGTAAGAGCTGGCGGAGCCCCTTACTGGGGGAGGCTTTCAGTCCACCGGACTCAGCTCCCACCCAGGGCCCATCTTTCTCCCTGCTGCATCTGTTTGTCCTGGGATCAGGTTTCCCTGCGATATGGCATCAGTTTCAGTTCCCCTTTTTCTCCCCACCCCACCGCTAGATGAGAATGCTAGATTAGGTGCCTGCTGTGATTGAAAACCATCAACACGATCCTCCTGGTGAGGGTCTGATCCTGTACTGTGCTGAGCATCCTGGCTCAAGTCCAAAAGAGCACTTCAACTCTTCGCTAGGCTCAGGGTGTCCAGGACATCACAGAAGAACCCGTGTTGGTATGAAAGCCCAGAAAAGCAGAAAAGTGAGAAAAATCCGCAGGAAACCAGTACCGACCTGTCATTTTTTTGGACGGGTCTCCAGGGTTAGTGTATAGACGAGCCGGGGGCTTACAGGAGCCCGTGGCAGCCTCTGAGGTGCCCCAGCGCTTGCCAGAAAGCACGAGGTTGGGAGGGGGCACGCAGAACCGGCGGGGGCTCAGCCAGCAGCCCCCTCACACCGCTGCTTAATTTCTTCTCCAGAACACATACACAGGCACCCAACTACTGCCAGGATCTCCATCAGAGGATGTTTTCAGAACTACTCCTATTACCTAATTGAATCTCAGGTTCACTGTCTGCCTTTATTTTAATTAAAATCCCAGGAACACGGTCTATTATTTTGTTCTGTTTCCTGCTAGAATTTTCAGCTGTGTTGTGGAGTAATTCCACAGAAAGTTGAAAAGTAACTGAACAAAGGAAAAGAAAAAAAAAAAAAAGAGAGAGGGAAAAAAAAAGAAAGAAAAAAGAGAACTGCAAAGAAGAAATAAAAAGAGAGACTAAAGGAAAGCCTGGGTATGCTAATACAAGTTGATAACATATACGGTTTGGATCACATGGTGTAATTTTTATCATTCTAAGGACGACATTTAGTACATGATGGTCAGACAGGCAGCACGCACTTACGTTTTGCTTTTAGACAGATGGAAATGGCCTTAACTGAGACTGCAGAAAAAGAGGTGAGGGCAAGTCTGTTCTCAGTATTCTCACTACATCAGGTTCTGTCTGGCCTGTCCGCCACCACCTGGCATCCCCCTGCCCACAAATCGAGCCCACCAGAGCTGTTAATTTTTTGTGCCGACTTTACAGCAGTGCTCACGGTTGCCAGCCCGCAAGGTAACAGCCGTGGCCCCAGGAACCTCACCAGGGTGTGCAAGGAGCAGGGGGTCGGGCCTGGTGGGACCGGGCATGGGAGACACTGGCAATGGGAAGTTAAACGTTTTGGCTCGAGTGTGGGGGTATCTCAAGCACTGTAGGTCCCTCCATGGACATCCCTGTTCCCTTTAACTTTGCCTTCTTTCAGGAATCAGCCTGAAAGCCCTGACTCATTAACACTGGGTGGCAATGAGAGGGCTTGGTCTGCCTGGAGGGATGGGTAAGCTACTGAGGAAACAGCTCCTGGTACACAAGACGGTATTTCCTTATAGAAATAACCGCAGTTTTCCTTAAGGCGTTGGCTATAAAATGGTATTTCAGGGGCTGCAATAGTATGGACTGGCTATCCAAGCAGTACGGGCAGGACAAACAGTGAGAAAGGAGGTGATCACATCTTCATTTATGCCAACAAAAACTGTTCCCACCACAATTAAGGGTCCAGATGAAAATTAATTTTTCCATGTAGGCCTTTGTTTTCATTACATAAAACAAATAAGCCTGTCTGAGTCATAGTGACTTCATGTCTGGTTTAGATTAAAGCATGTAACTAGATTTGAACCCAACTTTAAACCCAATTGTATTCTGCAAATACAAATCTATTTGTGCACTATATTAAGTTAATTTAAATTAATTCTGTATAAAGAACGCACAGGAGTTTGCACTTATTCACCTAAAATTCAAGTCTCCCTTAGCCTCAAACCAGCTCAAGGTTTAAGACAACCCAAGCAAAGTTGGCTTTACTTCTGCTGAGCCCCACCTCAGCAATTCAAGAGCTCAGACAATTCAAGGAAAGCAAAGACAAGCAGCAGCACTCTCTTCGTTAACATGCCTCCGACATTTTGGCAGATGGATGGCAGAATCCGTGTCAGATGGATGGCAGAATCTCATGTCAATAATATGCCTGTGGGGCAGGAGGGCTAACTTAGGAGGATTTCCCTTTCTTCCTGTCCCTGCTTCTCAGCCTCCCTAGCCAAAATAAATGGAGTTTTAAAGCACATAAACAGCTTTGCCAAGACAGAAAATTCTTCACAGATAACTGGTACTCCCCAAGAAAAAAGATGACTAGGAAATGAAATCATTTTTTGTTTGATGAACAATGGAAAGAGGCTCATGCCTCCTCTTTGCTCAGTAAAGGGGTCACTGTACAGGGTTTTGCAGACACCCACGACGGGCTTGTCTTCATTAGTCTTTCTCTCTGTTATCTGACGTGAGGCAAAAGTACACTTCTCCTGCCAGCCACTCTTAGGACACACAAATCTGCATGGCTGCTGCCATTTTCGTTCCCTTTTCTTCATAAATGGATATAGAGGATTAGCCGAAGCTGCTAAACAGATCACTGTCATCAGAACTGAACTTCCTAAGTATTGTTGCTCTCCTTCTAGTGAATAAAAGTCAGGGATAACATCAGTGGGCAAGAAAATCATGCCTTTTCTTCAGTGATCAGCGTGGGCCCCTCACACAGCAAGACGGATATACCACAAAGGTGCCTGGAGCAGGACGCTGCACTCCTCCCTGGGTGCTCTGCTGAAAGCCACCCACCCAGCAGGGTGCCCCCACACAGACGTCCACACCAACAGAACCTCTAAGAGCCTTGTTCAAAAGGGATGCCTCCAGGAGGCAGTCAGGGCTGGAGCCAGGGGCAACGTGCTCCTTCGTCCTGGCACCAGCAGTGCTGTCCTGGCGCTGGGGCAGGCGGGACACGTAAGGGTGGTGTGATGGGGCTACATAAGGAAAGGCTGCGCTGCGCAGCTCCCACGGGGCTCCTCCCCAGCAGCCCGGGGGCTGTAACTTTAGGCTGACAGGATATCATAAGACGTGCGCCTAGCAGTAATGCTGGTAACTGGGAACCAGCGAAGGGTAGAAAATGTTGCTGCCTGATTAGGTCTTTGCTTCCCTGCTCTAGACTCTGTAGAGAAACCCCCTCCGTTACAAGGAAACTTTGGAAAGACTCTTCCCTTCCTTTTCCAATAAATTTCCTTAAAGCATAAAAGGCAGACGATATTACCAGTTTCCCGGGAAGACAGCTCTGAGCAGCTGTGCTTTGGACTTTACCTGTGAAACCAGGATGGGTCCCCTTTGTAGCAGCCATCATCCTTGGTGACTGCCAAACTGCCTAGAGCCATTAAGGTTCTCTGCACTGCTGCCATGTCCTTCCCTAGAAAGCCAGACAGTGAAATTAATATAAGAAATCCTTGCACAACAAATTGCTTGGCACATTGATAAACAGTCTTATCCAACGTATTAATAAGCTCCCCCAGCTGCTCTGCAAAAGTGCATTAATAACATTATAAACACTATTTTACTGTTGCTGAAATGGAGTTAACTGACATGCAAGATCTTATTAAAAGTCATCAAAGGGACAGCTTCAAATCAAAACTTAACAATTCAGACATTTCCAGGTTTCCAGGCCTCTGGCTATTTTAATGCCTTCCCCCGTACTATTTTAAATCCTTCTAGATAATCCTTTTGGCAAAATCCTCTCCTAAGAAGAGACGATTTTTGTGTACAAAGAAGGGTAATATACTCAGTAAAACGTGGCTGGAGGAGAACGGTGTGTTAAATAACAGTGCTGTGTCTCTAGTTTCTGCAGCTGTAAACTGGTAAAAATGATCCCATCATTTAACTCCTGGCAATTCCAGACAGTCCGTGTGCTAACAGAGCTCACAGCAGTCCTGGAGAGCTCCTGTGCAGGTAACTCGTATCAGTCCTTCCCAGTTTAACCATCAAACCACCTCCCAGATCCTTCCTACCGGCTTCCTTTCTCAGGCTGCCAAAAATGGATGCTCTGCAGCTTCGTACCTTCGGTTCCTGCCATCCAGGCCAAAGTTCTTCCGCTTCTCCCCTATGCTACCTCGCTTCATCTCGGGTTTCAAAAAGTTAGGGCTCATCTCATCTTTGGCTAAGTCAAAGTTACATGTTCGGCCATCACTAATTGTTTAGGTTCCCTCCATAAACAACTGTGAGAGAAAAGCTTCTGAGGGGATGATTTATCCCACCTGCGCTTGGTGAGGTCGCCTGTCACTTGCTCAGAGACACGCCTTCCACACCGCTGAAACCTCACCAGGTTTGCAAGAGTGCACCTTACACCTTCAAAATATAAGGCTCATTTTCAGTACAGCTTTGCATTTAAAAAATGGCATCCCCTCCTTCCGAAAGGAGGACAATAAATAAATTTTCCTTTTTGGACAATGTCTTTTGCTGCTTCCTTCAGTGAATTAAAAAAAAATAAAAAGAACCAAGCAACACACACACCCCCCAAAAAAAAACAACAAAGAAAACCCCATCAAAAAACCAAACAAGGAAGACATGGAGATTTTAAAAAAATTAAGGTAGCTCCTTTTTTTCTTGGTTCTTCCCTTGGCATTTTGTCACCTGGTGTAAAAAGGGCAGGGAACATAAAGACATCACAGTCAGACAGACTAACTCATTACCCAACCCAGACATATCAATTTTCGCAAAACTTTCTAGCAAAAATGAGTTGCAGCACGTATTTCCAATTGTGTAAGGTGGTAAGTTGCTGGAAATCTCTTTTTGCCTCTCCCTTTGTCTGAAATCCTTCCGTGTTTCTATGACTCCCCTCCTTTTCATTCTCTTCCAGTTCCTCCTCTTTCCTAAAATAATTTATCTAGTTAACAGATCTGATTTCGACTGTAAGTTTTTCACATGGGAAAATAAGTAATTCATAAAAACATGAGATACTAGAGACACGATGATGATGATAACAGATTTCAAAAATACCTCCAGTGGACCAATACTAATGAAAATCGCTGTAGGCCAGCTGAGTGTCGAGGGGAGCGAGCACCGCACATTCGGTGTTTATGTTTATGCATCACCCTGATTACAGGCAGATGCAGTTCAGGACTTTTGGTTCATACAAACCTAAACGTGTAACGCACCGGCCGAGGTGAGGAAGACACCCTAAAACTGAAAACATTTAGCAGCTTCCAACTGTAGCTGTCATACAGCCTATTAAAGCTTCTAGCAACCCTATCTGCAGGGGACCGTTTGCTCCGAAAACCAATTGTCAGCCATCCGGAATCCTCGTTTTCCTGTATTTGGTAACACAAACTGCATTAGGTGGGGTCCTCGCTTAAGAGGGCAGCTGAAGACCCGACATCCCACACGCGCACGTACACAGGGGCACATGGAAGAGCGCGAGGCAGCAGCACTCCGAGCTCCCCAAAGCAGCAGATGTACCATATGCTGTAACAGATGCCACATACAACGTCCTTGGGATGCCTCCCATATAACGAGGAGCGCGGTGACTGCCTGGGATGAAGAGGGATGTGAAGAAGGATTTAAAAGCGAATGAGCTGAATAATGATGGCAAGCACAGAAAAAAAAAAAAAAAAAAAAATGAAACAAAGGACGGGTAGCAAACTATGACGATCAGCCTCGCGGAGCCATCTGGCAGCTCCCCCCGCTCTGCACTCGGCTCTGCTTTATTTGTCAGTGGTGAGTGGGAGACGCTGGAGGGGAAAAACAGACCGAGTGGGAGCCAAGTGCCACGTGACAAAACAAAGCCACGGCTACGGCCCTGTGTCGCACAGCCTCCTCGCTGCGTATGAGGGGTGCTGCGGGTGGGAGAAGACCCCAAAGCCATGTGGTCTTATGGCATCTGCCCCCTCCCAGAGAAGGGTGCGAGGGGCTCGATGGTCAGCATAAAAAGGGCTGTGGAAAAATTTTACATTTCCAGGGCGAAAGTCACCTAATGCTGCGGCCAGGTGACAGAAGGGATCATACACACTCCCCGAAGCCAGGCTTGACTCTGGCATTGCAGAAAATCGCGGTCAGTGCCTCTCCTCAGCTCCTTCATTGACAGCTACGTGGGCTGCCTGCCCGGCCCCCAGCCTCAGCCTCCCTGAATCACGCTGCAGGGACCCACGCCGACAGCGCTTCTCCTGCATCTTCAGTATCCTCTGCAGCGTGCTTTGAATAGCACAGCCTCGCAGAGGATCTTGGCACTGCCTGACCAAGGAGGAAGGGACCTCTGCTCGCTCCTTGTGCTAAGCCTTTCTCTTTGGGGGAAACCTGGCTGGAAGGCTGCCTTCTCCAGGTCAAGAAAGGGGAAGGTTCAAACCCAAAGATGGAGAATTGATCTGTGTCGTATTCCTGAAATGCCTTTCTGTAAAGGTTGAACAAGTACCCAGAGGTACAGCTGCCTCTTGCCTGCCTGGAAATATACAGGGGAGAGATTTGTAAAAACCACAGTGAACACAGTATCTTAGGCATGGATTAGGGAAAGCTGCTCAGCATTTATGTAAGAAAGGACCAAAAGAGAGGTGATACTTCTCCTGGACCAAGAAGTCACAGAGATGCAGAAAAATGCACCAGATGGACTGAGCGAGTTTGAAACAGCCAACAGCAGATTGCATCCTAAAACATTTTCATTAATCATTACTAAGAATTACAAAGCAAAAGCTCTCGGAAAACAATTAGTGCCAGAGAAAAGCTGTTTTTCAGTCACACATACTTTTCCTTCCCTATAAACATACGTTGACATCTCTTTCTAAAGAGGTTACGGTGTGAAGTATAGGAGTGCTGTAATTAGGAAACAGTGAAAAAGAGACTGTCCTTTCTGTCCAGCTAATGCATCCAGGTTCAGACAATTCAGCCCTGAAGCAGCACGGATGCCAGAGGTCAGAGCTATGGTTAGACATAAAAAGCTTGCAGTGACTCACTGCTGGAGAGACATACTGTTTCATCTCAGCACTGAAATGAGCAGCAGGACGGATGAAAAGGGAGTGGGAAAGTGAGGAGACACAGATTAGTTTCGGGAAGTCCTAAAATAACAGCGAAGAGTCTTGTATGTCTCCTTCCTAGGCTCTCGTCTTCTGGAAGTTACCAGCTTTTTTTCCTTACATCTGTTGAAAGAAGGTGATGAGTGAAAGGAAATGAGGAGAGAGCCACCATCATTAGGAGCTTTTTGTCTTCAAAGCAAGGCCTTTTCATCGTAAGGATCGTTGTACCATACTTGCATTTGCATGGTGTGAAGCCATTATGAAATGCAAAAGACTGCAAAGAACAGCATCTGCAACGAGCTATTACCATCCCTTACAAGATAGATGGAGCTTCTCTTTCAACAATCTGCTAGGCTGCCGGCGGGAGGGTGTTACTCCAGGGAAGCAAAAATCCCTTAAATTTAAGACATTTAAAGGGAGAGCGGATGAAACACTAAAGACTGGATGGGAAGAAAAAATCCTGCCCTTGTGCCCAAAGGCAGGACTTGTCAAGCAAATCCTGAAAACCCTCAGAACATTACAGATCCCAGCAACTCTGGCAGTCAGCGTACCCTTCCCTTCTAACCCACGCATGAAGAGCTCCCCAGTCTCCCCCTCCTCGAGCTGTCCTCCAAAGCAGTAAGCTCTTCCACGTATCCTGACAAACAGACGCCACTATTTTTGCTCCGTGTGTGGTCCCACACAAACTACGCTGACCAGTTTTCCCAGTGGCTTGTTCTCTTCTCTCCACTGTTTCATGCTCACGGCAGATTCTGACCCTTTCACTACCCTGCAGCTGTCCCCGCTCTGAGCCTCCACACAAAGCGTTCTGCATCACCTTGCCCGGAGAGACGCAGGGTATACAGTGCCTTTGGTTAGACACCGGGAAGGGATGCATCACCACAGAAGCGGGCAAAACCAGCCACTCGAACGCACAAATGACTCAGCTCTTCAGGAACTAGAACGCTCAGTTTCCATTTTGAGCACGGGATGGAGATGGCCTTCACCCAGCTTAGTGCAAAACCCCAGGGGTACTCTGGATTTTTTTGCTGTTGCCATAGTGACCTTTCCTAAAAGACTGTATCCTTAGAGAGAGATGCTCAGCTAACATGGTGTTAGCAGTGAGTTTTGCTTCTTGCTAGTCATAAATGAGTCCTCATAAGCTTCACAGAGGCATAGATGCTCCTGGGAATGCATTTTATAGCTCTAATTTAAGCTTTGCTTATAATTTGAAAACAGCAATAAAATCTCCTCATCAGAAAATAAAGGGTTTCTATATTTGCTATTAGAAGCCATTTACTTGGAAATCATTAGCATTTGTTTTACTAGGTCTGTGGATTTCTATCAGAGTGATGGGCTTTGGGGTAACACATGAGCCTGGAAAGGGCTCCGGCTGCCCTCAGGGTAGTATAAATCCCTCAGAGGAGATAACACATCACCGGAAGAACATGGTAATGAGGTAAGGCAAACAGAAACAAAAGATGATTACATTAAGGAATATGCCTTAGACAAAATGCACCGTTGCAATATGTCAAAGCAAAATAAAATGAAGACTGCAAGCTGTCTTCCAGTTTATTATTTTTACCTTCCCATAAATCCACTGTCTGGAAAATATCTGTTGTTCGTACTCCGTAGATTTCAGCAGCTTTTAAGAACTGAGAAATTTGCTCCATCTGCTTGAAAGCCATTTTTGATTCGGAGATCTTTGCAATGGGCTCATTTCCCTTTGGATGCAAACTGTTTATTAACTTGCATAACAGCTGAGAGAGAAATTAGAGAGAGAAACAAAATTACAAAGCAGTTACCAAACTGGAATTCAATTTCCACATGTGAAATGATGCTGCAAAATGCTTTTGACCAGGTCAGTTTCTGTCAGGGACATAATTTCTTCAATTAAAAACAAAGAAGTGAACTGATAATAATAAAAGTGTATTATAAATGCATTAAAGCTTTCATTAACTGACGGCAATAGCCTGACCAGATAAATCCTAATCTGCTAGAAACAACAAAGCAATCACTGGTAAAGGTTATATAACAACTGACAGAGAAGAAGCCACATGCCCGAGCCAAAAAAATAAGCAATGTCAATTGAAATATTGTTAAAGTCACTTTGGCAGAGATTCAATGATTAGCGTATTCTTACAGCCCACTGCAAACAGCAGCATCTGCCTGTTGTTCAATAAACCAATGGAATATAATGTTTTAGCTACAGGATTATTCCCAAGAAGAAAACCATTATGACATAATCCAACCCTTCAGATTTTCTGTCTCTCTTCGCCTTTCCCTGTAAAGACTGTTTGTTTCTTAAAGAGAAAAGTATACTTCTGATTTTTAAACAGATCTCGTTTAACTGTATCAGATGCTGAAGGAATGAGTCATACTCATATGTAACATGCATGACTCATAAGAATCAGAAGTACCGCGCACTCGTAAAATAATTATCTTCTGAGATTAGGACTCCTGGTCAAAGGGAAATAAATCAGATGCTGATATCTATTTCTGCACTGGCTATGAGTTCTGACCAGTTTAGCTGCATCAAGACAGAAAATAAGGACACTGTGCATATAGACACATGCAAGTATGTAACTGGACAAAACACTTACCGTTCCGTCCATCAACCAAGTCTGAAAATGTTGCCTTCCAGGAGGAGGGTGCTCTATCTGCTCTCCACACTGTACAACAATCCAGTTCACCAGCCTAGACTCTAATTCCGGGTCATATTTCTGTTCAATCTTTTCCTGAACTTCTCGGCTTAAGCCATAGCTTGGTCCTCTGTTAGCCATCTCTGGAACGAAAGCAGAACTTACTTGGTGGGTAGAGTCCTGATCTGCGGCTTTGAAGTACGCACCGGAGAATTAAATATTAAAAGAGTGAGCAGCCTGCCCTATACGTTAGGCAGTTGAACAGATGTTCATCAACACTGAAAGTAACTGTATGGCACCGGTTATAACTGTTCTGCAGAACAGGGGAGGGATCAGCGAGGGAATATCCTTTTCCAAAAGCACAAATCAGCTACAACATTCTTTTTTTTAAAAAAAAAAGAAGGTAAAAAACAGCAGCCCCCCCCCCCCCCCAAAAAAAAAAAAAAAGCAGCAAAGCAAGATTTAAAACACAGCAGGTTTTAAAGAGAAGCTTCTGCTATGATGACAGAGAATACAATTAAGAGTTCTCAGATCAATGTTAAAGCTGCCTGCAAATCCAAAAGCACTTTAAATTTGCCTACCTAATACTTGCTAATAAGGAGGAGGTTGTACATGGGCACTCAAGCAATCCGATTAAAGATGCAGTCAGGGTCTTCCTCAGCTGAGATGCAGGGATGGATATCCAGCGACCAGCAAACCGAAAAGCCTTGATGAATTTAAGAGACGGAGGCTGCCACAATGCCCTGCCGCTGCTGCAGCATCGTGGTTTGAAGAACAGTGTATTGATTTGATTTTCCTCACATATGAGGAGGGTCAAAGCAGGGGCGTTGCTAAGAGCCATTCAAGGGGCCTGCCTACTCAGTCACAGCCTGGGGATCCTGTTTATGTCACCCATCTGCAGTCTGTTTTCATGCATGTTTCCTCAGCCCCGTGCTGTTCACACTACAGCCTCAGTTTTACTCCACCTAGTCTGCATCAACCCAAACTGCAGCAAGCATCCCAGTGCCAGATAGTTAGAAACACAAACAGAGGCACTTCACCAGCTCTGTTAAAGGAAGGTAACAGAAATTACTACACGTCGTTTATTTTTAATCACAAAGCAGGAGCAAAACCTTTTTCTCCCTGTTCTGCATCACAATGCTAACAGGCTTAGAGCGTGAAAAACAGCGTCTCCTCTTCCCTGTTCAAGAGCTGATAAAAAGTTTCAACAAGGGGGCAACAGGAGAAAAAGTCAAGGAAGAGAAGGCCGGTAGCAGGATATTATTATCACCCTATCATTAGTATATATTAGGCTATCAAATAGCGCAACAGCGTCCCAGGAAAGCCACTTGCACCACTAAAACCAAGGGGAAATCACCAAAAACTAGCAAACCTACAATAAAAGCACAAGGATCGTATTTTCTGCTGGGATGAGTCAGCATACCTTCAGTGACAGCAAGGGAGCTATGCCCATGTACGGCAGCTTAAATTTTGATTATACCACTGCAGTGGTGGGAGGGGAGAGAAGGCAAGTTAAGACAAGAGACTCTTCTTCTGGTCTGACTTGTACAGATTTCTCCTTTATGAAATAAAATCATTTTGCTCCTCTCCGAGTTGCACCAGACTTTCTCAAACATCTTTTGTCCGTGCTGTATTATCCACCCTGCTACAAAACAGTTGCCTTTTGGCAAATGATTCATGTTCAGCTTAATATGAAAGGAGGTTAATAAACCTGAGGTGGATTCACAATCAGCTTTGCCAGCAAAAGGCCTTCTGCTGCATTTAAAAGGAAAAGGAAGAGGGAAAGGAATACAGCTCCTTGTGTATTTACCTGGTAATGGTCTCTTCATCCACTACTTTCCCATTTTAAGACCATGAATTCTCAGATTTCTATTGCTTTGGATGCTGCTGGGCTTGAGCAGACTCAAGAGATGAAAAATTTAATAGATGACCTCATTTATTGTTGTCCTCCACAGACATTTCATTTAGTGCTTTCTCTTCTCTGCGCTGGTAGTTTAAAAACCCTATGAAACATCAGATTACATAACTCGGAGCATGCTACGTGACAGGGCCACCACTCGAGCACTTTCCGTCCCAGCGAACGCGCTGTTGAAGGCACAGCAAACGCACAAGGCACCGAGACTGCGAGCCAGGCCTAGGGGTCAGGGGAGGACTACGCTGCAGCTGCAACAGGGAAAGGCAGTACATGAGCTGGACGTCCTTCCCATTCAAGCAACTGTTACGGGCCAGGCCTTACACTCTTTGGCCAGTGCCACAAAGAGTAAGAAGCTTTATTTTGCACTTTCAGATCTTTTTGCGTTCTTCTGTTTGGAAGGGAGCTACCTGGGTTGCTTGGCTGTTTCTGGTCACACCAGGGTGTGCAGTGCTCACCGGCGATGAGATTTCATGAAAGCCACTTACCTTTCCATCAGCCTCTGACCCTGTTTCCTAACTTGGGGGCAGGAACAGGTAATTTAACTCCCCTAAACCGCAGAGCAGAGGTCTTACCCTTCACAGATGTTGGCTACACGACCTGTTCTCCAGGGACCATTCCATACTGTGAAAGCTGAAAGGCAAAGCTTGTCCAACGGTATCAATTTTTAATAAGTCTTCGAAAACCAGGAAAGCTGCAGAGGATTGGAAAGATGCCAGCTCTCCACCAATATTTCCAAAGTACCCGTAATCAAATCATAAGCCTGCCTCTGTGCCATCAATCCTGGGAAAAACAATGGAATGATTTTTTTTTTTTTAAAGTGATAGTGTTGATGCAATTTGCTAAAAGCTCTGTAATACTTAGAGTAGGCTACTGCAAGACACGTTAACCAGGGAACGAAACTGATTCCGAAACAACATGACATATTAAAGAGAATAAAGCTGGCTAACTAGTAGGTCCTACAGCATGACTGTAACTGAAAAAAATCATTAATGATTGTACATATTTTTATTCAGTTTGTACACAAATGTGTTCCCAGCCCCAAACCATTTAATATGTTATTAGGAGTCACAAAAGAGCTCTTCAGACTCCTAAGAAGACTCCAGCTCATGCAAGCTGTGATGAGTAAACAACAAAGAAAACTCCTTGAAAGCAGGCAAAAACGTGTCTCATGGCAGCCAAAGCTAGCCACAAACAGAAAAGTGCTTTTTAGAACGTAGCACCCTGTCCTACAGAAAAGCAGATGTTAAAAAAAAACTGAGAGTGTGATGGAAGATAAGCAGGTGGGCACAGATGCTGGGTAAAACACTGCGACTGGAAGGCTAGGCTAAATAAAACGTGGGAGGTACAACAGCACCGGGACTATCATACCCAGTTCTGACAATCAGTCTCCAGAAAAAGTGGTGAAAGAATGACGGAAATTCAGATAGTCGCTCCAGTAACCGGAGGATTGAAAACGAGCCTTTACAGTAATCAATTCAGAAGAATTATCTGTTTAGCTCACCAAAACCAGAAGTTAAGAAATGGCAAGCCCGTTTGGCTACAAAGCCAAGAAGAACTGAAGAAACTCAAGCTTCTTCTGCTGGACACAAGCATATTAAAGCCTGATGGCTAGAAACGTGATGTGGGAGAAAGGGGCAGGTTTTCAGCAGCAAAGGTACTACCATTAGAACACTTTATCTACTTGCTTCCGAGGGGTTTTGTGCTCTTACTTTTCTTGATAACGCAAGATTGGAACTTATGACTAAAAATAAGAGATGAAGCTTGAATTCTTGAGGTAGGATTTCATGCTCGCAAGCACTATGGCTCATCTTAAGCTTTCAGATAACCACAACATTACCCTACAAATATAAAATTTTTGTAAATCTATAAACAAACGCTGCTTACAACAACAAACCCGGTATTAATTACCTCACTACCCATTTAGAGCCAGGGTAACTCGACAGCTTTCAATGTCTTCCAACTGGAACAGAGAGGGAAAAGTAAAACTTATCCTGCTACGGAGCAACCCTGAACCTTTTCATTCGCTGTTTGGCAATTCACTCCTTAGAAAGAGCCTGGCAATTCAGCCACCCCAAAGCACCATTTTTCAAAGTACGCTGCGTCAACTCCCATCAGACAAAGCCATCCAGCAATTAGAATAACTGGGAAGTCCAGGCTCCATTTCCACGGTCCACCACAGGGCAATAATGGACCTTTCATAATTAAATTTTTAAAAAATTACAACATTTTCTAAAGCCATAAAACTGTTCACAGCACCTCCCTTCACAAGGAAACTTCCGAAGGGCTCCTGAAAGGTACTCCCTGCACACAGGCCTGTGTCATGATGTCACATTTTCTAGAGTTGCACAGAGGACGCCAAGGTTCAACACAAGCTCAGCGCAAGCACAGGGCCTTTTTCAGGGAGCGGCAAGGCCATGTCAGTGCTCTGCAGACCCTTTGTTTTATTCACAGCCTTGCTCTGTCGTAAGATCCCTGGAGATGTTCTACGCAAGAGAACCAGTCAGACTAGGGGGAAAAAAGCAGCCAGTGGAATACTGCCATCTTTTAACTCTGCAAACCAGAGATATCAGAACCAGGAGACAACATGCATTTGAAAAATTCTAACTTCCCCATCGATTTGAAATCTAAAATCTAAAAAGACAGAAAGTGCTAACTGAAGCTGGTATCTTCTCTTCAACCTGCAAAAGGGTTTCTTTGCCAGCTCTGAAGATGTTAAACCCCAAGCAAGCACGTGGTTTGAACACCTCAAAATTAGGATTAAAAGCAAAGTAATTCATGAAGGACCTTCCCGTTTGTGGGACTGAACAGGATGCGCTGACACTGCGGTCTGCAGACCAAGGCAGCTCCTAAGGCTGCCATGACCAGAAGTGTTCCTGAGATGCCGAAGTCATTGACCACCTTCCAGGCAACCTGCCAGCAGAAACAGTTACCACTCACCACTGGAAACCAATTCCTGTGGATATAATTGCCAGCATTCCTGATATTCAAGATGACCTTTGAGGTAAATTGTGCATTTTAATTCTCAGGTTCTTTTAAGCCTTGCGCTGAATTGACAGACTCATTGAAAGCAAACCAATGCATGTCATCGTATCAGGTTTTTTATCTGTCCCCAACAAAAACAATACCTTTTGAGAATTACTTTGGTTTGAAAACTATGCATTGCAATAGACATTTACCAGCAGAACAGAAAAGTAGTAACACCATTATTTCACCGAAACATACCTCAAAACAGATGGCAAGATTTACAAACAAACAAACAAGATCAAACCCCCTAACTAAATGCTGCTTCTTATGATTAGGAAATTAGTTTTGCTGTCAGGGACTTTTTTCAATAGCTACTGTCCTTCGGGACTAGCACACTCCGGCACACTTTCTGCCAGTAAACCATATTCAACACAGAACAAAATCTTCAACCGGGAAGATTCTCCTAAGGCCCAGACCCGATGCCAGGCAGCCCGTGTCCTTCAGGGATTGCTTTTCTAGGACCAAAGTCCAGGCAGGCCATTAACATCGCTCCAACCTTTAAGTGTGCTACTGTCGGCATACCTTTGCCACAGCTACGAGCACCTGCTTCCACCCTGACAGGCAGCAGTGACCTTCTCATGTTGCCACGTGGGAGGCAAGCGGACAACGTGGTACAGGTCAGAAGGCCCAAAAAGAACGCAACCTTTCACGTGCTAGCCTAAAAACATTTTAATTTTGTATTTCAGTTTCAGGACCAAGTCACTGGAAGTTTTAGCAGCTGTCATGTGCTTTTCATTCCGAATATAAATGCAGAGTGAGTTGCAGCTTCTTGCCAAAAACAAATCAAGACACTGCAGCCGGCTAAGAACATGTCCATTCCTCACCCGTGAGCAGATCACAAACTACAATTACTGTGTCATATGGAGGATGCCCATTTCTCTGTAATGGAATAGAAGCACTGGACCATACAGCGTACATACGCAGGACGTGAAAGACAGAGTACAAGGTCAAGTCTGCAACTAGACTGCAGCAGGTCCTGTAATTTCGATTTATGCGTAACACGGCCAAGGCTGTAACTAACATTCTTCCGTTCAGGGCATATACATAATGAAGGGAGATGAGGTCCTACAGTTACAAAGTAAATCTGAGCTATAAAAACTGACCTACGAGCAGTGAATCTGTGCAGTGTATTTTTTGACTGTCATCTCTGTCTCCTCTTCCCAACCATTACAGTAATCTCTTCCCCCAGAAAACACCTGCCAGGAGAAAAGCAACAGTGGCATTAAAACCATGTGCGTAGCAAGTTGCCTGCTACCAACCAGAATAGCTGAGCAGCCCCTGCCTTTCCTGTTCCTGCTTGGCAAGGGTGGAAGGGCAAGCATGTGCAATCATTTTGGTATTTCTGTATGCATTCCTTATGCAGCTGTTGAATTTTCACCAAGCTTTAGTGAAATTCTACATTCTCACACATCTGACTGAATTTGCACATCAGCTCAAAGCAGAGATCACTGATTTTAGAGACAGGTGAAACATGTAACTCTTCTAATTCCAGGGGAGCCTTTAACATAATTTTTTAGCATTATAAAAAAAGAAGTAATATCTGAACGGGCCTCTCTAAAACAGCACAGCTGAGTAACTTAACACCCAAGGAAGTTCAAATCTCATTATTCCCCAGGACATGATTTTCTCTGCCACCTCCCCCCACCCCCCAGAGAAGGGGATAGCAGTCAAGAAGAAACAACAAGCACAGACCTAATGCAGCGCTCTGACCAAGGCACTGGTTCAGAAAATGTTGTCACTTTGTACTGCAGTACTGACACACAGCTGCTTGAAAGTCTCTCTCTAAGCACGTTTTAATTTGGTATGAAAATATGGCACCATAAATCTTGTAGCCCCATTGAATAACAGTTTGTCCAAGAGAGCACGTAATCAAAATTAACATAAAAATGAAACAGCAGGAGGCAGTTCTTGTAAGGCCTCTCCAGCTACTTTTCTTTGTGAACACTGCTTTGTTTGCATGTAGTGTTGAGGCAAGACAAAATAAGTTAGCTAAACTGAACCTACATGAAACACTTAATAGCATTTAACAAAAAGAAAAAACCAAAGCCACCTAATCCAGCTGAAGTGTAATATAAAGCCAAACGAGAAGAGACAGAACAAGTAGAATGCTTGGCAAGATAAAAATACCTGTCTATAAAACCATCTATAAAGTACAGCTTAATATACACAGAATAAGAGCACTTGTTTGTTAGGAAACAAGTTGAATAAACTTTAGAGACTCTTTCAGCATATACTGGTCTATTGCAGAATTCAATCCCAAACACGGGAAAACATGCCTCATCATTTGCTTCCTTTTGAGAAGGCAAAATAGTTTGTTTCACAAGTTAAATCTCAAGTAGTTTGATTTCACAACAGATCTGAAATGAAAATGTTGGTAAGGACTAGTGACAGTCAAGGTCAGCTGGTAATGCTTTTGTTTCTTTTTAATGAAGACTATTATCTGCTTCTTTGGTATTATATGCTAATTAAGCTTCCTGCCTAGCTATAAACGTTTTTTGTTATTTACTTATGAAACTTGAATGACTAAAACTCCCCAGCAGGACGTTATGTATTTTAAGCATTACATGTAAGACAAATACCTTGAGGTGCTTATTCAACTAGTATTGTTTGATCAAAAATCAACAACACAAGGAGCAGAGTTGCTCGGTTAGTATCCAGAACTTACTTGCCAGCCCCAACACGTCCCTACTACACTCAGTGACAGATGAGCCCAGAGGTGATTTGCAGACCTGCCAAAAGTGAAAGACAATGAGAACGCTAACAACTTAGAGCTAAGGGTGCTACTGAAAATAATTAACTGTAAATTAAGGTATTCCAACAAAATCAACCCCCATAAGCGGCACAAGTAGAGCTGGTAAATTTGAAAGCATAAGAACACCAATCATTTTGTGTGAATCACGCTTACTGCTGAAGAAATGTATGTTCTATATTCACAAAATACTTTGTATTTGGCAGCAAATTAGAAGTCCATAAAAAAAGGGGAAAAAATCCAGAACATGAGAATTCATTACAAAGGATTTTAAGAATTTGCACCATGCAGACCTTTCCAAATGTGTCATACCCTAGTTTATTAATACAGTATTTCTAGAGAGGAAAGAAATACTTGGTTTTAATCACGACTAATACTGACATTAATTCACTACTTGGTTTTAATCATGACTAATACTGACATTAATTCACTATAAGGCATCTACTGGCAAAGATGAAAGAGATGCCACAGGCATTAACTCAGGGGACAAAACATAGTACCGAAGCGAATGGCACCATAATATGTATTACATTATTCAAGACTGTCAAAACTTCCTGAGAGGTCAAGAGCTAGTCACGGGTAGGATGTAAATCTCTCCGGTTATCATCTATCCCTTCTTGCAGGCAACTGAACTTGCAGAGTTGACAGTAATCAAAATGTTGCTGATTTCCAGCATGGACATAAGGAAAAAGCTATGCTTGCAAAGAGAACTACCAATGGAAGTACTGGGGCAAAGTTAGAGGAAAAAGTCTGACTGCATAATGCCTACCTCAGAGCCACCTCTTCATATTTAAGGAATATAGACTGAATTTAGAAAATGGTAAGCAAACACAGAGAGAAGGGCACTAGGATTCACTGAATCTCAAAACACTACCTGGAATACCGCTTCTATGAAGAAAGCATCATCTCTGCCTTTGCATTGACACTTTACGTAGCACATTTTGGGTACACCTGTAACATAAATGCCACCATTAATCTCCATTTACCAAGCAGAGGAGGAAAACAGAACTACAAAACAAGTGGCAAAAAACACCAAACCTCCCTGGGACAAAGTTTCAGTATGCTGTGGTAGGAGCAACTGACGATGCAGCTTTATATCCTCAACAATTGCACCAACCCTGCTGTGCTGCCTTTTCCCACCTAATGTTATTACAGTAGAATAATGGGGCGGGGGGGAAGCTCCCTCCCACCATAAAAAAAACAAACCACAACCCTGAAAACTACTTGCACAGCTGCTCCCCTTCACATTTATTTTCAGCTATCTTGCTCTATGGCATTGTAACAAAAAGACCTTACCCATAAAATATCAATTATTTAATAAAAGCTAAGGTGAAGCTCGCTAGTTTATGCAGGCATATAAAGACTTCTCCCTGTCTGAAGTATTACAGGTAAATCGAATGTCTATCAGTATAACTCCCAATTAAAAACAAAATAGCTCAAATCTTCTCCACTACTGAAATAACTTGAATAACCGTGAACAAAAAGTCTATCTGTCACAAGTGGTAGCTTTGGGCCTTAATTAAAATTAATGACTTTGGAATTACTGCAGCCTGCTGTTTTCAACTTTTCCTTCCATTAAAAGACAAAGCAATCTAAGACATGACAAAGGTGGATTAAAAAAAATAATCACAGGTAAGCTAAGAGCAAAAAGTTTTGAAGTAACCTAATTTTGATTTGACTGTGTCTTTAAAAATCACAAAGTGTATTTTTCGGGTTTTATCAGATGTAAGTCACATGAATACGTAGAAAGATAAGTGTTTAACATTACATAAACATGAACACAGCTCAACCTTCAAGAAGTGGCTGAGTAATTTCCATAAATTATCTGAACTAATTTTTCTCAAAAGGAAAAGCTTTAGGAAGTAGTGAGTTGCATATTCATAGACAGAGAAGAGTCTACTCCATAAACAGAAATACTTTGGAAACAAGATTTCATGGAATGTTGCAATTCCTCGAACAAGTTATCCTGAGCAAGGCCGAGTTAGGGAACTGGTACACTTGAATTAGATGGTTTGCATTTAAACTAGAGCCACCTTTCTTTACTCTCATACCAGAATTCAAATTTTTGTGCATCACAGCTGCTTCTTTTTTTTGCTGTATCGAAGCCTAAATAAAATTGTACTTCACAGGAACTCATCTGAAATTTAAGGGCTTTTTGGTTTGTTGCTGGTTTTCGGGGGGGTTTTTTGGGTAGTAGTTCGTGTTGGGTTTTTTTTTAATTAAAAAAACACTACCTCAGAGAAGCTCTATACAAGGTACTTCTACTGACAATGGTAACACTGAAAATTACAAACTCTGGAAATACTTTACCCCCAGGAGCTTTAGTCTTTTAAGGCAACACTCGTGATGCCATTTACTACTTAAAACAGTAAAGCCAGAAACAACTTTTGACTGAAGCTTTCTATTAAGGCCAGCCTGAACTAATTCTAGCCTCTCCCCTAAATTCCACTCTCTCTTTCAACTGTACGAATGGCACCATAATTCTGGACAAACCCTAAGTAATTTTGCAATTAAATCATTTTACTATTAAATTCTATAGATCTACATTACAAGAATTATCCAACTATCAAGTTTCATTTACAAATTTTCAAGAATTTGTTCTTCAGTTACTAGGACCCGGAAGACACCGTTCCTAGTAATCTACAGTTCTCAAGCCATAGAAAAGAGGCCGTAACACCCTGTGCTGCTGTACTCCTCTCAATTTGAAGAAGTTCCTATAAAAGAGAGTCACTGTATTGATTCAGTTTCAGTTTCCACCAAGATTATATATTGTTCTCTAAATTGTAGGCCCACAACTTATCTGTTACAAAAAGGTATCCTGCAGAAGAGGACATAAACCCTACGGATAAACATAGATAGAAGAGCTCCCCGGCATCCTTTGAGGTTAAGTTCTTCTTTATGTAGTAACCCAAGCACACCATCAGGGTGTGCCTTTCACTTTTCAATTTTAACAGTACTTAGGAACAGCATAATAATTTATCTGAAATCTGTTTATTATGCTTCATGGTATTCACTATTTCTAAGAACAATAACTTCAGTAAACATTCGAGTTGTACTTTGCCTTGCACGGATTGTTTCAGACATAAGATACAAGAATGTTACAGCAAAATGACAATACTGAGGAGTTGTCAAAGACACGGGAAATTGAAGGTTTACTGTACAGGCCAATAGTAATGAAAACGAATCAACGTTTCAGTACAAAAGTGTAGGAAGCTTGCAAAAAAAAGGTTTAAATGAGGAAGGAGAGGTTCTGAACACAACAGCAGCACTCCTTCACATTTTGGATCATCTGGGCAAATGCAGCATTAATAAAATACCTGTATTTACAAAACAGAGGTAAGGAAACAGTAGATAAAGCTCAGTTCCTACTGTGATAGTCACAGGCCTGGCATCTTGCTATTTCTGCTACTCATTGGTTTCTACTACTCATGGAAAAGAGTCAGGTGTAGAGTTCAAGCACTTAATGCTACTCTGCAGCTTATGTTAGTGTTGCCAGCTTGTCAATTAAATCATCAACAGTATTCACAAGAAGTTTTGTATCCTCCTTCTCACTCATCCGATGTTGTCCAGTTTTGCGGAGGATGACATCCACATCTTTGCTCAAAACACGCTCTGCAACTTGCATAGAGATCTGCCAAGGGACAACATCATCCTTCATGCCATGAATAAGTCGTACGGGACAGGTTATAGGAATAGGACTATTTAGCACACAGTGATTTTCTGCTTCTCTGATAAAGTCATATGTCAAGGAGTAATATCCTTCCTCATTATGCTTGGTTGGAAACTTCCATTCACCTTTTTCTTCAATTTCTTTTTGTGCCTGTAAAAAAAAAAAAAAAAAAAAAAAGAGCAAAGAATAGACATGACTGATGTTAAAGAGTTTAGAATGCCTCAACTTATTCCTGTTTTAAATGCAGTAAAATTTCCCCAGGTGTAAAATTTCACTTTTTTCATTTTTATTAGCAGACAAGGTATATTCCGGTTTGCCTTCCAGCAGCTGAGAAGACAAATCCCCTACCATGTCACAAAAGCTATTCTGCACATCTCTCCTGCATATTAATCCAGTTACGATTCATCAGTGAAATTAAGTTTCTGAGCCAGAATCTATCAGAAAGAAAAAGATGTACAGCCACCAAGAACAGCAGGCCTTTTTGGCTTCAATCAGTTCACTGAACCTCAAACAAGGAGAATCCTAGGAAAAAGGAATTGTCCAGTGATCAGTCTTTTCTGACTTTGCCACAACAACTGCCTAAATGCTGTACTTCCAGAATCTTACCTTAGCCTTAAGTAGTAACTACTGACACTACGAAATGCTTTAGAAAAAAAAAACCAAAACAAACAAAAAGCAGGAAAATATTTTAATTATTCTAAAGTATGAGTTATTTATTGCCATATTCTTTTGTCACATTACAACACCTGATTTACTTTCCTGAAGACTGGATATTATCATCAAGGAAGTAACTCGGGAGAATTCCCACCACCTAAACCTTACAGTCTTTAAAATACACTGATCTTAGAATTCCCTTTCTTCTACACACACAACCTGCCTCAGATTCATCTCGTCCAATGTAATCTCAATTACTTTAGCAGCTACTTCTCTGTTCTTGAAAGTGCAAGGACCCAGTCTGAATGCAAATACAAGGTATTCAACACTGAAATCTAACGGACTGCCAACAGCAGGGATCTGACTTCACATCCTATATGCCACTAATATAAACACATTCTAGTTAGTGTGCACCCTAGCTTCACACTAGAAGCAGAGTATTTTGCAGACTTTTAGACTGAGCTTACCTTCACCACAAACACAGAAAACTTACTAGAAGACGTGCAGGAAAAGTACAGCTTGAACAACAGTTTCTTAAACACTTGAGAGGTTTTTCAGATGGCACAAAAGCCAGGCATCAACATTTACCTCAATGGAAAGCTTCTTAAAAGTTGCTACAAGATGGTCTGCTGCTACAGCTACTCCAACTAGAGCAGCTACTTTATCTGGGCGTGCTATTGCAGCGTGAAGCATCAGCCATCCACCCAAGCTAGAGCCAACCAGAATCTGAAAAGGACAGAAAATAAGATATTATTTTACAGGAAATGGCTACTTTTTTTTTTTTTTTTTTTTTTTTTTTTACAAAGTATCAGTTTTCATTTTGTTTAACTAAAACCTTGGGCATAATCCTGCTGTCCTTACCCAGGCAGAACTGCTGTCACCTCCAGTAGAAATTTTGCCTGAGTAAGCACCATAGGATCTGGTATTTTATTATTCTTTTTGTTTGGCATGGCTGGTTATTGCTGTCTGAGACTGAAACACTGTAAACAAAATAAGAGTTGAAACAATTCAGTATCATGTGTGTATTTTATGTTTCCTTCTTAAAATAAACGCACATGGTAAATGCTCAGTGCAGTCAGAGGTCAATACAAGCAATTCATAACGATTCTTTTTTTTTTTTTTAAAGCCATTTTATCATCTAGAGTATCTTAACTTGTAACATTCCTGCAAATCCTTTAACTAATGCATCAGCACAGAACAGTGACACACTTTTTCAGGAAGATGGCTATGCTGCCCTCTAACAGTTCCCTGTTCCCTGTCAGGTGGACCCTCCACCATGAGGCTTTCTCAGATTCCCTGGGACGACAGACTCGCTCCGAGCAGGACACACTAACAAATGACCTCCAGGAGGTCCTATCAACCCATGTTTCCCAGATTTTGTGATCTACCAGCTTGCAAAAGTGGTCCTACGAATACAACCTCTCAAATGATTCAGTGCGAAAGTCAGCAGGTGTCAATTGTGAAATAAAAGCTACTGTTGGCCAGAGGTATTACGGCATACTTTTGATTAATGTTCTACCTTGAGACAAAAAGCATTCTATATGTAAAAATAAAATATAACCTGTGGTCCATCTGTAAGTTCATCCAGTATAGACAGAACATCTTTTCTCCACTTCCCAACTGTACACTCCTCAAATTTACCATCTGAACTTCCACATCCTGTATAGTCAAATCTGAAAAAGTAACCATCAGAATGAAAGTCACAGTACTGTCTACAGCAACACAGATGATAACCACACAGTACCATTTAACTGAATTAAACAGGGGACAAGATAGCGTCCTGAGTAATTTCTTACTTGGTCCTGCATATCACTAGCACCAGAAATCACACGAGAAGAGGTTTAAGCACAACATATACAATTAAGTGATGCAGCCTTCTCTTATCATTTGATATAACAATGTCCAAATTTATCACCTTATTTCCCAGAAAAAGAATTTCCCTTACAGACAAAAAAAAAAAAAAAAAAAAAAAAAATCCAAATACTTCGGTTTTAAAGGTATTTTTCAAATGTACAAACACTCTTTCAAACACTAAACCCAAATACAAAGACTTAGCAAACTCAACATTCAACCTAGTCTATCAAAGGAGACGATCACTAAGCATGTGCATGCTTTCCTAAAACCACAGAAGGCACTGGGTAACTTAAAAAGATTTGACAGTTAAGAAGCGCGCTTACAGTGGTAACTTAAAAAATTATAACTCCAGGTCCTTTCTTTCCTATTTTTGTGCCTGTAGCCTTAATGTGGCACTGGCTAGACTATAGCAATTTATTGAAGAATTTCCTGAATTACTTTCAGAATACCTTCTCATTCACCTCAGTCTCGCCACAGACTGAAATCCTGCATCTGAAATGGAAGGACACTTCTTTGCTTGTGTACAGCACAGCATACATTCCAATCCAAATCTAAAGTTTACGTATTTCTGTTAAAGCCCCTCCCCCCAACCCCTGCCACTAGTTTCATTTTCTGAAGCATAATGCCCTGAATGTACCTGACGAAGGCATGACCTAGAGAGTTGCAGAAATCTTCAAGGGCAGTTGCTTTCTGACCATTCATATTTGAATTCAAGCCTGGAAGGAAAATAACCCCTGGATTCCTGCCTTTTAGCTTATGATAAGCAAGACTTGGTCGATCTGGTCGAGCAAGAAAGCTGACTGATGATTTCAGCCTGCAAACTAATAAAAAGAGCTATTTAGTATAATCATCATGATAAACTTGGCAGAAATACTAATATATTATAAAAGCAGGATTCAGGAAACACGGGTATATTATGTGAAAAGAAGATACTCTGGCTCAAGAGAACAGATAAAAGTATCTCCTATATTCTTTACTTCTTTAACTAGTATTGATCAATCTAAAAGAGAAAGCTGATTGTGATTCATTCTCAAATCATTAAATGCCAACCTTGTAAGGAGTTCACTGAGCAGTTAGCAAAGTGGTTGACCGAAGCCAAATGCTAGCATTTCCTACACTTCATTTGATTTCACGTGTTACACCATTGTGAATATATGTGTACTCATTTCACAGAAACAGTTAAGATGTTTTTTTATCTGCTTAGTTTAACTTTTAATTCGTCCTTTTTGGGTTTTTTTCCAGACTGAATTGCAAAAAAATATAATTTGGGGACTAAAATACTCTGTGCAATGGTAAGTTTACAAGTACATAGGGTGACAAATTTTTGATGGAAATCAAAACCAAAGGAAAAACCCACATCTGCATCAAAACGCCAGATCCACAAGATCTATGATGATGTACAATGGGGAAGTTCAAAGTAGGAAGAGAGAAAGAATCTTGTGACTATCTTTTTCAACATAAAGAACATAAAACATTTGCATTGTTTAAACCCAAATGAAATAAGTAACATCTAGCCTTTCTCATCATATTATCAACAGCTATTTCTGTTTAAGTTAAAGATTATTGCCAGGAACACTGAAAAAGAGGCTGATTTTAATACTGTGCAATCTTAACGTCTGTCTTTTTCTCGGGTATGAAGCACAGAAGGTAAAACACAAAATAAAGCTACATTTTCTGTAAAAATTGAGCAATACATTAAACACATCCCATTAGAAGAAACAGAGCTGACCACTGCAGAACTATGATTTTCTTATGCATCTTCAAAAAAGGCACAGATATGCCATTACATGGTTTGGTGTATTCTTGCTGGAGAGGTTACATTATTCCAGTACTCAGATGGTTTTGTTTATCTAGAATGAAAGAGCACTTAGCAAACCTAAATGTTCTACAAATATTGAAAAAATGAAAGATCATTTAGCGCAACACCTGTGAAAGTGACCTGCAACATACTACACGACAGAGAAGCTTCCCTACCAGCATAAAAAAATAATTTTTGTTTTGTTTTCGTTCAAAATAACAAACCAGACATCTTTGGAAAGCAAACACTAGGTTGGAGTGTTATTCATATTAATAGCCTTAAAAAAATAAATCAGTTGGCTTCAAACAAGGGAAAAAGATTAACAAAGGAAATTCTAACTAATTAATAGCTATGCTGCATCTCAACAGCTGCTACAGAATTTCATCTAAGTTTAGCAACCAATTGTACCTCTGCTGTGGGTGAGGGCAAGTGATTTGTGGAGAAGTGTTAGGGAGACTTTAATCGACTCTATTATCCCACTCAGCAAGATAATCTGTTACATGAAAGCTTGGTTGAGACGACTAAGACTTTGATACTCTTAATTCTTAAATTAGAAGATGACTGTTCCTCAACAGAAGGGTACAAAACCTATGCAACCCTAAATAATACATCAGGGCCTCCTAGTGATGTAATAACTGGATCAACACTGCAAGAACAGGCCATGACAGTATCACAGTACTTAACCAACCTGCTGCTATGAGTTCTCTCGAAGCTTTCTCGCTATCAGAGAGATTACATTAAAGGGGTTGGTTTGGTTTTACACTTGTATGTACATGAGTAAATACGGATGTGTAACAGATGCAGGATGCAGCCAGTATCCAGCACTTTCCTACAGTCCAACATAAATTACACCATTTAAACTACAGATTAAAACTATTAAATCTTTCCTGAAATAATGGGACAGTTCTTTTTCCTATTGATGCATCAATTATTATAAAGGAGAATAAGCGCCGCAGTAAAGATATATTTACTCAGACGTATCCACACGATGGCTTTTGGTTTGTGTGTCTCTCTCAGTAAGGCAGTCACTTCTTCACCTGCCAGTAACAGAGGACACGCACCAAGAAGTGCTATGCTTGACAGAAAAAGAATTAGGATTATTCTTCCCCTTTGCCCTGATAACCATCTCCGAAGTCACTAGTTTTCCATCCTTCAGCACTTTAGAAGTGCCCTCAACTGGTTTGACACTGGGCAGGGTTTAAACTCCAGCTACTAGACACAAACATTAAGCTATTTCACAAATTAGCATCCCGCTTTTAACAAGTTACTGTAAGTGCACCAGCAGCAATCCTAACCCGAATCATGCAAAACCCTACAGCAGCCACGCCAGCCAAGCCAGAAACAAGCTTCACTGGAATCACGCTCGCAGGCTTCCCTTTAGGCAGACAAGATCAATAACTAAGCAGCTACCTCGTAACTTGTCATCTTTTTCTTTCAGTGAAAGACCTTGGCAAGAGCAGGGAAGCACTTCTGAAAGGTGTGAGCTGGTACTCAGTATTTATAAAAGTTACAGACAGAAGGAACTAGCTATAGGAAGACCACAGGACCCATGCTTGGTGCTATGGAATTCTCTTCATATCAGAATCACTGTGCGATTTTAATTGTGTTATGACCAAGCGAAACCGTGACTGAGCCCAGTGCTACATGTCAAAGCCAAAGAAATCAGCCAGCCAGCTTCGGGAATGCTCCCGCACTGTGACCTACCCGCTGTCAACAGTGGCAGGTGAATGCAGCTCTGGTAGATCGTGGACTCAGTATTGTCCAAACCCCGTCTGACGCAGTCACCTACACTACAGCAGTAAGAAGGCCACCAGCTCCGCTGGCTGCTTAGCCCAGTCTCACAGCACCTACCAGCACACTCAGTAACCAGCTATTCTGAGCGGAATATCACTCTAAACATAGAGAAAGAAAGAAAAAACATCAACAAAACCCCCACTGTATTCATGGGTTTATGCAGACAAAAACCGTGCACCCTTAACGGCAAGTTTTACTCACACCTACACCGAGCAGCCTCAGACAGAAGTTCATTCCCTCAACAAGAACAGCTGTCTGGCAAATTTAATGCCATGAAAAACTCAACGCGTCAGACAAGCACTGCGTCTGCAATAGCAAGGGGGGGACACGCTGTTTGGGCAGCGGATCATCTCACACGAAGGTGGAAGCCAGCAAAGCTGCTCAGGTGCCTGGTGACGGAGCCTCCCACGCAGGCATGTCCCACACCGGGCCCGCCGCCTCCCGTTCCCTACGGCTCCGAGAGCAGCAGCGGCGGCCGGAGCTTCCGGCGAGCCGGACACAGGCGGGCAGGCCGCTGCCCTGCGGACGGCACGGGCCTGGGCTGCCCCGGCACCGTACCCCCGCCCGGCAGGGGAGGCAAAGCCTGTCACAAACCGCGTCCCCCGGGAGCAGCGGGGCGTGACACCCCCACCCCGCCCCAGGGGACGCGCCGCGGCCCTCCCCCACCGAGGCGGCGCTGAGGGGCGCCGCGGGGCGTCCCCCCGGGGCGGCCGGCCCCGCCGACGGCAAACACGCGTCCCCACGGCCAGGACGCGCACGGGTGTCCCGTGTCCCCTGCCCCCTGCCTGCCACCCCCTCATCCCCCAGGCTCGCCAGAGGAGGCGCGACGCCGAAGCGCCAGCAGACGTGACCCAGAACCATTCCCTTACCCGGCGGCCCCACAGCCGCCCTCAGCGGCGACAGCAATATCACCGTGGCCGAGGCGCGGCGGCGGCCGCCCCGCACCGAGCCCCGCACCGAGCCCCGCACCAAGCCCCGCAGCGCGCCCGCCGCCGCCATGGCCGCTGCCCCGCGCCCCCCGCGGCGGCCGCTCTACCCGCGCACGCGCCGCGCGGCCTCCCGCCCCCGGCCGGGCGCGCAGGCGCCGCTGAGGGCGCGGCGGGCGGCGGCGGCGGGCGGGGGGCGCTGGGGCCGCGCCCTGGGGGCGTTCGGTGGTGCGAGAAAATTCGGTGAAAACCCTGACACGCTGTAGGCAGGAGTTACACAGGTAACAGGGGCCATCAACACAGGCGCTAGAGCTGTCCCGCTCGGCACTCCAAAAGGAACAGCTGGTACAGATGGAGATGAGCTCCCCGAGAACGTAAATCAGTAGCTGATAGAAAGCTTAGAAATAACTAGATTAATAGAATATGGAAAAAGTAGAATAATTAAAACTCTCATTGTATGTACAAAGAGGAGCTTCACCGTGTAACTTCGTAAATGAGGCCGGGTCCTGGGGCCCTTGGCACTGCTAAGGTGAACCTGGGATGCTCTGTGCGCTGATCAGAGGACACCGGTATGCGAACGTCTGTGCCTTGAGATAGGAAAACTGGATCTGTCCTGTTTTTCGGTTTGGAAGAAACTCCAGACACGACTGAGTCTGCATGAAGAGTGAAGGTGAAAAGTTCAGAGCAAGGGAGACTACTAAGCCTTCATCCCCACATCCCCCACGACCACCACCAGGAGACAGTGGCCAAGCGGGAGGGAACTTATGTTAACGACTTCTCGGTAGACTAGTTATCCTAACCCAACCTATTCTCGGGCAGCTACTGAATATGTATGAATGTATTCTTTAAATCACACATGCAGAAAGAAGTCGGGCAGCAAGTGCTTTTGGAATTATCCACCCTGATGCCCACCGGTGAATTAAATATACCTGCTTTATAACCTATCCTGAGTTACAAAGTTTTAATTCCACACGTCATTGTGAGGTAGAAAACTAAAATTTTGTGAAAAACACTTAATGAGCTTTCCCTTGGTGCATGTATTATGGGGGGGACCTTCCTTGGAGGCTTCTTTGCCAGTCAAAAACCCCGTTCCTCAGGTTGCCTGTATGTATATGGGTATAAACTGCTGTGAAGCATACATTTTGTAATATGTGTATTACCTAATATAATGCATGTAATTATCTGGCCCTTACAGACAGCCAGAAGGGACATTTCAAAATGCACTGTCCTTCCTTCAGTCACCTCCCCAGCGGCGTCAGGCCTTGGCTGTTTGTGGCCTGCAGGCCCTTTGAACCGGCTCACACCTCCTCCCCACCGCTGCTCGGCCTTGCTGTGGGTGCTGCAGCCCAAGCACGGCCATGGGCTGTGCCTTCTCGTGGCAGCCACCCAGAAAGGAAGGAAATAATGCTAAGAAAGGTCAGTGCCTGCAAAGGTAAGGTGTTACCCTTGGCAAGCGCCAGGCCAGCACCTCTGGGAGCTGTTGGTCAAGGGGCACAGCGGCTGAGGTTTTTAAGACACAGCTTGCGTGGTTTGCAGGTGCCCGAGATCCTCCAGGGTAAGCGGGTTCTTGACTCCCATGGGGATAAGCTTGGAGATGGTGATGCGAGAAAATATAGTGAAAAACCTAGAACTGCTGCAGACAGGAGCTGCACAGATAACAGAAACGTCACCATGGGAGCAAAAGCCTCACTGTCTGCGAGAGAAGGTCGGGAGCTCGGCCACTCGGCACTGCAAGAAGGGACAGTTAGTACAGGTGTAGATGAGCTCAACGGGAGTGTAAATAAGGAGCCTTCTGACAGCGATGTGCTAACTGCCAAAAGAAAACAAACTACTGAAGTGGTAAGACTCAAGGATACTTGGGTAAAGTAACTGGATCCCCTGCTTGGGGAGCATGCGTAGTGAATTTAAAATGAACTGTAACTTTAAATTGAGGCGAGAAAGCAACTAACCAGTAATTAGTAGGTGTAGACTTTGGGCGGAACTAACCAACTTCACTGTATAAATATGTATTACGAGTAAAATTAAGCGTGTAAGTTAGGAGGAGCGATCCCCCTTGCACCCAGCACAGCAATAAACATACCTGCTTTGTAACTCTCCTCAAGCCGTAGAGTACGATTCTGCACATCAACAGATTGTACAAGATGGGGCACACTGCCATGCTTCGTGATGATGACAGCAAACTTAGTGAAAAAAAAATCATAAAACTGCATGAGCTTCTACAATAAGCTAATGCTTCCTGCAGTTTAAGTCATGTCTAAGTCAAATATTGGGAAAACTGGGAAACCCTTAAACTTCAGCCATTTCTGTTTTGTAGGTAAACAAAAAACCTGTCTATATCCAAGGATGGTGATAAATTTTTCAAACAAGGTCATAAAAAATGAGAAACATGTTACATTACGTACATGCAGCAAACAGACTATGCTCCTAATTTCACTGCCATCTGAAAGATGATTTTCCATAGCTCTTTTATGCGGGAACACATGGAATGGTTAGATTAAGCGTTCCTAAGAAATACAAAATTGCTTGTACAACTGGATACGACTTGTTTAAAAGACAAGCAGAAACGTCTCAAGATGGAAGCAGCAAGTGAATATTTAAGCAAGTGAATATTTAAGCAAGTGTATTTTTAAAAATGTTTATTGAAATGCCTTCATTGCATCATGCAGGATACAAAAATCATTATTAGAAAACCTTTATAACCATACTTAGGAGTAAAATCAAGATACATCAGGGAAAGGTAATAATTATATAAACCAAAGCAATTTATTTCTGATAGTGTTTTAAATCATTAGATTACAAGCCGTGATCTGCACAGATGATAACAATTATCTTGCAATAACAGTCCGTTCTTTCATGCTTCAAGTTGAAACTGATGTTCATCATGCTGGAGCAACCGTATCATCTGTGCATACCACAAAAAAATTCAACTTGTTCATTACAGACACTGGGTTTCAAATGTATAACAAAAATATTCTGTCAGCATACTTTTGTTCTGCTTTCTGGTTTTTTATTTGTTCCACAAAAGCCGTTTCCATCAAGAAAAAAAAAATAAAGGCTAATGTGCCCTCTTCTATTACACGAACCACATAGCACATAAGTTTTGATTACTGTAGTAGAGCCTCTTTAAAGTCATCTTATAATAGACTTCCTTGAAGTTCAGTTCAATTAAATAATTTATTTTTTTGCAAGATTACTCAAGGACTTGGAAGTGATTTTAAAATGGGAGAATACCACACCCTCAGTATTTTTGTTGTTTTAGGAATCTCAATCTAACTTGAAATTTTTAGGGGGTTTTATTCATACACTTCTTTAGTGTAAACTCTGAGAACTTGCCTCTGTCTCTTTAGTCTATCTGACAGCATTATTCCGAGCAGATATGCATTTTGAAAAATAAACAACTCTGGGGCTGAAAACTTAGCTCCAAAGAATTTAGATAGGTAGAAATTTTGATGCTGGCTTCAAGGGGACCAGTGTTTGAGAGGTTTCAGTAGAGTGTTCACTTGGCACAGAGGAAGGTTAGAACCATGCTGGGATCTTACTATGTAGAAGAAAATTGCTGTAGGGTCTAGAATCAGCTCATCTTATTCAACGGGGAAGATTAAAAAAACCCTCCTTATGAGGAAGTTAATTTGTGTGTTTCCATTTGACATCCTTGTGGAAAAATGCTTCTTTATAAAGCTATCCTCTTTTTTTGTTGAGCTCCATAGATGCAGGCTTCAAACATAACAGCTGGTGTCACTGAGTGTTTGAACACACAGAATATCATAACAATTTAATTACACTAAAAGTCATCAAGAGTTTTGGCACTGTCCCCTTACAGAAGGTTAGGTATCAGTAACAATTATGAAAACATTATGATAAGGGAGTCGTGTAACTCTTTGGCTCTGTCGTAATAGTTAACAACTAAGGCAGAACTGCATGTACCTTAGGGTTGCTTTTTTTTTTTCTTCATATTTTTATAAAATACTTGACTAAAAGTTTTACAAAGTCGCCTAATCATCTACAAGTGTCAAATGCTGCATATTAAAATATATGCTTATTACTCCTTTTTGTTCCATTACTAGAATTTTTGCATACTGATGAGAAGACACACGTTTGTAAACTGTTTAGTATGAGTTTATGAAGACATTCTCCATAGAAGAGAATTTGTAGGAAATTGTCATCGAATCAAGATGCTGTAACTAAAATTGCCTGATTACCCATTTTGGAGCACTACGATTCTCTCAACAGCTTTAGCTCTTTCATTCCTATTAAGATGAACTAAAACAAGTAACAACTCCCCCCCCTTTTCAATGCATGTGTAAACCCCTCTCATTCTGAGGTTTCGGGTGCACATCATAAGGAGGATATTTCAGAGTATTCACTGGCTTTTCGGCTTTCACTACATATGGCTAACTTCATATGTTACGTTATTGCAGTATGCCCTATTGCCCTCTTTTACTATAACATGAAGTGGGTGTAGCCTTCTGCGCCGGTAACAATAACATCCATCCATATCCTCATGGCTTCTGGTGAAGGAGCAACCATATAGTATATCCGGTCATGTGTCTTAACACTGAAAGTGAGCAACGGGTTGGGACTCTACAATAAAACAGAAAGAAGGGTCGCAAACAATGAAATCCAAGCCATTTATTTATTTATTGGTACCAGAAGTGAAATTACTTACAGGGGGATTTACAGGAGGGTTAAGGAGAAAGATAAAATGCAAAATGCTGTACCCACTGCATCCTACATTGCAAGTAGAGATGTGTTTAAAGAGTTTCTACCCACCATAAACATGTTTTACAACATCATTTCCACTAGACTATTACTCAGCAGTACAGGGGTCCGAACTGTTGTTTCACGACCAAATAACCAACTCCCCTCTCCAGCGGTCAAAGCTACCTTCGCTTTCACACGTCCAGGTGCCGAGGATATATTCAGCTTGTTCCCGGCTCATTTAAATTACAGGTGAGCGGCAGGGGCTGCCGGCACCGGTTCACTCCCTCCCCGTGGCATCCAGCCATCCCTTCGTTTGCCGAAGCCACTGATTTCGGTGGGCTCGTCACAAGACTAAGGAATTCCTCACAGACATCCCACCTGGCAGGTAGGCACTCTTACCTCTGCTGTCATCAGCATGAAAACAACCCCCAGTGCTAATTACTGGTCTGGCTTCATCTTCCTTTCCCTCCACTTCAGTTTTTTTTCTTTCTTTCTTTCTTTCTTTCTTTCTAATAACATCAGCTCTCCCTTTGACTTTACAGCAGCTGCCATGCTTTGGGTGCTGCTATATGATATGCAAAAAACCAACATCAGAGTTTACCTTATATGCGTTCTTTAGGTGATCGTAATAGACTTCTTCAATAGCTTGAAAATATATTACACCTTTTAATTTAGTTTCGTGTTTGTCTAAAATGGAAAAGAGAGAATGACTTGAAAACTGAAACGAACACTACTTTGAGAAGGAAAAGCTTCATTTGCTCTTGCATACACACTCAGCTGATAAGTAAATGGATTAACACTTCTGCTTGTGAAATCCCACAGAAACCTTCACACTTCCTTACTAGTTGGTTTGTCTTCTCACTTAAGTTTTGGTCTGTCCAATGAAGACACAGCTAACGTAATCTCCCTTTCAAGGCAATGGTAAGAAGCAGACACTCGCAGAGGGTCAATTCTAAACTATTTTAGACATCTGTCTGTATTATTCTATATATATATGTCTATATATATGTATATATATATATATGTCTATTCAGTATATTCAGTATTAGCTACTGAATCATCAGGGCAAGGAGGATACAGACTGTGAACTTCACATCTTAACAGTCACAACCATAATGTTTCGTAAGAAAAAGGAAGAGGGCAGGTAGGTATCTACAGTACCTTCTGTTTTCCTGCAATGGAAGAGGAATGGGTCAATAATCCCGGAGGGTGTTAAGAAGCATCTGTCCTCATTTCAGCTGGGACAGAGTTAATTTTCTTCTTATTAGCTGGTGCAGTGCTGTGGTTTGGATTTAGTACGAGAACAATGTTGGTAACACGTTGATGTTTTAGTTGTTGCTAGGTAGGGCTTACTCTAAACCAAGGACTTTTCACATTTCCCAGCTCTGCCAGCGAGCAGGGGCACAAGAAGGTGGAGGGGACACAGCCAAGACAGCTGACATGACCCAGCCAAAGCGATGTTCCATACCATGGGACGGCATGGTCAGTGTGTAAACTGGGGGGTGACAGCCATGAGGGGCTGACTGCTGCTGGGGGGCTGGCTGGGTGGTGAGTGATTGTATTGTGCATCACTTGTTCCTTTTGGGTTTTATTCCTTTTTTGTTATCTGCCTTTTCATTACTATTATTATTTATTACGATTATTTATTATTATCCTTTATTTCAATTATTAAACTGTTCTTATCTCCACTCATGGCTTTTACCTTTTTCTGACTCTCCTCCTCAACCCACTAGCAGGGAGCAAGCAAGTGGCTGCGTGGTACTTAGTTGCTGGCTGGAGTTAAACCAGGAGAGCATCACGACTGCATGTGACACTGAAGGGCAAACTTCCTTCCACTCCCAGTACTTTTATTAGGGGAATATAATTCCTTCTGATGCCAAGTTAGTATCACCTTAACATTGAACGGTCATGTGGAACATCTTCATCAGCCCCATCAGAGATCCTGCTATCATGTTGAACACTCACGAAACTTGGCTTACATCCTGTCAGTAGCTGCAGGCAGTTTAAAAAGCTTCATATGACGGCAAAAAGAAATCCCAGAGACCAAACAACACGGCACTGGGAATCTCCCTACCAGCCCTCAGGGGACCAGTAGAAGTACCGAGGTATAACATTACGACATTATAGCACGCATTAAATGAAGCTAAATGCAATCTGCGAGGTGTACAGTCTGTGCAGTCCAAGCAAACAGGGATCCACTCTCCTTTCAAGCCCCACCTGGGATCCTGGTTACTAGAGCATTTCAGGTACCCGCAAACTCCCACCGCAATAGTCTTTGTAGAGTTCCCTGTATGCTTCAGGTCAGAAAGCGCAGATGCCTCACTTAAGTGCACTGCACTAAACTGTCAGACTTCAGGGTAAGTTCTTTGTTCAGTACACTTGCAGAACTAAAACAATATACACATGTATTCACTTAAGAGTTCAATTACTCTGGATTTACAACATCAATATTTATTTTGGAAGTCTACTATATATTTAAAGATCTAGATGGATCCTTACTCATACAAGCAGCTGCATTTTTGTGCAGCTGGTACAAAATTCTCATCAAACTGTTTGTTGGCCAAACTTCTTGAGACATTATGAAAAGTTTTCTTTGGTAATTAAAATTGCATTACGGCAACTATGCTACACTCAAACCCAAAACTGTTAACTATTAACATAACTTCTAAAAAAACCCCAAAACCAACCAAGCCCCAAACCCAAAAAAATCAGTACCAGATGGGAACACTACTGTTTTCTACAGGCCTTGCTAACCAATAAGCCAGATGTAACAAACTTTTTTATTTTGTTCTTAACATCCTTCATAGTATTACTGCAAATGGGTAAGAAATATTCAGTGGGTCTGTAATGAATTAAAATATGTTTTTAAAAAAGATGG
Source organism: Falco naumanni (assembly GCF_017639655.2). Taxonomy (NCBI): domain Eukaryota; kingdom Metazoa; phylum Chordata; class Aves; order Falconiformes; family Falconidae; genus Falco; species Falco naumanni. The sequence continues at coordinate 118,582,414 of NC_054055.1, forward strand.
ACTGAGCAATGTATAACCCTACCATCAATTTTAAGTTCCTTACAAGATGCTGGAAAGCAGTAGTGTCATAAAAAGAAATGGAACTGTTTGGGTGTTTTTTGTCCTTGATGTTTTCCTCTGCTTCTCAGCAACGACCATCCCACATAGGCCCCTGTCTAGCCTCTCCTGACAATAAATATTCAGGACAGAAAGCCATTTTTCTGGCTTCCTCTGAAACTTTAAAGTCAAACCAGGCACAGCCACCAGAGAGACATACATGTTCCTAAATTCCAAATTTCTGGGTTTACTCCAAGATAACAAATTAGCATAATGCTTATAATGGATCCAGACATTGTATAACACAACTTAGGGTACAGAAACCTCTTTAGAGTATTGCATGTTGTTCATTTGAAATTCCTTAAGACTCTCAAAATATGGCAAACTCAAAAAGTCTACTGCTGCATATTTAATTTCCTGAAAGACTTTTCAGCACATCAAGCAACAGGACTGCAGAAGCATTCCATTTAATTTTCATGGTAAGTATACAATTTATATAAATAATTATATAATAAATCATATCCTTGTATGAAGGGTACACGAAATCATTCTGTCATTGGGTGAAGTGTATAATATTTAAATATAAATCATGTGGAGCCATTACTCTGTGTACCAGGAGCCTGGTCATCTTCCATTTTTTTCCTCCTGCCTATCCACATCTCTCCCTTTGTCTGTTAGGCTCATTTCTCTCTTACCTGGCATTAGGACCGAACACAATAGGGAAGGGCCTGCACAAGCTCTAAGTGTACATGTAAAACACCTGATGAAATGGAAATATAAGTTTTATTCGGGACTCCCTACATGTTCATAACTCAGCTGAGGCTGAATGGGAAAACAGAGGGACAGATATAACCTAGTAGTGATCTTGCAACCTACCTGCATAATAAGTAAAAGTTCTCTTGTTTCTGTCAAAAACAAACCATCGTTTTTTCCATGTTTTAATTTTTCCTCCCATTTTAATCAGAAAGCCCCGGCAGGTCTTCTCTGTGAGGGAGACATGGTAACAGGTCTCGATGTTGTGACCAGCTGTTTCAATGTGGCTCCGTAGGTCAAAGTCTTCCTTTCTAATGGGCAAGTAGCGAGTCAAGGGGCGGGCCTGAAGTAAAGAAAAGAAAATCAGATTATTTTTAACACAAGTCTTAAACTTTTTCTTCAGTCTTGCCACTGCAAGGACCTAACTGCAAACTGCCCATACATTCTAAGAATGAAGGGGAGAAAAATAAGAGCTTTTGCTGCAGCCCCGATTTTCTTTAAAAGAAAAACCCTTAAAACTTGTAACTTTACAAAGTGTTGAATAACTTTATAAAAGCCAGATTAGAGCATAGGAGTTTCTTGAAATCATCACTTGATAAGCTGGTAAAACAGGGGCCACAGCACAGAAAGGTTGTTTGAGAATTAAAATATTAATTAAATGTAATGGTGTGTTGCTGCTTTAGATGAAGTGTAAAAACTTCATTTGCCTGATGTTGCAAGGACATGGACCTGTTGGAGCGAGTCCAGAGGAGGCCACGAAGATGCTGAGGGGGCTGGAGCCCCCCTGCTGTGGGGACAGGCTGGGAGAGCTGGGGTTGCTCAGCCTGGAGAAGGCTCCGGGGAGACCTTAGAGCAGCTTCCAGCACCCAACGGGGCCGGCAGGAAAGCTGGGGAGAGGCTTATACAAGGGCATGTTGTGACAGGACAAAGGGGAATGGCTTTAAACTGACAGAGGGTACATTTACATTTGATATTAGGTAAAAATTCTTTACTTTGAGGGTGACAGGACACTGGCACAGGCTGCCCGGAGCAGCTGTGGGTGCCCCATCCCTGGCAGTGCCCAAGGCCAGGCTGGACGGGGCTGGGAGCAGCCGGGGCTGGGGGAAGGGGTCCCTGCCCCTGGCAGGGGTTGGAATGAGATGGGGTTTAAGGTCCCTCCCAACCCAAACCATTCTGTGACCCTATGTTAAGCAAACCCTTTACTTCTCTGGGCTACTCGCTACACATATCTCACCCATTAAGATTTTACTGTTACTGTTATTTTCATGCAAAGTATAATATAAATAGTAAGAGCATGCTACAGACAGAACTAATCATGAGAGTGAACTATAACTGCTAGTTAGTTTCATAGGAACTGCTCTGAACAGAGCAGAATTCTAGTCTCCTGACCAAATCAAACGTGGTACCCAGCCCGCAGCCAGCCGCACAGCGCGCTGCAGCACACCCCCTGCCCGGGGCAGCGAAGCAGCACAGCCAACAGCCCTCGCTCCTGGGTGCGGGACCAGACTGCATCGAGCCTGGGGAGTGTCAGCTGGGAGACGGAGCAGGAGGCAGCGACTGGGGGCCTCTGCCAGCCGAGCGAGTGAGTATGCTTGTTCTCCGTGCCGGAGGGATCCGCGCACATCCCTCACCCCCTCGTTTGAAGCACAGAAGACGAGTCTCCCAAGGCTCCTGCTGCAGTCGAAGGCTGCATCGCTGGGTGATTCAGAACAGCTGAATTTAGGTGCTTTGAATGACCCAGGAAAGGAGCATCTCCCTCTCCCCCTGCTGACTCCAGAGAAGTCAGTGACACGGAGAACCTCATCAACCCCTGCTCCATGCCTAAAGTTAGCCTGTGAAATCCCACTGGGAGTCACAAATCGAAGGGACTTTCCCTCACTGCATTCTCAGGAACCTCTTGGCACAGTGGGAGCTGTATTGCTCGCAAAAACTCTTAGCACCCTTCTAAAATTACGCAGTCCTGTATGATACAAGCTGGCACCAGCTTTGCCAAGTGCAGGTGTAGTTCCTTCCCCCAGTTTACATTTCTAAATGTCAGGAAGTGCTACAAACCAATTAAAAATTAGGTCTCACTATACAAAGGAAAGAAAAAAGTTCACCAAAAATTCATTATTTTTGACAGATACGTTTTGTCTTCTTGCCAATTCCGTCTCTCTGCCAAATTTGCCAATTAGCAGTAACTGATAGGGCATTCTATTACAACACATGCAGCTGCAGTTTGTGATAAAGATATGAGCATTGTATCATTGCTTACACCGTACTTGAGTTGTTATTAAAATTTCTTAGAAAAAATGAAAGCATTCAGGTAAAATACCTGTAAAGTTTAACATTTGGTAATTACATTGTATATGTAAAAACAAAGGAATGGATATGTTTAACCAGAAACAGTTTAAACTTCCTCTGGGGTTGCCCTATTGTTCTGATTTGGTGTTATCAATTAGAAAGGTAAGTTTTTTAGGAATGTTCATAAAAACATATAATAGTAGCTCATGAAAAATTAGCAAAGGTAGCACAGATAAAAGCAGAAAGATATTCAAATATGATATGGAATCTTCTGCACTCAGATACATACATGAAGATGGAGACACTGTCTTGCTATACTATACTAATGATAAAATGACTGCCTAGTCTGTTTGCTGTACCGTATAGATCTTACCTATTTATTCCACCACAAATACTAAGACCTCTAAGCCTAAAGAAAGCTCAAGATACATTTAAAACCTAACAAGAAGCAAGATGTAGTAGGTAACACTTTTAAATAAATAATGTTTCTCGTGTTGTCTAGTCCCAGTAACATTAGAAAAAATACTATTTCCTCTCTGCAGTAGACGTGGAAAAAAAACCTGGAAAAGCTTCTTAATCTGTTTGTTTTCAGTCAGATATTCGGAAGAGACAATTCACATTCCAAGATGTTTTATGTATTAAAAGAAAGAAAAAAACACAAACCACCAATTTTGGGCTAAAAAATTCTGCTCTGCCCATACTAACAAACCTTTTAGGATTAATATTTGTAGCTGAAATATAAGATGTTAAATAGATACCTATGCTATTATTTAACTTTAAATGAATACCTGGGCATCTATCTAAGGCTCCAGGAGCCCAAACATACCTTTAGCAGCACAGTTACACCTCAGAAATCTATTCAACCAAAAGCAGGTCTGTTTACCATTGGCAGAAACACACTTAGTTGCTTCTGTATATCAAGGGAAAGTCTTGCACTTAAAAAACATTTCACGTCAACATATCTCACCTGTGCTCTTTGTTTCTCACGTATTTTGACTTCCTTTTCAATTAATTTTTGCCTCTGGCTAGTTTCTTCTTCCAATCTTTTCTCCAGTTGCTCTCTGCGGCGCTTCTCTTCTTCCAGAGCTCGTTTTTTAGCTTCCATCTCCCGTTCCTAAATACCACAGCACATGCAGAACTTCAATTATATGTGAAACTAGAGTTGGTAATGTCATTTCTAAGCTAGTATTAAATCCCTTTTTGCCTCTTAAGCAGTCAGAAATATGTTTCCAGCAAAGGGGACTGAGAATTGGAATCAGAATTGCAAACACTACCGCTCTACAACTAAAGAAGGTTCTTCCTAAGCAGCTCTCCCAGCAATGCTGACCTAGCTGCTGGTGGCAATTTGCTACCAGCTCACCCAGAGACAGCAGCTATTGCCTAGGGGGTCAAAGATACAGTGTGAGGGTGAAACCAGACTAAACTAAGGGGGCAGAGGTAATTTTTTTAAGTGTCTACTGGGTGTAAACTATTTAGGGTCCAGTGTTGTGTTTAGGAGGGTATTACCTAACTAAAAAGCCCACCCAATTTTACTTATAAGATTATGCTCACCCTGGTCTCGAGCAGCCTAGTCTTTTCAGCATGTGCTTGTTTCAGAAGTCTCTCCATCTCTTCTATTCTTGCAACATTTGAAGTGCTAGCACTGCACAAAAAAGGTCAAGAGTTATTTAAAAGAATATTTAGTATTTAAAGACATATTTTACAGTCCAACATTAGACAGCTTAAGGACGGAGTTGATACTGTTCTATCCAATTCAGTACAGTAGGCACTAACAAAAAATGATGTATGAAGTATATGGTACACCCCCATGGTACACATTCCCCATGCGTACTTAGGAAAAAATCCAGACTCAAGTGCCTAATAATGCATCTCATCAGCTCCCTGTGATCTGTCATCTTCTCCCAGATAACAAACGATGGATGGAGGTGGTCACCATGTCCCAACAACACACCATGGACCCTCAGAGCTGGCATTAGCAGCCATCTGAATATACCAGTGTTTCTGGCTGTAGGCTGTCTCTAGTTTGTGTCGCACTGAGCTCACCATCAAAAAATGCTCGAAAAAAATAAGGAGGACTAAGAGATATGCATAAAGGCCATTCAGTGACGGTGTCAGGAAGGATCTACTATTTCAAGTAACCAGCACGCCAAAGAAACAAGGGTAATCACAAAGAGCGCTAGCTCCTGGCCCAGCACAACGCAGCTGTCACCTCTGCCTGTCCTTTTTTCTGTTGTTCCTTTTCTCCAATACAATGTCTTTGTCACATCTCAATTTAACACCCATTTCAACTGTGGCATTTCCACGGCATGCTCTCCATTTTATTTTTCATCTTATGCTGTTCGAGAAAAACAGCTGGCGTTAAATATTACTGCATTACCATTACTGAGGCCGTCAGACTGAAGCACAACACGAGGAAACAGAATGGATTCGGCTCTTTAGGGCAGAGAGAAACTTGACTTGGGATTGCACTGAAAACGCTACCTGACCACTCAAGTGGACGTGGGTGTCAAGCAGCAGATTTGTTCGTGCTGCTTAACAGCATACAGACCAGTGTGAAGGGACACGGGTAGAATGGAAGTAGGCCAGATATGAGTCATGGACAAGGAAAAGAAAAAAAGTAAGAACAACATCCTTTACTCTCTGAGCATACCTCTAACGCTCATGCCTGTAAGATGAGGGGCTTTGTCAGAAGCGTGACAGTCTTCAGAAGACATTTCTCTGATAATGGGGATATGTTTCATGACAGGATACAAGACAATATAAAAATAACGTATGTCATTTAACCCGAGCTTGCAGAAAAAGTATAATCCATCTGGAATTTGTTTGAGCTCTAAAAGCTTACTGGCTCTGAAAAAAATGAGGCCACTGACTTAGATGCCCAGGTCTAGTTTGGCCAAAGTTTGTTTGCTGGGCCAAAAGAATGTACATTAAATAACTTCAATAAAAGCAACGGGGCCATAAATTAAGTCATTTGAGCAACCTGGAAGACATTTAATTGCAGTAGGTTTTCCCACATTAAACTGGCTAACGCTTCAGCTTAGTTAAATTATTTCATCCTTCATTTGCTTATCCTGCTCCCAGAAATTAATGCACAGCAGGAGATCACAATCTCTGAAACCTCAGCCATGAAAAATAAGTTGGTAATGAACCTTGGAGCAGCTACTGTTTGGTGAATTGATGAATGACTACAGCAGTTCAGTCTCTTCTGTACTTTGAGCACAGACAGATTTTATGCATTTCCAGCAAAGAAAAGTCTCTCTCACCTTATAAGAGGTAAAATATATATTTTAAATATGTCAGAACAAAGCATCATAAAATGTTTTCCTTTCAAGTCTGACATGGCTAGAAAAGATTCTCAAACATCTAAATCAACATGAATTGGTTTTGCCTAAGGAAAGTTTTATCAAGGAAAATTAACTGCCTATCTTCCAAGTTTTATCAACAAGATCAGTCGACACTTTTCTTCCCTCACTAAAGTTTGCCTTGTGAGAAACTGAAACAGCTGTTGAAATGGGTCCTTTTCTGGTTTTTAGATTGGTTTGGGGTTTTTGTGTGTGGGTTGGTTTTTTTTTTTTTTTTTTCTTCCAGCATTGCCTGGAAGCTACAGAAGAGCCAGAGGGAGGCAGAAGGGCAAACAGCATCAGTGAAATTCAACAGCTGTCCTGGGCTGAAGACTCCACTTACTGGATAGCCCCAAGGTAGCTCAGACACTTGCCATCTTCCTCCAAAATCATCAGAGCAGCACGCCAAAGAGAAACAGATTTCATACCACTGCAATGTTAGATCACTGCACAGATAAAGTTAATTCACAGCCTGATGCCAGCTATCAGAAACTTGCCAACCGTGCATGTATTTAAAACAGAAATCCCCCAAAACCTGAGCCCTAATGTTTTTACTTCAAAAAAACAAAACTCAACCAACCAAAGGAAAAAAAAAACAACCGAACACCCAAACAAAAACCAGCAAAAAACCCAGTCAGCAGAATGAGTGCCACTGGTATTTTCTGAAACCCCTAACACTGCAGTGATAACGACTACAAGAGACAAATCAGTGGGCTGATACCCTGTTACAGGAATCAGATGCTTAATAAAGCACGACATGCTAGCCAAAAAAGCTGTCCTTGTGTTCACAAGGGATTCTTAATGCTGTGACAACGTTGTACTTAATTATCAGCCTCCACTTATGCTTGTGAAACTGCTGGGGCAGGGCTGCAAGGAGAAATGAAAGCGCTATCATTAAAACCAGGCTGAAGAAAATTGTTCGCACATGATTTTGAGCCTCTGCTGGACTTTTAACACAGATCACCGACGTTCCTTTTATCTGAGGAGTGGTGCATGAGCTGACAGCCTCTGAGGATGAGGAAAACATCCGAGGGCTCGAAGCCCTTCGGTGTCATCTCTCTATTTTTACTGACCCAGAACAGGGAGAGGAAAAAAAAGACTGCCAGAGGAACCCGAAGTGTTTCAGCATAAGGCTCTGGTAAGTTAACACGCTGGACTTGCGGAGCAAGTGTACTTCATTGCTGGCAGATGTCTTCTGAGACATTTCCTATCACAGGAAATTCCTTCCCCAGAGCGACCAGGGAAGGAAGCTCAGGTATTACCCACTCTGGAAAGAGCATCGACGATGCATCATCATTTCAGTTCAGGACTGACACCGATTTCTCTGTGGCCTTCAAGCATTACCACTCAGCCTCTCTGTATTTTTATTTTCCATTTTTAAATAAACAGGCGAGACGATAGTTAAACCTGATCCCAAAGGGCTACACAAATATGCCTGTCTAACGATTTCAGATTTTTCTTAACCAGTTAGCAGCACCCATATTACCATAGCATCAACACGTACATATTCTCTTTTTTCATCATAACCCTGTGACCGTTACTACATCAAAAAGAAAGATGACTTACCTGGAAATGTTATCTGGTGAGCATGCCGATATGCTTGTCTCCATACTGTCAGAACTGTCTAAGCTTAATGTATCAAAGGCGTGGTCCTTGTAACTGCGGTCTGGGTAATGGAAACTATTCAGATACACATTTGATTCGGACGCTGTTCTGCTGTAGAACTCAGGGGACTTCTGCCTTTGGTTTTCACAGATACGCTGATGGTTATACCCTACAGAGTACAGAGGAAACATTTGTTTTAAACAGAACTTTTGTGACCCGAACATAACCTGTTAGCAGCACCAGCACGTTGAACATCACCACAGTCTTAACTGTGCTGTGACCAAGGTACTGCAATGTTATGGTTAATTTCACATGTTAATCATAACCGAAATGAAACCTTTAAATACTTGGTTTACCTTTGGCGGACACAAATAAATGCTGAACAGTATGGCTGACTTTTCAATATATATTCTTGTACGTGTATATATACTTAAATATGTAAAAATTTAATTTGAATTAGTGAAATTTTCATTTGAAAATGAAAATTAAGCCTAATCTGGAAAGTAATACAGCTAAACTCAGGGATCTAGAAAAACTAATAGAGATTAAAGAGGGAAAAAAAAAAAAAAAAGGTCCTGATATTTGACGGTCTTGAGTACTTGTTTGGTTGATGTTACTGAATGTGTATTTAATACACATTAAGGAACTTTGCTTTCTGGTAACTGCAAGTTGGGCTTTTAGTTTCAGCTGAAATTACACAGGCTACTTGTTGCATCATCAAAGTTACTAGTGTAGAGGTACTTTGCTGGAGCTCTGAAGCTGCAGTTCGCCCTACATGATTGAAACAGACCCCTATAGTGCAATTACTGTAAAGAAAAATATGGTTGATGCAACACTTAAGGTCTTCACGCTATTATTTTTCCACAAAATTATCCTTTCTGAAAGGTCATCCTTGAACACAGGGAACGTTGTTTGGCTACGTCTCCTTTAAAAATATTTCTTCAGAATTATTTTTATTTCATGTCTCCATTGCTCTTTATCAATAATGCAGCAGTATTTACACGGGCTTCCAGAGGTTGTTGAGCTTGCCTGATGAAGAGGAGAGTATAATGACAGTTGTCATTTCAGCTGCTGAAGTTATTTTACAGCGCCCTTTTACGGTTTGTTTACTCTATGTGATTACAAATGCAAGTGGACTGCTCGTCCTTTCCTTCAACGAATGCGAGAAGCGAGACTTTCTTACAGTTCTGATACTCACTGGCGTTTACAATACTCTCTCTGCACATTCCTGACCCAAAATCTGAGCTGGTGGCAGAGCTGGGAGATTAGGAAGGGCTGTTAGACTACGCAAAAACCTCCCATCCATACGGGAAGGCAGCCACAGACATCCCGCACATTTAAGGTAAACAGACATAGGAAAAATGCAGACAACCGGACAAATTGTTGCAAAGTCAAGATAAAAATTTTTTACTAGACACCATTAAGACACTGATGTTAGGGGAAACATGCTTGAAGTGGGAATATCTTCCTGCCTTATTCTTATCATGTAGCTGCACATACGAGGTTACTGCCTGGTACTTTTTGCCATGCTGGAGTGGGGAGAGTCCCAGTTCAGGGAGCCAACAACCACAGCTCTACCTTGGAAAGGCCAGAATATTCTCCAAAAGGTATCCGAAAAGCATGACTGAAGCAGAATAAATAAAGCCTATTATTAAGGTAATCATGCCCTACAAGCATTTCCAAGGTACATATGTTTCCTCCTCCCACCTCGCTTCCCTCTACTATACAAAGGTTTCTGGTAGACAATTAAAGCTGGTTTCCAAGGAACTAATAGGACTTTAATTGCCATTTGAAAGAACACTAAGTTTCAATAAAAGTTCAATTCCACTGATTAGTAAATGAGACAAAAGGGACACAAATCCACCCCGGCAGTCACAGGTAATAGCGTCACACAACACAGGTGTTACTGATTCACATGTGCAATTTGGTTTATTCCCGTTGCTATGGCAAATGCTGCTGTTACTGCGGATAAGCAATTACCTTTCATACTCGAACCTTTGGAATGACTAATTGCTCCTGTGAAATGGTTATCAATTATTCATTATGGAAAGAGAGAAAAAAAACAAACAAAAAAAGCAAATTACTGAAAGAACTTTATTTAAATGCATGTTTTTCTATTGAGCCCTTGGCAAAAACCTTGCCTGCTCAGAAGTCTCAACTCCACCTCTTATATTTCACTGAAAAATCAACTCATCTAAAAGGCACAGAGAAACACAGCAATATTACAAACACTCTCCTAAAGGAATGTCAACGTTCCATGAAAATAAAGAACCCATTTTCACCTAAAGCATATTATCAGTTACATTTACATAATCATGCAAACGTAACTAAACACTGCAAGAAATACACATCCGTTAGATGGCAAAATGAGACGCACTCACATGAACAGAGCAGAACTCGACATTCTCTTGTTCTCCTCATGCCATAAGCAACAGGCAGTTCAAAGCTCAGGATCAGCTGCATCCCGACACGGAGCAGCCTCGCCACCAGCCCCACGGACACTGCGCAGGCACAATCTGTTGCTTAGGAATTTTTAGCTGCTCAGGTGCCTATTTACAGAACATGCACTTCAAAAAATCGGACTCCTTGTAAGACCCAGCACTCCACTACAAGTTTCCCACAAGCCAAGACTTGTATCAGCCAAGTCTAAGCTGATACAAAAGCTAAAATGTTTCTTGTTGCGTTGCTTGCATTTTCTGTAGTAAAACAGTTGTTAACAGCCATACTGTTGAGTAAAATATTGCAAATATCCATAAAGCCGTATCATTAAAAAGATACCTCTATATATATTCCAAAGGAGTTATTGCAGAATCAGAAAAACCAGATATACCACCACAAGATTATGGTGAGGTCAGAACTATAGGTGAAAGCTGTTATTGAAAGCAGCACTGTCAAGTATGTTAAAAAAAACCCTCAGTATTTCAGATCACAGTATGTTTTGGGGTTGTTTTTGTTGTTGTTGTGTTGTTTTTTTGTTTTTTTCCCCTCTTCCCAAAGATCGACATTAACATGACATGAGACACTTTTAGTATGGAAACATGCCAAGGTAGGAAGCCCACGTCTGTCTACCTTGTCATTGTCACCCACAGATCTGCAAAAATTTCTGTATTTTCTGTTCTACTTGTGCGGCTATAAGCAAAGAAGCAAAAAATTAGGCCTGCACAAAGCTGTAGCTCTGCAGATATTAGCATTAATCAGAAGTTTTGTTGTGACAGGTTATTTGACAGCGTGAAAAAAAGAATTTTTGAAGTGCTATCATTATTTAGCAATTATTTAAAATTTGTCCAAGATTTTGGGAAATACTTGACAGTGCTAATGCAACCGGTACATTTGCCAGAACACGACAGTGATAGATACAGCCAGGTAAAGGGATGTTTTCATACCTTTTCTGGCTTTTCCTGAGTTTGATAAGAGAAAGAATATAAAAAATAAAGAAAAAATAAAGCAAACTGCTTTGAAAAGCTTATCATTTGTACATATATATATATACACACCTTGTCTTCAGTATATTGTTTTTCTGTAGATCTTAGAATACAAATAATCATCTTGCTGGTACCTAACTTCTCTGTCCCAACAGTTTGTTCTCAGTGCTGTGTCTGGTCCTACATCTTAAGCATTCCCTCTTCCCTTCTGGATTCCATCCTGCTCTCACAGGGACTGAGCTGACAACCCCCTGCTCCTCGCTCCTGCCTCTCCTTGTGCAGGTTTTTGGTCCCCAGCACCCCACGGGAGGTTCTGGGGTGCAGTTTCACATCTCTAGACTGTGCCAAATAGCAGCTTCTTCATTCTTTTGGGTTTTTTGCACATGGTTTGCTTGCAAAGGCACGTGCACGGGAGGTGAATTTATACAGTCCTTCAAAAAGACTTCATGAACGGCTGCTAAGAAATAGCTTTTTTCATTAATGATTTATATCAAAGATGCATCCTCTTAAACATTTTATAAGTTGTTCTTAACTCAGGCTATGCTTACTGACTGCCTGTTTATTTCAAGAACAATTCTTGAACTACATGACTGACTAAACACAATTTTGGTAATCCTGGAATAAAGACTATTTAGTACTTTAAAATCTACGAAAATTTTCCTACTGAATCCAGACATTACTTGCTCCTGCACAAAAAAAATGAGATTGAAATCCATGTTCAAACTCAAGTGCCTGTTCTTCATTTCCTGACTGCATTTTCAACTTTTTCATCTCAAATTTTTACATTTACCTTCTTGGACTGCAAGAAGAAAAGCTGGAAAAAGCTTATTAGAGAAAACTCATTTTAGACCATTAGTAGTTTAGTGATAATTGTCAGGTATTATCTTTAAACTACCTGAGCTGCCACTTCCTCCAGGCACCACTGAACGTACTTGTTCTCACATCTATACATACTGAAACATCTGGTCTGGAAGTTTGCTCAATGTTTTTAAGCCCTAATGAACGCAGCAAGCTACTAATACCGCTTCAGAACCGCATCATCCTTTTTGCGTAGCAGTTTGTGGGACAGTGCATGACAGCCAGCGCTCCGAAGCGCGCAGATGAAGTGACGTTTATCATGTCAGACCCTAGCTTGCCACTGAGCTGGGCTACATCCAGCATCACCGCGCTTGGTGCAGGTGTATGTAAACCCCAGACCCCCGCACCATTTGCAATACATCACCTCGAACACAGAAAACTGGTGGAGTGAAAAACCTGCCAAGTGGGAAAAGAAACGCAAGGAAAGCAAGCAGTGGCTCAATACACTTGACAAGTCCAGAACATTTTTTATCTATACATCACCTATTTTAAATGAACAACTAATTTTTGGAGCAGGAAGAGAAGCAAGAGCATATTTGTCAGTATAAGCCATTATCTATACATTTGCAGAGTTCCACTCCTTTGGTAGAAAATCTTACCAAAGAAAATCTCCAAAATACTCGCTTAGGTCCAAGAAGGCAAACCTGATCTACCTCAAGAATGTTTTTTCTAAGAAATAAGTGTATTTATTATATAATAAACATTTATCACAGAGCGATGAAAAAAAGATCATCACCAAGGATGTCCACTGACATGACATATGCCTTGGTTTTGGCTCGGTTCTCAATGATGTACTTAAAGATGCCTGCTGAAATCAGTCTTAGTTACACAGACTGAAGCCCCACTGATTTTAGTGGAAGTCACATAAGGTTTCAGAATTTTAATTGACAATAGTATTCTATTTCACTTGTACTGGGTGGTACGTTTAAATACTACGTCATGTTCAAAACATTTCCCAAATCTCACTGTCCCACAGAAGCAAACTTTCTTTACTCACGACTTTGAAGAAAAGCTTGGGTTTCCTCCGCGTGCTGCATGGGGGTAGGAGGTGCTAGGGGAAACCAGAAATCACACCGAGTGGAACTCGGTCCCTTCCCTGCTCATACGACGACATTCACTAAGGCTGCGGCTATAAGGCTGAATGAAAGGTGCCTGAAGACTGTTGCTCTGGCCCTTCTGTAGAGCTGGATAGAAATACCCCAGGATCTGACTCTAGCCACCTGACTCGGACGTCTCCATCCTTGCCGAGTTCTGCAGTGCAGCGCAGAAAGAGCCCCTGACAAATTTTTTAGTGTTGACAAGACAAAGGAGCCTTCCCCAACCTAGGAACATGGCACTTCAGAGCAAGAGAAAGCGGTTATACCCCTGAAGCTCCTCCAACAGCCATAAATTCAGGGAGCTTCACGTCAGACAACCCTTCATTAACTACTAGGAGAGGCAGTCAAGCCACAAACAATCCCCGCGTTCCTGTATCCTTTGTGGTTTGACTCTGTCTCCTACTGTGCAAATCCTGTGACGGTTCAAGCAAAGCACCTGTCAGCAGCATTATTTCCCTTCGGCAGAGCTGATGCTTCAGAAAAGGACGCGTAGAACCATCCTCTTTCCCAGTAGAAATTAATCCCTTAAGACTCTCTTCGTAAGTTAGCATTTCCATTCAAACCAGCTCTTTCAAACAATAACGGTCAACTCGCATGGCAGGCAGTACAGCACACGATTCCTCGTGACATATGACAAGTGCTGTGCCAAGTGCCTTAATGAACACATCTCTCTCACACTCTCCTACCTCTCTTCTTCGTCAGGCCACTGTTCGGTTTTGGTTTGTGAGCTTTCTCTCTTTCTCACCCTTAGGGCAAGAAATCTGACACTAGTCTTAAAATGATCTTCGTTGCATGGTGAGAAAAAAAATAAGTGTTAAAGCTGGTTGATTTATTTTTAAAACTCTTATCTTTGCCTGTATTAGGTTTGGTAACACTTTGTAATTGTGCTTTAAGTCACACACAAATTCCCTTTTGCAACCATTCTGCAGAAATATTTCTAATTTTAAACACTTGACCTCTTGTCAAAGTTTAGTCAAAACATCCTTAACTGATTTTCAAGCTGAAACAAAGTGTTTTCTGCACAAGGCGTGAACGTACTCGCAAGCCACTCCGCCCTTGCACACGCACTACACCGAAGCAGCTTTCCAAGCCGAGCACCAAGTGCCTTTTGTATCACATCTGAAATACTTCAAGGCAAGTTAGCCAGACACGGCAGGCTTGTGGAAGGCTCGCTGCAGATCTGAGGCTCAAAACCAACAAATCCCAACAGGATCAGCTTTATAAAGCAAATGTAGTAAGTCACGATCCCTCCTCAGCGAGCTCTGTCTTTGTGTTGAGCCACCTCGGTGCGTGTGGCTGACCTCAGCCGCCCTCTCTGGCCTTTCCCAGCTGGAAGCGCTGGAAGTCCCAGGGCAGCAGGATGGAGCCCACCCCAGCTCGGCCTTAGCGCAGCCCTGCGGAGGGGCCTCTGGCACTTCTACTGGTAACAATGATGCAGATGCTGGAAAGCAAATAAACTGACAGATGGCACTGAAGAGCAACTCCATCTGAAGATAGGACACATGAATAATGCATCTCGATAAAGCAGAAATTATGTGTATGGACTCAAGCTGACAAACAACAGACACCGAATCCCATAGCCTACAACACCACGTTTCAAAGATGTAACTTTCTTCTGGATCCAGAATTGCCGTGTCCCTATTACAAAAATGCAGCTATCTAGCCACGATAGAACACACCTTTCCTATTTTGTAGCCCAAATATTTAAAACCACTTAAAATACCGCAGCTACAGATTCTTGAAAGGTATCTTTGTCCAGGCAAAAACATATCCCCATGAAAAACAGGTTTTAAGATTACAACATGAAAAGATTTATAAAAGGAATAAAAAAAGAAAGCAATGCATAATATATTGCCCCAAAATCACTCACAGAAATTACCCAGTTAACCCAGTGTGTATCTTTTAATATGCTTTTCTTGTTTACTGGATTATATTTGGTGACCACATGCTTCAAAACTACATGTGCACCTACCTCATAAACTTAATATCTTATTTTGCCAGCATCTGAAAATTACATTTAAAGCTTGCTTTTTTCACCAAGAAAGGAACTTTTATTTTACAGCCCTGTTGATTACAGCAACACTGGTTTCAGGCTTAGTTCCTGCAAAACTGAACACTGACTTTGACCAGAAATGAACCAAATACAAAGGCCTTACCTTTGTGCATTCTTCTTGACTCCGACTCTTTGGTCATGGTTGCCAGGCAGTGAGGAAGTACGCTGCCACAGCTGTTGCTCTGTCCTAACGGTAAGTGCCCCTGCCGGAAATTTTGTAAATACATGCTTAAAACTACGCTTCAAGACGTTCTTTTGTATCAGCGAATAACGGTAAAATAAACTCGCTTTGTCATGGGTATTAGCATCACGTCAGATCAGTCAGCCATGGCTGTTTCTGTTGTGTGCAGCCTCTGTTAGGCCAAGATGTTCTCAAAGTAGTACCTCCACCCCCCTGCTGTTTGCTGATGTACCACATCACCAACAGAGAGTTATTTTCACTTCATACACAACCTTATCCTTACCATTTAGAGGTCTTAGGTAGGAAGGAAACCAACCTGTTGTGTCTCTAGAACCGATTTAAACTAGCTTGAAAATAAAGTCCTTGAAAGAATAATCGTGCATTTATGATTCATGTACTATAGCCCAGCATTTCCAGAGGTCAGAATAAAGGCTGGAAGTGCAGAGGGCTCCACATATATATATATATATATATATATATTCCCATATGTCAATAAACCTGAGGTCCTTTCACAGCCAGTTTCAGATATGAATTTGCGGGATTACACATAGCTGACAGTGCTACCCATCCTCACCTCTAACATCATACAGGTTTTTGTATAGACACTGGAAAGCTGTTAGTAACATGCAACTACGTACTTTAGATGCGACACTTCGCCCAAGCGTAGAGCTGTTGAAGTGCGGTGATACAGATGGAGTCGTTTTCTTGCGAGGTAAAGTATCGCTCATGTACATGCATTCCCTGTGCTGCTTCTTGCGCTCTTCCAGATTTCTGAAATGCTTCAAATGTAATTTGTTACAGTTTTGACAAAATGAATTGACCTACTTGCTCAGTTATGCTCTACATGGCATATACTGCAGGTGGTAAGCTGAGAACTTCACTGGAAAGAACGAAATCTAAAATACAGAGTACCTCCTGCTTCCCAGTGCTTCCAAGGATTTCTACATTAAAATCATGCTGATTAAGAAAGCACCTTAAATGCATGTGCACATTTTGTGTACATGTCCTTGTACCTTTTATTTTTTTTATAAAACTCTAGTCTAGTGTACAAGTGGAACCCAATTACAAAGGAAAACATTTATTTACAAGTTACTGTAATGAACTGGTGGCTTAAAACCAATACAGCTTTTGAGAGGCATTGTTCAAATGTATATGCAAAATTCATTTAGGATTTCAAATGTAGCCACTTGTACTTTATTGCTGCAAATCTTCTAGCAGTTACAAAGGCTCCTAAGTATTAGTATTTGCCTCTGGACTGTTTATATAAGGAGAAATTTCGTTCAGTAACATTCAATAAATACATTGTGTTGATTTTTAAGTAGCAGTGCCTTTAAGTGCAACTTTCTGGCAGCACAATCAACTTATGATCCATCCTATCACTCTAAAAACTTCACACACAGATCAACTTCATGGCCACCATAACAAAACCAACCAACCAAAATAATCCCAAGTGATCAGCTTTGAATCTGTTACCTGTTGTTGTCTGCGGTGTTTCTTAGCTGGCAGAGGTGGAGGTGTATCAGTTAAAGGAATAGGATCTACATGAGTAGCCATGACCTCAGGCCAATGGACTGATGGAAGTTGAGCAATAGAGCGAGGAGAAAGAGAGTGAGGAAACACAAATCCAGAACAGAGAGGTGATCTTAGCTTTATAGAAAAAAGAGAAATTACACACAGAGTTTTCTTTTTGGAATTGCTCAAAAGATATGGCACATACAAGCTGCAGTTTTAGCACTGTGTTTGTTGGAGCATTTAGCAGGAAAGGAGACGAGTTGTATTGCAACTCTCAAGGCATATAGAACTACCAGAAGCAGCACAGAAACACCAAATTCTAAACCAGTTGCTGCCTTATTGCAACACAAAGGCATTACATTCATGAAGTTATTCCATTCCCTTAAAAGGGGATTTATTCAAAACTTGCTATGGTCACCACCAAAGGTAAAAAACATCACAAACAATGAGAAAAAGAGAGAGTAAGCTAGAAGACAGACTGGACAGACTCCGTGGAATAGCTAAGATAAGTAGAAGCTACCCATCTCCCACAAATAATCAAGACACATTTCTACCACTTCACAGGAAAAAAAACCCAAAAGAGCAGCTACAGAACACATGAAATGAACACCTAAGCACCACTGACCAAGTCATCATTAATCATGTCCGCAGACCCTTCACCAAAGGTGCATTACACTGCAGTGTTTAACAGGCAAAGATTATCACTAATTGCTGCTTGGGTCATAAGCGTTCGGGTTTTTTAGCCTTCAAAGTCCCACCTACATCATCAAAGACACTTTACAGCTGGAGCAGTCCTCCAGCTCTACTATTAAACTGTTACCTGACTCGGTAACTGGCAGGCAGCAGCTTGCCTTAGGGTCCATTTGTTACAGGTTGAATTATGAAAAGAAAAAAAACAATAATAATAAAAAAAAAAAAGGCAGCCATGAAAAGAACAGTGCAAACAAAGGGAAATGTCTCTCAAACAAACCTCTTTATTTTGTGGCTGGCTCGTCAGCACAGCCGTGGTAGGCTCAGTGGCAACTGCTTCAGCATCTGTGGGGGGCTGAGTGGAAGGGGATATATTCGTGGAATTGCCATACAGCTCACTAATTTCACTTACACTGATATAGCCCTAAAAGGAGGAATTCAGAAGTTAAAAGGAGCAAAAGCCAAAAGACGTGCAAGAGTATTAATGTATCCAGTACGATGAAAGTTAGTTTAAGAGTGATACAGCCAAATATGTTATCATTGAAATACTTCATCATAAATAAAATTATCATCAAGCTTTTTCAAATATTGAATATTTGGATTCCGAAAATTTTCTTCATTTGTTTAATCAAAAAGCAAATGTACATTAAGTGACCAAAAGACTTTACTAAAATGTAAATACCCTTCAGAAATTATGTGGTGCTTGCTCGGGAAAGCAGATTGGGGAAAAGGAAGAACAAATCTTATTCACCCATCTTTTTTTTTTTTTTCTTCTTTTCCCACCCCATGTTTAAATAAAGTAACTTACACTAATTTATTGCTTGCCTAACTGTTAAGCTAGTTTGAGTAAACCAAATGACTATCAGAACTGGGAAGAACTTACAAGCCATTGCTACTCTATAAATTATGCAGACACAACACCTTCCATTTGCATTTTCTGGAAGTTGTTTTTAACTTTTAGGTGTTACCAGGAGATCAGGTAAGATGCCGTTAGTGTTAGCCCCATATCTATTATAATTTGCCTTTTTTATTATTATTATTAAACAATCATACAGGACATTACGGTCTGAGGAAGGGCACGGACATCAGTGCGCTTCTGCCTGCAGAGAAGATTCATGCAGGCAGATTTGAGATATAATGGCAGACCATAATTATTGCATGGTTTTGGCGTTAACTGAACAAATGTGGTTTAAAAACTAAAATACAGATTCTAATCCGTGGTGTACAGGATGCCAGACTGTAAAAAGTCTAATGCCCTAACTTCTTATCCACAGAAAACAAAACTATGCAAAAGGAAGAATAAATCACTGTTGAAGCAATGTCATAAAAATGAGATAGAAATATGCTTATTTTTTAAATCAAGATGCTAAGCTGCTTTTAAATTAAGAAGGTTCAAGGGGCTAGGTTTCTATTACATTCCAGCATGCAGACATGCCAGTATGTATACTTCAGCAATTCAGTAAAAGAAGCCACAGATGGCTATAGTATTTCTTCTTTTTAAAAAATCATGAATTTAGCCATGATCATAGAAGGCACATTGAAAAATATACCAACTCTACTATCTATTAGCATAATTTTCTATGAATTTTATCAGTTATTTCAAGCAGATACACAGTAATGGAAAATTAAGTATCACACTGCAAACACAGCACTCTAGAAATAGTAGGCAAACCTTAACTGATATTATTTGATGAACTATTAAATGATTAGGAGACTTACTCCTAATCTAAAATTTACCTCTTGAAACATGTGGCCATACTACAGTAAAATAGATTCCAGTATGAACAAACAAAAAGCTTGCTTAAGCATCTTGTAGTGGCAGTGTATCAGTAACTGCAACTTGCCACGTCTATATTCAATAGAGGATAAAAGCACTTTCACCGTTACATGGAAAACATCCAGTTCAGACTCAACACCCCAGTGGGGATTCACCATGGGGTTAAAAAAAAAAAAAAGCAAATAAGAAATGACTGTGCTGTGCATGAGCTCATGCCCTTATTAAACTAAATAAATGGTTTCAAGTCAGGTTAGGCATCCAAGTCATTTTGTCAACACTGAATTTTTTTTAGGCATTGATTTTCCTCGCTTAATTAAGTACTGGGGTAAGCATCTTGCTTCTTGATGTGAGGTCACGTCACGCTGTTACTGTGCATGCAGGGAGTGAGCTTCACGATGGATGGAAGCGAGTTAGAAATGTGTGCTCCGTGAAGGGGGGCTGGGAAACGCTGGACCGCAGACGTGACTGATACATGAGCGACCGCAGGGTGAAATTAACTTCTGCGTGCAGGCAGCCTGCTTAAGCCTGGGTACCATTTGGTGCCTGGTTTTTAAAGGTGCTGGAACAGTCGGAGAAAAATTAAACTGGACTGAGACGAACATTAACATCTGGCAAGGAAAGGCATTTCTTCTATAGGACAGAACCTATGGGGACACGGAGCATGAAACAGGTAACCCATGCTGCTCCATCTCTCCTTTGCCGTGAAGGAAGTCCTGACTTCGCTGCAGCGAACAGAATGACACCGCTGAATAATCCATTTCAATAATAAAAAAAAAAAGTGTCAGGCTCACTTAATGTAGTTGCATTTTGAAACATCTGTGATTAAGCAAACCATTACACGGATACAAAGACAAAAATCAGCGACAGCACCCACTCTCTAGCGAGCGAATTAAACAGAGCCATCTCAAGATGAAACAATGAAGCTTAGACTGGCCAGATATCTTGGTGGGAGGTCAGATGTCCAGGTCAGAACGCAGCCTAGGACACTGAAAGCCTAAGCAACTGCAACACGGCTCACGGTGAGGATGGGTGCTCAGCCCCGCTGGCATGTGGGGCATCAGGAACTGGGGGGGCCAAATAAGCAAAATCTCATTTCCCCGGTGCTGCAAGGACATGTGGCTGCTTTAGTCTTCAAAAGCCCAACTTCCCACATCATTAGATGCAGCAGTCCTTGTTCAGGGCTTCGATATAAGCAGAGCTAGCAAGTCCATCAGACCTCCTAAGCAGAAGTTACTGAAGCAGCCATAGATGCCTGTCGGCGTATTTTAAATGCTAGATTTTCTGCTTACTCTAGCTATTCAAAACAGTGAAATAAATAGCTCAATAGGTATCTTACGACCACAATATTGTAAAGTCTTCAATTCAATGTTGTTTTTTTTAAAAAAAAAAAAAAAAAAATCAACATGTACACTTGTCATGCTTTACTGCAGAGCCTTAGAATAAAGGGTGGGGATGCAAGGATAAAATCTACAGTGCAAAAATAAGACCGAACTGTATTTGTACTTGAACAGAGTTATTCCTGGACCTCATTCTTCTTCCCTTCAATGAAGTTTAATTGTCTATTTTGAGAAAATTAGACACACACACACATTAAAACGTTTGTTTTTCCAGAGCGAGAGATTAAGGCTATACCAGTCACATCTGGGAAAATGTCAGAGAAGCTATTTTTGCTCACCCATGCATTTGGACTGTCATGAATAGCTTTACAAAGTAATTTCATCACATCTCAAAAAACCCCGTATGAATAGGACCTCACTAAAGTGCTTTTGTATGAATTGTCATTAAAAGTTACTTACGGCAAAGTCGAAAGCAGTGAATCTCCTTACCTCTTTTAGACTATTGGGACTGACAGGAAATCCCTTTCCTCCAGAAAGTGCGGAATATTTTTTTTCCAGATTACAGAGATTCTCTTTTTCCTGTTAAAAACAGACTTTTTATATTAAACAACAAAACAGTCAGGTAGTGAAAATAAATGCTAGCCATTTTCTTAACCGTGTAAAGAAACATGCTGGGGTAGAAGGCTAGAAACTGCACAGCAGTGCTTCGACTTCATCCCTTTACAGCAGAACTGAACAAAAGAAAATGGGGGTACAGAATGAAAAGCCAGTGAAAGATTTTATTTAATAAATATTAACAGCCAAAACCAAGTAGGTCTTACTGCAGCATTTTGAAAATGCTGATTCAGCTTAGTGAGTTAACTATGATTTCTCTCATGATTAAAAGCAAAACATGAAATGGATGCGAAGGGTTCACGCCAGCTGCTTATTAACCAGACGTTAGCTCATGTTCAGTAGCTCATCTCCCGGGCTAGTATGGGCCACCACAAGCCAAAAATCTGAGCCCTCTCTGCACAGTTCCAGCAGCCACACAGGGAGCATGGGCTTCGAGCCTCAGCACCCGGCTGGGTGCCTCTGGTTAAGTCCTCTGGAAGGGGGACACCTCTAAAACCCTCTCGATTACCAAATACCACTAGCATTTTCTCTTAGGAAATCTGATTAATTACAAAAGATCTCTTTTTTTTTTTTTTAAAAAAAAAAAGGTTTTAAGATACAAACAATGCCTATCATGTTATCACTTACTTGCTAGCTTCTGCAAAACTGGTGCTTTACTTGTGCTCTACGTTCTTTTATTCTGTGAAATGCTCTTCTATCACATACTAAAGCTATCTGAAAGACAATAAAATACTTACCCTTTGCAGCATCATTATTAAGTTGTTTTTCTCTTTTACAAAATGATCTTGTTCTCTTTGTGCTTGTTGGACAATATGATTGGCTTGTTTTTTGAGAGCAGAAATCTTTTCCTAATACAAAAAGAAAATAATCACAATTTACATGTTTTATTTTCATAGCACAAGACAACCTGCAACAATGATCCTATTCATGAGAGTTCACCCATTCACACGAGTGAAGCAGTAGGAAAAGAAGTTTTTACAAGACGGCTCACTGCTTAGAACCAGATAATTACATGAGATTTAGACAGTAAAGAGACAATTTGTTTAAGAGACAAAGCAAAAGAACAACTGCACGTGTTCTTTGATGATATGGTGATTAGCATCCATGTACTGAACAGAACTGGTGTAGACATGCAACTTCTGATCTCTGAAAAACTGGTATTTAATTGGATAAGACAGAACCTTTAGAACAGATTTTAAAAATTAAGGGATTTTATTAATTTGGTGCCCTGTTATTATTTTAACAGGATCGTTTCATATCAACATCAATTACAAGCACAAAATAACTATACTTTTCTCCAGAGCGTACAAATCTCCTTTCTTAAAGAAGAAAAAACAACATCTTGGTACTTTCTGTAGCAAAATTAAAGGATTTAATTTTCATATGCAAATATACAACGAGGATGCGGAATTTCATTGATTTGTTTCCTTCTGGAGAAGTGCATGATTCGATCTTTGTGAGATGTGACTGGGCCATCATCTTTGCTCTTCCTCAAAAGCTTTTTCAAAGAGGAAAGTTGCATTACTTCTTACAGATGGGGCAGGCTGTAGATCCGTTTCATCTATTTTATGCTCAACAACAAAGGACAAATGAATCGTGTGTTGGTGGTTTTACCTTTCTACTGACAATGCTGCGCTGATATTCAGCTACTTCATGCAGGAGCTGTTGTGTCAGATTTTCTTTCTCCTCATCTAACCTGCTTTCGTGTTCAAGCTGCTGAAATTCCAAATCTTCAAAGTGTTTGCTTTCTATGTCCAAAAGATCAGCATCCTTAAATAGAATAAAAGGAGGGGGGGGGAATAAAAAAAAGCAATTATGCTTTCACTGACACCAGAGTAGAGATACAAACACGCACAAAAATCAGTCTAAAATGGTATTTCATACAACATGTTCAAACAGAAATCGATGCTTTTAATGACCTACCGTCATAATCGGAGAGCAAATAGGGCTAATCATTATTTTTATGTTGCTTTCTCCATGGGGAGGAAGCTGTTTCGCAGTGTTTGGAGCAAGCTGGAGCTTCCTAAGCACCGAGCACACCCTGGCTGGGCGGATCGCTCTGCTGTAGCCAAGCTGTGACACCACCAAAGCCTGAACCCATTTGGTGAGGTTGTGAGATGCCAAACTGGGACAGCATCTGCTGACCAACCCAAAAGGAGAGGAGGTATCGTCCCTGTAGCACCGCATTAACGAACTATGGGAATACACACTCAAACGGAGGAGTCTGAACTGCAGTTGGAATTTCTTCAGGTCTAGCCCAAGTACCAGCACCGGTTTTATTAAGCAAACGTACAGTCAGACCGGACCAAAGACATTGGAGCTGCAACCAGCACGTTGCCATCACCTCAGCAGCGATGCCCAACCATGACGTGGCTCAGCCAGCAGCTGACCGTGGACCACCGGACTGGAGGTGGCAACTGCTCCCTGCACAAACACAGAATTAAGGACTCTAGTCATCCACCCTAGCCAGCAGATGCCTTACTTCAGAAAAGCTTATCAGCCCACTTTTACACATTCCCCTGGGCCAGCAGCAGGTGTTGGCAGGAAAAAGAGGTTGAATGCTGCAGAAAAGGCTCAAGAAGTAAGAGCACGCCTGCCTTCCGCTGAGGGATGACAAGATACAACTGGTGGTGCCTTTCAGCACAAGGACTGAACGCTAATCTTTCTCCTGCAGCATCTGTGTATTCATAATACCAATTCCTACTTACAGGTTCCACAGTTCTGAAGAAAAGGGTGTTTTTACTAATCTCAGTATTATTAAACGCTAAGGATCTCTAAAACAGGCACATCGTGCATAACTTGGTAAGCAAGAAAACCTACATCCTGTAAGCAATTTGTCATTCTAGGGGAATGCAAACTTACTCCTTTACTTATTTTGACCCGAGGCAAAGGTCAGTGACTGGGAGAAGCAGGTAAGTCTCTATAAAGTCATTCAAAACCAGCCTCAATGTACCAGGGAAAGACATGGGATGCAGAAACTGAAGAATCCAAGTTGCTATATGAAATACCAGCATCTTCCCAATATTCTCCAAGGATGAGCCTTTCACTTGTAGCAGACAGTAAAGAGGTCAAAGGCAAAGGTGCAGGCTAAAAATTACAAGAACGCGGTTACCTGCGATACAGAAACACTTCATGCAAACCAGTCAGCCACTTTCAGCATTCAAAACAAACAGCAGGGCTTTGCCTGGGCCATGAAAGTCAGCAAATTCAGCCTATTTCAGACCACATTAATTGCGACTGAGGCAAAAGAACAGACTTCAGAGAAGGCAACCAATAGCCAGAAAGGCAACCGGTAGCCAGCTGAGCTCACAACGTGCTGTATCGTTTGTGAAACGTGCTATGGAACAAGAATTTACCCACATTCCACACCACTGTGTCCACTGGGGAAAAATAAACATACCTAATTTGAAACCAAGTCCATTTTCTAATTAAAGACCCGGCCAAGGGTAAGCGGCAGTAGCTTAGCTCTACCAGCGGTTGCAAGCACACTGCAGTGAGAGCAGCAGCCATGCAGGTACATGGGGACCGAGACCCTGAGCAGCCCACACACAGCAGCAGGGCCATGAGATCTGGCTCTGAGATGTGTCCCCACAGTCCTTGCCACAACCTTCACAGGGATCCTCCTCGGCAGCGCAGGATTTGTAGGAGGAGAACTGTTCTTGCTGTAGGTAATGGCCTCCTGAGCCAAGCAGCAAATGTACTCTCTCCCTTTTATTAAAACAGTTGACATCAAAACATTGTAATTTATAATTATTAACAAATAACAGGCACAACATTTCCATCTTGGATTTCCAAACCATAAAATTTCTCCTGCATCTCTATTACTTCAGTAATGGCACTGGAGAAAATTCACTGGGAGGGAACCTGGCCCTTATTTCAGGATGTGGTGGGAGCTCCATGGGCCCAAATCTGTAAAAATTCGGAGAATTTTACCTGAAGAGTAAGGTATTTCCCAGCAACAGACACTGTCTTTTCAGACCTTTTCAGGTATCCAGGCTTATATTCCCATTCCCCATTTATGCATCTCTCTACAAACCCAGACACGTGAGAACAAATAAGCGTTGGTGCCTTCATACTAACAGTGGAGGATGAAGCATACCAATTAACATTAAATAAGCCATCAGGAAGATCGACGCTTTCCCTCAGTGCCTTCCACAAGCCCTCAGGTTTCACCGGTCCCTGATGGAAGTGTCCTACCTGCCCAACGGGGAGAGCGTGTATGCATTACGGACACCGGGAAGCGTGCAGAGTGTGCCAGGTACCCACTGCCAACCCCAACCCCAACCCCAACTCCGGACCACGCTGCAGCCAGGTGACCCTGGGAAACTGGCTGCCTGCTCCTCTGGGCGCAGGTTATGAAGTTACTGAAGTCCCAGAGATGAAGCAAGAAGGGAATTCAATTCACCACCTTCACACCTTCCGCGTGGGCAGTAAAGCAGCACATCACCTGCTGCACTCTGACATCTAATCCTGTACCGGGCTTATTTTGTGGGAAGAAGGTATTTTCTCTCTTTTGGGTATGATACTTACAGTAATTCTGTAACTGCTGTCACGTCCCACACCTGTTTGAGCGCTACCATGAGCTAACTCAGTGATAACTGCCACTGCTTCGACCACAGGCAACTTCCCATACAGTTGGCCTGGAATAACGTGCAATAGGACTAACTGGACATTTAACCGAACCCCGCGTTTCAAGGATTGTCCCACCTGCAAATCTAAAATAGCTATTTAAGCCAACTTGGAAGGAAGAAAAAAAAAGAAAAATTACAAAAATTTAACCAGCTTTCTAGAAGCCTCTTGGTGGTCCATAGTAAAAAAGGTTTTACTACCATCCCACAGCAACAACACCGCGACTTCTCATGAATTAATAACTTCAAGTATGTGACTGCATAGGAGAGGCTGCCTTTTCTTTTAATATCTATGAGATATTATATAATACTACCTTTTCTTTGGTTGTTTTAAAGGTAACTTACAATAAGCCTTAAGCGTCTCAAAACCAGCAAACCTCTCATTTACTACAGAAGAATTTAACGTCTTTATCTCCAAAGATGGACTTTTTTACTTTTTGCTCTTTGAAAAAAACAAAATAGAATTCTGCAAATAAACCATAACCTAAGGATTTTTGCCTACAAAGCAGAAAAACCCTTTTTGGTCACTGCTGTTACAGCCCTTATTTCTGATAGAAATGCTCAAGCCAGAAAAAAACACAAAACCATTAAAAAAATCAAGTTTGACTTTCAGATGGCCTCTTGAGTTTGCCATACTGATGCTTTTAAAATTATTCCCCTCTCAAAAAAAGCTCTAGTTATATGTGCTGTAGAACACACTTAAGATTAATGAATGCTAAAATCTTTCCACAGAAAATAACTGTACCTTCACAGGCAATACTGTAGCTTTTTTGGTTACAAATAACACAAAATAAAATCAAAATGCAATTAGGCATCTTTATGCAAAGGCTATTACACCGATGTGCAACTGTTGAAAAATGTAGGAAAAAATAAAGCTGCTTTAATAAGTATTATCATCTTCAAAATGAATTTTTGAAGCACAGTTCAGGCTAACAGCTATGTTGTACACTGGAAAAAAAAAGAAATTATCCACGGCTTCCCTGAGACAGCCATTTACAGCACTGCAAAGGAGGAGTACGCAACAGGACCAGACAACAGCGGCAGGAAAATGCTGCTCAAATGGCTGATCCCACCGACTAAAGCTCAGTTCCCGTCTTTGCGATGCTCCACCATCTAAATGTCACAACAGCTTTCACACCACCCAGCAAGCCTAAGGTGCTAGTTACAGGCAAGTAGCCCAAAGCTTTAAAAACATTCAACACAAAATGATTTCCAATCCGCCCGTTTGCACTCTATGCCACTGTGGACATTACAGGCATTCCACAAAAACCCCATAACCCTCGTGATTAGGAATCGCAAATATGTTCAGACACTGGATACTTGAAACAGAATATGTTACACTTAACTCCAAAACAAAACAAAACAAAAAAAAATAGTGCAATCTTGAAACTTGCTACTGACCCTCTTCAGCTGCTGCTGTAATTGTTCCCTCATGGACTCAGGGCAATTATCAAGCTGCGTCTTCTGCTCGGAGTAAAGCTCCTGAAGCCTCTCTAGTTTTTCCCTCTCAGCATCAAGTTTTAATTTTTCCTGAAGCATGAACCAGAAAATAAACACAATTACCTTCAAACCCAAGCAGTTGTTAGTGATTATGACAGCGCGTGGCAAAACCTGAACGAGCTGTTGAAGCACGTAGGGTCAAAGATGGAAAACTCTTGTTAGTTGAAATGCAACGGTGGGATGCCAGTGATCAAACCAAAACATTAAGCATTTTAGTGCGGTGATTATTTCTCTCCCTCGTCACTGTGTTTTGTACCCGTGTCTGGATGATGCCGTTAAAGCCCACTGCCCAAACACTTGTCTCACCTAATTGAAAAAAAAAAAAAAAAAAAGGAAAAATAAAGAAAACAAAAGAGGAAATGGGAGCCATGTTAGTGAGGCAATTGAGGAAGGAGAGAGAAAAGTGTAGCTTTTAGGAAGCAAAATGGATGGAAAATTACTGTAGTCTGGCAGTGAGGGGAAAATGGGTCCTCCCAGGAGAACGAATTACATGCCTACGTGCCTCTGTACAGATAACTACATTTAGCAAGCAGTGAAAAACCAGAACGAGACAGAGCTGTGTGAAGAAGTAACTCCGGGCCAGGAAATCCAGTTGCAGCAGAAACACCGAGTGATTTTTGCTTCAGGATACAGGAATACCTGTTCTTGGGGATCAAAGGGGACTCCCTGGTCTCCTCCAACTAGTTCAGCTTTCCCCTCATCCACTTGAGTAGCAGTGCTTGGCACACTGCTTCCCATCCTCAAAAGCCTGTAACCTTGAAATGTTTGCAATAAAATACTGAATGACTTAGTGTGCAGCACTGCTCCAAAGACTGGCTGCGGATCACTTAAAGCTACCTTGTACACTATTATTTATCCATGGGCCAAAGTCTGAAAACCGATAAATCAGAGTGCAAAGAATTTTTTCAATGCCTTTTACTTGCACCTACACTGGCCAATGTAGCAGATGCATTTCCTTCGACTGAGCAATTAATAACTGGAATAACCAATACGCTTGATAAGCCAGGCAGAAATAATCAAGTCAGTCCCTGAAGCCCAGCTCTCTGCTACCTTCTATTTCTCTTTTCCTCCTTGTTCTGTAGTTACACATCTCCCCTCAGATGGTCTCCAACTCTCCTTCATACTCAAAACAGTATCAGCCCCGAAATTCCAGCTTCTTCTTTTGAATGCTCCAAGAACAGTTGAATTCTGTCACAGCATCCACTCATGGTCCCAACTGTTATTTAAAATCAAATGCATGGCTCAGCAGGTGCTATATGATCAGACACTCCACAGCACCCTTATGCACATGCCATAGAGAAGGAACTTCTTTGGGCGTACCCTGCTTGCCATTTCAAACTGGGGGATGGTCTTTCCCCAAAACCTTCTCTTTGTGGATCCTGACAAGGTTCTCTAACTCTCACACATGGTGCAGGCACAACAACAACAACATCATGTATTAGCTGCCTGCTTTCTTTATGGTTTTATCTCTAAATCTGAGTGGGATCAGGGGCTGGGATTTCATTTTCCTAGTATTAAAAAAAAACAAAACAAACAAAAAAACCACAACAGGAAGCATTCGCATTCAAGCCCAATGTCAACCGAATTCGCAGCTTTGTTATTTTCATTTACACATTCAGCTTCTCAGCTCACACAATCTGACAAACAAAATGCTGAACACAGAAGATTGTTTGATTTTTTTCTAAGCTTGTGAAAATGAGCAACTGAGCCAGCATATTCAGTTACCTGGACCTGCTGTACTAGCTTACAACAGCAGCAGCAAGGCTCAGAAATACGGAGGATGTAGCACGTGCAAGCTGCGCCATGAGGGAGAAGCGTGCAGCTCTTGAGAGGTCACCTCTAGACCTCCGTCCTCAAGCAACCCCATTTGCTGAATCATCCTTACTTCCACATGGAAGGAAATCTATGAATAAGGTGGTAGCTCCGCTCCTCGCAAACCCTGCTGGTTAACATTCAGCCTATGGTCTGCCACGTTGTTTCTCGCTTTCCTTTTCTGCCCACCTAGCAATCTAAAGCAGCAAGGACTTCTCCCAACTTTGCGGCAGTATCGTGCCTCCAAAGCTATTCATAGCTCTCTAAATAGCTATGTGCTGCAACAAGCATGCTCATTCATTAACAAGCAAGACAAATCTTGAGTGTGAGGAGACATCATCAGCGAGTACAGAACTCCCTGAGAATCCTGCCAGAGATACTGTTACTTCCCTCAAGAAATTAGAAACCTATTCCTTTGAGATTGAAAGTGATACTCATCTGGTCTATTTATAGCATAGGAAGTGATAACATCCCACCAGACCGGCTCCCTTCAAAATGTGCAGTCTTAACAGGAAATATCACTTCCAGCAATGAGGGCCATTATCTGTTTTGCAGCTGTGGAGTTCAGTTCGCTGACATCCCTGGCTGTGCATTGATGAAGTCCATCTAATTCACAAAAAGTAATTTGATAAAGAAATGAGTAATCAGAATTTTTTCATACAGTCTCTTCTATAAATGGATCAAGGCGAGTTCTTTGTGAAGGGGAGAGATTAATAACTTTGCAAGCCGTGCGCAAGATGCAGCTGAGGCAGGCGGGCGGCTGACTCTGCGAGCTGTTTGCTCGGCAGCGGCCAGCAGCAGAGCTGTGAACAGAGCCCACGTGCTCCAGACGCTTATCCTCATTTAACCGCAGGAGCTTGTACTTGTTAAACATTTCTCTGCAGTCAACCGCTTCCCAGCCCCAGCACGGACTCCGGAGCCGCGTTAACTCCACTCTGGCTCAATTCTTAACATCCTGTTTCCAGAGAAATGAAGCACAGCTCAGTAAAGCGCAACATCTGGTCTTAGCCTACCGCCCGCCTCGCCCTATGGGCTGCCTTTAGGCAGCTGTTAAATGAACTTGGGGTCTGCCAGGACACAGGGCAGGACCGTCTTGGGTTTTGATGATGCTGGAGCACAGCCTGGATCAGTTTTGGAGACTATCCGAACGTGGACAGCAGTAAAAAGAATTGATGCGTGACACTATCCCCCAAGTGTCACATCCTATGTATATGTGCCTGTACATATGGTATGAACACAGACCATAAGTGATCAACATGGATGACACAAGGAGATCAACCTATAGATCTGGTAGAGCTGATTTCTGGGCAAAGAGAGAGAAAAAAAGAATATATATCCAAAACATCTCATAGATGATGAGGACACGGAGGAAATAAAAGGTCAGTATTAAAGACAATCATCACCCCTAGAAGAACGGGAACAATGGAAGGAAAGAGAGAGACCAATTGCTTCCGTGTTGTCTGCTGCAGTTAAGGATGCCCTATGCCTGATCAATACCGCTACTTAAAACCCTAGCAGGTCCCCACACCCCTTCTGCAGAGAAGTTCTGCTTTTCAATTTGTCATTCATCACGTTCTGCTACTGCAGGCTAAAACTGTAGAGCAGCATGTGTCTGCATGTACATGTGCCTTCGGAGCCAAGCTTCCTGCACAAACCGGTAGACTCTGCAGAAATGAGTCAGAGTAAACTGGGATGAAACAGAGAAAGCGTCTCAAAAATCCAGATAAAAATTGGAAAAAAACACAGCAAGAAACGTATAATTTTTACCAAGTTACTGTGCAATGATTGTACGGCTAAGTGAACCGGGCTCACTCTACAACCTTCCAACCCTACCTCCTCCCCTGCCCCAGCCAAAAACCCCCAACAAAAAAAAATAAATAATTGGGTGTGTGTTATTTTCAGAAAGAGAAACTGCAAAGAAACCTAGAAGCCATAAACAAAGAAAAAATAATAATAATGACTGCCTTCCCATCCAACGGGCTCTTATACTGTACATGTTCCAGGCTGAAGTACTCCAGGACCTTCCTCAGTCCAACTCGCCTGCAAATCACCATGTTTTAAGGCAGCGACACCCCATTACCCCCCCCCCCCCCCCCCCCGGTTCTGCCGTGCACTCCCCGTCTCTCAGTACGGAACCAGCTAGTTTTACAATCCTCACAGGTTTCTGAGAAATAAGAAGCACAGGCAGTTCTTTGTTGTGAAAAGCTCCTCCATCTCCATGCTTCCACCTCCAGGCAAATTTTATTCTTTTACTCCAAAAGAACATTCCTCCTCTTCTCCAAAAGAACCTACTGCAAATGCTAGAAGTGGAGGAGAAAGAGCAGACTACAGAAACGATTCCCTTCTCCTTGGAAGTGGTGATGCTACAGTTTGCCTCTTCAGTAAAACATTCTGGAGGGTAAGGGGAAGAGCAAGAAAAATTGACTTTAACAACTCACTGATGAAATTGGCCTGACCCCTGCCATGAATTTGTAAGAAAATAAACTAGCCCTAACAGAAAGCAGGCTAGGAAACGTGACCTGCTCTTCAGTGGTTAGCGGCTGAAAAGGGCAAACGGTACGTTTGGGCAAAGCGTTAAACCTGAGGTCTGCTGACTCTTCCAGCACTCTTGCAAACTGGAAGTATTTCCAGCGCTACGACTGATACAGATCAGACTGCACACCTCTCTGATTAAAAAAATATTGCTGAAATGAAACAGATACTCCTGTGCACAAACTACATGCTCCTTTTCTACATTGTTCAGACTACTCCTTCCTGCATTCCTTGATTGCTTCCAGGGCAGAAGCACAAAACTTGTCACAATTTTGTTGTTTGTCATTCAGTCCTGGTGGGTTTCATAAAAGAAACCGTTAAGAAGGGGGGGGGGGGGGGGGGGGGGGAAGATGTCAGGCATATGAGGAGCATAATATGACAGAAGAAGGTATTTCACAACAGTTCTTTTCACTGCACAACTGGTAACTAATTTAATAACATGATAGACACTATACAGTGATGGCATCTGTATGAGAGATCTCCATGGTTTTGCTTCACATGCATGTACAAAGCCAACGGTAAAAAGCATTTTAAATCACAGTAAGCAATCTCGCTGCTGTAAGTAAAAACACAATAGTTGCACACATTAACTTGCTCCTAAGACAACTCAAGTTTTATGGAATTTCTCAGCTCATTCTCCAACCACTGCAATGCGTTGTCCCAGCAAACAGATGGGGAGGCAAAAGAAAACCCCTGTTCCTTCATGAATGTAGAAGAGGGAATAATCATCCAAACCATAAAAAAAAATGTCAAGTGAGAAAATTAAAATTTTGTATAGTCTTTGTCATCTAGATGACAATAAGAGGATTTCCCTTAGTGGTATAAGCCATTCTGCTATTTCCCTCATGACTGTTTTAAAAGAAAGCTTCAGTTTTTCAGAGTTTTCTCCACATTATCATCTTTTTCCTCATTAGTGTTCTCTCTAAAGGTTATCCTTACGTGGATAAATCCAGCGGATGCAAGTATTCCTCAAAAAACTTGATCTTGTATGTTGTGTCTTAAGGAGGTTAATATGTTAAAGACATGATAACTCATTGATTTAAAATACTTGCTTACATCTTGCTGAACTGGAATCTGACCAGGAAAGATTTAAAAGGCTATGCTATGAGGCAGAAATTTTTCAGATTCGTCAGAATAAAAAACAACAGCAGGAATTTTGAAGCCAGAAGAGAAAGGATTCAGGAGAGACCACCAGTATATTTAACGCTGCATGGTGGTGGCTCATCGGCCAGCCACTCTTTCCTTGACTCGGATCTTGCAAATCTCTGCAGCACTAACTCAGCAAAGAGGCTGAGCTTCCAATGATTTGGAATGTCTGGGATATTCTGCTAATGACTGAAAAATATTTCCACAAAAGCATGTGGACCAGTTCAAATGTATTCCAAAAAAAGATGAGTTATCCGCTGCCAGCTGCTCCTGCTTTCTGCTCTTGAGAAGGGACAGGAAACCCGGGCTGATAACAGAGTCCTGGAGTACGTATTTCCACCATGACATAAGGCAAAGGTCCTCCAGAAGAAAAGGAGTAACCTCCTTCCTTTAAAACACAGTCTAAACTTTTGCATAAACAATTATTTTGAAGCTCTCTTCCAAAACTCCCACTTAGCTATGATTACCTCCCACAGCACTTCTGCTAAATTCATTACTCATTTGCAGTTATTCCTGTTTATTCGGCCTTTCTTTCCCCGGCTGTGTCATTACTTTCAACCTCATGCTTTAACTCAGAGACATCAGGCATGGCAAATCATTAAGCATCTTTTTCCACATATGCTGGACTGCACGTTTTAAAACTACACAGATTAAGGAAGCACTGTAGGAAAAGAAAGTACTTTGCAAATCTGGATAACATCCAATCGGGCAAAAATACAATTTTCTCCAGCTTCCTCACAGACAAACGTCAATACTGAACTAAGTCTCGCGAGCTAAGTCATCGGGAGGAAGCCGGAATTGTAAATAGCACCGTGGACCTGAGGTGATATTCCACAGGGAACAACAGCATCATTATTGTACACCACAGTGCAGCACCATGAGTGACTGCCATGGGAATTACAGGGAGCCAGGCCCGGATGGCAGGGAGAAGGGAGACTGGCTCACCCGATGGCACCTTCCCGGGTACCGCCCAGCTCAGCCCTCTCCAGAGCAGGCTGTGCTCAGGGTGATTTTTGCTACAGGTACTGTAGCAAAGCTTTCCTGGAGAGCTTCAAGCTGTATCTGTCAAACTGTGTTACTAGTGGCTTATCAGGGCTGTCTCTGCATAAGGAACTTGCAATGAATAGCTTAAACACTGCTATTCAAATACGTCGTTAGTCATTTTTTCTACAGATAAACCCAAATATTGCAGTTTTAAAAAAAAATATTAAATCTGATGACTGTAAAGCTGTGATCAAGCAGCATGGCCACAGAGGCACAGAAAGACCTTCCTCCACACACCTGCACCATTTCCAGCATAGCTGAAAGCACAGGCCATGCCAGACAGCCCTGCGAGTAGCGGCCCCGGCTGGGAGAGCCCTGCGAGTAGCTGCCCCGGCCGGGAGAGCCCTGCGAGTAGCTGCCCCGGCTGGGAGAGCCCTGCGAGTAGCTGCCCCGGCCGGGAGAGCCCTGCGAGTAGCGGCCCCGGCCGGGAGAGCCCTGCGAGTAGCGGCCCCGGCCGGGAGAGCCCTGCGAGTAGCTGCCCCGGCTGGGAGAGCCCTGCGAGTAGCTGCCCCGGCTGGGAGAGCCCAGCCCTGTCAGCAGTGGTTCCCGGCAGAGCTGCACCACAGCCAGAGCTACACAGAGTCCTGCAACGCTGCTGAAAGGCTCTGTCACCTTCTCTTCAAAACAGCAAGCGCTCAGAGCTCTTATTTCTAAGACCTAAGCAAAGCAACACTAATTGCTTCACGCCTTACAATGTGCGTGGTGGCACACTCACAAAAGCAAGGGAAAAGCTTTCAACTTACCGCAGGGTGTGCGATATGTTTTCCTCCCCACCAATTCATTTGTTCTTCCTCACAGTTAGTCCTGCCATGTGTTCAGGTAGGGCTGAGCGCAGGACTCAAACAAGATCAGGATGCAGCCTACCATATCACGCCCGAACCCACTTGCAAAATCCATTCCTGATTTGCAAGCAAGGTGCTGGGACACAGAGACGTTGCACCACGGCAAAGAGCACGCTGGCACAGCCCGAAACCGAACTCACAACTCTCCTGCCCCCGAGTATGTTTTCAACTCGACTCCCTTGCCTCCCAAGGGCTAGAAACTGTGGTTTTAGAACTGTGCAAAAGTTGGCAAAACTTTGTGTCCTGATCTAAACAAATTGTGCACAGGGTGTTAAAAATAAATAAAATAAAATTAGGTCAAAAGTAGTACAACAGTTTCCACCTACAGTCTATTTCAAGTACCTAACACGGCCCAATAATTAGGCTGTAGTTTATGATCTCCCTTTTTAAGAATTTCACAGGTTTTTCAAACAGGTGCATGGGTAAGGATGAAACACAACCAGGCAGGGTTTTCCTGTCAAACAGGTGCCGAGATCAGTGGCACATTCCCGGAGATGCTCGTCGCTCCAGAGACAAGTGCCATCATGTATGGCACTAACACCCCACCATGGTTTCGTGACTTTCCCTCCCACCTGCGGTATATTCAGGTATCACCCTGGCAGAAACATAACCACCGTCCAAGCGATGGGACCTGACAGCTCCTTGCCAGGAAGCCCCACCAAAACCAAGACCACTGGTATCATTAGGGGTGAAATATTCAGGCAACTAGAAGAAAAGTGTGACCACTTTGTGGACACTGGGACACTTGTTCTTGCAAGAAACATAAAAAATACCATCAGCAGGGTGACAACTACTGGCCAAAACCCAAGCATTCGTTCTGTTGAGGGAGTCATATGTTTGAAATTATTTGAGCCAAAAGGACCACCCTCCCATCTCTGCCCAAGTGCCCCTTTTTGGGGGTGCGTGTGACCCTGTACTACTACAGAGCCAAGATGTTGCCTGTCTTGTTGCGTAAAACCTGCAGGGCTGCAAGCTTAAACCTACAGACACGCAGATCAGGCTTTAAAAAATTGTTGTTGCTTCAAGTCAGCCAGAACTTTTATTTGTTGACATGATCAGTGCCATCTGTTTTGTTGGCTGACACTACTTTCTCCAGAACACTTCAGCTGTCACTTTCTATTTTGCCTATTTGCAGAAGCTTGTCTCCCATTTCTTTTTTAAACTTCCACTTTTACACAGTGCTTTCAGACATCTTCCAGAACAAAACCTGTGGGCTCTCTTAAAACTTCATTTTTACAAGGATAATTTCAGTATTAACTGAGCCATGGCTTTAAGTCCAGAGCACGCAGTCACCACTGGCTTTTTTGTTTGCTTGTTTCAAAGAAAAAGGACTACAAAAGAAAAGACAACTAAAATATTGTAACTGATCTGACTAGTGCTTGCTGCATACTGAAAAAAACGTTTTGAGTGAACTTCCCTTTTAAATAACAAAAGTGTTTTTTCTAGGCTGCTTTTCATGTTTCAATTCAACAGAAAATCTAAACTAGACCTAGTGTTTTAATTTCCTGACTGCTACACGCTAACGCTCCATCACACAACTGCAAGGAAATTTAAACAACTTACATGTTTTAAAGTAATTTCCATTAGTTTCACTGAACTTTGAGGCTACTAGAGAAAAAATACTCTCGAATTTCTGGGTATGTTATTTGTTACCACTTACCGACCAAAACTTCTAGCAGCATCCTTTCGGAAGGTATCTGCTTGCACCACCCTATCTGTCGTTACCAACCTTAAACTCATCTTTAATACTAAAAAGCAAATATGAAACACACTCCAACAGGCAGCACCGAAAGCTGAAGGATCGCTGAGGGGTACACAAGACCAAGGAAAAGCGGAGGCAGGCAAGTTCACAAAAGTTCAAGCTCAAAGAAGACGTGCAGAGAGGTAGGACACCGCTCTCCTCAGACACAGGCTGGATGAGCACAGCTGCAGAACAGCATCCAGGGTTGTGACAGGGTAGGCAGAAACCGAGGACAAAAAGCTCAGAATAAAACAATGCGAACTGTAAGGTGTGAATTAAATGGGGACTGCGAAAGAGCTAAAAATGCGCAGCTCGTCTAAGCAAAAGCAAATAAAGCAGAAGACTTCCAGATATTTCTGGAAAGCTTAAAAAAAAAAAAAAAAAAAAAAAAAAGAAAAGAGGGGGAGAGACTAGCTAGGGTATTTCCACAAGTGACAGGTTTAAATTATGAGGTAGAGGATGAAATTTAAAAAGGAAACATTACTGGCTGCAAGGCCTGGAAAACATCCTGACCTTGAGATATTATTGGCTGTGGAGAAGCGAACTGCCAGCCTGGAGGGAGCCTGCTGGGGGGAGCCACCGCTCCCTGCTTGGAGGGGCACAGCTTCATCTTGCAGGCCCTTTCTATTCTTGAATTGAAAATATTACTATCCTATTTTGCAAATATATACTTATATATATATTTGGTGCGCATTTGAGAGCAATTAAGTATCTGACTGTATAGCAGAACTAATTAATTCCTTGCGCTTAGTCACAGAGAGAATGCTCTACAGTACAAAAACTGCCCATCAGTCAGCAAGCAAAATAAACCAACATAATTGCTTTAAAATTACATACTTGACAGATGTCTTGCATATCGTTCTACATAATAATAGATAAAGCCATTTTCTGGAACTGCAGCCTTCTTTCATTCCATTCCTTTTCTGAGAAAGGATTATTTATTATTTTTAATGCAAAATCTATAATCGACAATGGAAGGCGATGGAACAGTTCAATTAATACTGTTCTTTTAAATGACAGATAACCCAAGTCCAAGCCCTATGCGGATTTTTTATTAACGAAAAATATCTTCACAGTAGGTCAGGTCTTTTTACTTACACATACTAGATTTTGCTTGTCAAACATACCTTGGGAAACCAGATGGTTACAGGGAGATGATGGTGAGACAACCATTTTTTTTCTTCTATATTTATCAGCTAGATTTACTTACAGACAGTACTTCATAAAATAGCCTCCATCAATATGTTAATCATATAAATGTAGTTGGAAGATCAAGGGAAACAGAGCACACAGCTAGCCAAGATAACTCAGTTACCTTTGTCTTTTCACCAATAACATTTCTCTCGAGCTCAGCTATTTTTCTGTTTAGATGATCCAATATCTCCTTCTCTTTCAGCAGCTCTGTTGTTTCAGATTTCTGTTCCCCATCCAAAAGGGCACATTCCATATCCAACTAGGAACACAAAACATTTTTCAGAAGCAGTCCGGATTAAGAAGAAATCTTGACACACGTTATTTTCTGGGGGAAGGGGAGTGAGATGGTGATTATTCACAAGAGAGAAACATTTCAAAAAGTGGGGTGGGGAAGGGAAAAAAGTTTTACTGCCACAAAAGTAAGATCACGAATCTGAAAAAAGTAAAACTGCAACATAAAATACTGCAAAATAAAAGTCCAAACCAAGTTCAGTTTGAAGATTCTTTTTTCCAAAAGTTTTTCTTTTCTCTCTCTTCTCTGTGCTTTCTCCTGTTATGATACTGTACCGACCCTCTGTGCCCAGGCTCTGTAGGAAACCCTTCTGGAACAGCTGTTTCTTTCCTGTCACTGATAATTGGAGCAAGCACAACCCAAATGCCTGGCCAGCTTAGTCTGCAACCGTGAGATTCCAGAAGTCAAGAGGGTGCCAGCATGCCCCTGCCACTGCAAAGCCAAGGAGGTCTGAGAGGAAGTTGTCTCACTTCCTTTCTCTTTAAGCCGTCACAGGAGATACCACCATAAAACTCCCAAGTGACACAAGGTATTTAGATCAATTGAGTGGCCATTAAACAAGTAAGATTGTTCTAATTCCACTTAGGAGTATAATGGTTACAGCTGGGAAAGGTTAATCCGAGCATGACACACATCTCTCAGCTGGGGAAAAACACCCTTCATAATAGCAGGCTGCCAGGTCCGTGATTCTGTGCCTGATCCTGGTGAAAAAGCACAGAATATGAAGCCTACGAACACCGTGGGTTCCCTATGTACTTGCTGAACCCATCAAGTCTCATGCTACGTAGACCTGCCTAACAAGCAAGACACTTAAAACCAAAACATAGTTCATACCTCTCTCGAGGATTCATCCATCTGGTCATTTAAATCTTTGATCTTCTGCTCAAGTTCTTCCAAGTTATTCAGTATTACTATGCGCTCCTCCTCCAGTTGACCAAGCTCCTGCCCTCTTTGCTCGTCACTTGTGCATTCTGGTATCTGCAGTTGCACGTTACAAGAGTTAGAAAGAGTTAAACCTTGCCTTTCCTCCACCTTTCATACTGTGTTCATTTTAGACAAGTATGGCACTGCTGGGTTTGAACCCGTTCCATATTTCATATGTACTATATTGCTATTTCTATATTTAGAAGGTGTACAAGAGAAACAAACATGATACTTTACTTCCAGGCATTGGAAGTAAATACTATACTTAACAGTAAATACTATTCATTCTGCAGGAATTATTAAAACCTAACCTTTGAGAATTACTTTACATGCTGTACCATTTAGGTTGTAAAAATCCAATTTTTCCCCTTATAAAAAACAACATGGAGAGCTGAAGTTGCTTTTTATCTAAGTTTCAGCTGTTCATATAACAAAAGCCAGAAGGCAGAATAGGACATTTTTGTAACCAGCCACTGAGACGGGCAGCTTCTGTAGAATAAGGAGAAAAGTTGATTCTGTCTCCCCAATTAGCGCTGAGGAAGCAGGACCCTTAACACTGCTCTCCCCATTGCCATTTACTTACTAGGTAACTGTGCCAAGAATTAAACTGTTTTCAAGAAAATATCTGTGCTTTTATACCAGCAAAGGCTAGATCAAAGAGGATTGAGTTTCAAATGTATTCTTCATGTTGATTTGACCCCAGGGGCTTGTGATCCAATTACTCTGGTAAGGCTGCTCACTCATTGTCCCCAACCAGAATTAGAAGTGGGCTGCGTGCAGGGCTTCGTGTTAACCACTGGACCACACAGCCCTGCTCCAAGAGGCTCAGCTCAGCTACTGAACGGCTATTCTGAGAGCAGCCTTTTTATCCTGAACAAATCTGATCTCGTATTTTAAAACAATGAGCTGTGTTTCATTAAAACAGTTGCTTGTTATTGCTTTTCTCAGGGCTTTCGCAGAACACCCTTCACAATGAATGAATGAATGAATGAATGGTATTCCTTGATTAGCATTAGTAATCCTAGCAGGAAAGCCTCTTTTTGTCCGGTATCCTGTTTGGATAATGCTGACATAACATATTTGATTTCAGCTTCCTAATAAGGATTTGAAATAGGATCTCTGACTTGCACGAAGAAAGCAACAAATGGGAAAGAAATGGAAGACCACAGCAACTTTTAAGTGAAATGTCTTATAACATTGTCAACACGGAAAAATCAAGTAAATTGATAATTTCACACTGAAAGACTCAGCAGACAGATTCCCTGAGAGATACCCCTTCATAAGATAAAATTTTTTCTATCACACCTCTCTCTTCTATGCATACACAGTTCTCTTGTGGGTAAGCTAGTCTAAGCAGAGGTCAACTACAATTCCTGTTAGTCATATAACCATGCTGAAGCTCATACAGTTTGTAAATAACAGTAAAAAGAAGACACAAAGGTGTGAATCTGTTAAATAGAAACTTGCTTTTACGGCTTTGCTTGGTCTTATTATGCTCCTGATTCTAACTCCTGAACAGTGTTATTTATCACACGGCCAGTCTCCAGGGGCTGCTGCACGGCTGGTCTGGCCCAGGATGACAAAAGGTCCCTGCCCCAGCCTGGAGGAGGCTGCTGGGGCTGCCCCTCCAGGAGCTAGGAGCCCTAGCTGAAGGAAATTGTTAGGAACGCTGTTAGGTCCTGTTGCTTAAAGGACGATTTCCCTTCAGGAGCAAAGCAGCAGTGTGAATTACACAGGAAAAGAGCTGCGGCTTTTTAAAGGCAGGAGCAGGAGGCAGGAGGCTGGCTGTCCCCGCGCTCCCCATCGGGGCAACGGCTGATTTGACAAGTGGCTCAGGACGGTTAATTCGGCTCAGGCAACTCCTCTTCACCTCCCACACGACCGTTCTGGTTTGCCCACATGAAAATATCCTCCACTTACAGAAGGCAGGAGCCTCAGGCCAGGGGAAGATAGCAGAGCTTGCCTTCCCTCCTACATCCCAGCATGGTGCTAAGCAGGGTTCCCGAAACCTTCCTTATTTAAGCAGCTATAATTGTTCAAGCAAATCCTTCTCCCTCAGAAAACCTTAATTTTTTTTCTGAACAGCACACCCCTCTGAAAAAAAACCAACACCAACAAAACAACAACTTCCAGTACCAATAGCTTCCACAGAAAATGAAATAATCATTTGCTGGCTAAGCTGTGTGAGCTCCGAGATGAATTCTCACACCCCAGCTATCCTAGCTGCGGCCCCTGCCAGGACAGCAGACCCCGAGAGAAGGATTTCAAGCGGTCCAACCTGGATTGCGTTACCTTTGGTGTGATGCTTAGGTAGGATGATTCGGTGGCATCCTTCAGGAAGCCAGGAGCAGAGAAAGGTGGAGGCTTCGTGCTCTCATTGAAGTGCTCGTCGGCTCTTAACCCTCTAGAGGGGAGGAAAGCGGCAGTGCCGCGGCTGTGGCTGCTCAGCTCCGAGAAATCCGAATCACTTGCAGAAGATTTCAAGTGGCTTCTGAACCTTGTTTCCAGATTCATCTGGGAGTCCTCAAACACCGAATCCTCGTCAGAGAGCTGAAGTTTTTCGAGTTCTTTGTTAATTTTCTGAACATCAGCAACGGTTGTAGCTGCAGCGGGGTCACTGTCAGATTTGGAGTATTCTGCACACAGATTGAGGATTGTCTCCAACCGCTGCCGTTCCTAGTTTAAAAAAAGATAATAGCACTAAGTGTCACATGTGAGCTAAAGTAAAGATGAAGTTTAAAAATG
Organism: Falco naumanni; assembly: GCF_017639655.2. NCBI lineage: Eukaryota > Metazoa > Chordata > Aves > Falconiformes > Falconidae > Falco > Falco naumanni. Next base: position 118,624,374 of record NC_054055.1, read on the forward strand.
TTTGCTGCTTGGGGTTTTTTATGTTTTGGGGTTTTTTGCTTTTTTTTTTTTTTTTTTTTTCAGTGAGGGATTGATGTCCTCCAGCTCCATGTACATCTCTAGCACTTAAGAGATAATAAACAGATATACATAAAGAAATTACAGTACAAGATGAAGAATCAAAGTTAACACGGAAGAAGAACTTAAAAAATTTAAAGTACATTTCACAGTAACGAATAACTACTTACAAGTAAGATGTCCTAAGCTTCCTTATCTTTCCAATGTAGAAAATTTTAATATTGTTTATTCAGGTTGTTGTAACCATACCCCGTTTGTATGTACACATATCCAGTGAGCTCACTGTATAAATCACTAATTGTGCCACTTAACACTTACACCATACTCCTACCAAGCTGCAAAACATCGCACAGATTTTCCATGAACTCACTCATTCCTGACTTATTTGCATTTTCTATTTTGTTAACTTTCATTCCCTTTTGGGGAGAGAATTAATCCGCATTTTGAAACACACAGTTTTAGGAACATTAACAGGAAAATGAGGCATCTCATCTAAAATACAACAGATGTCAAACACACAGAAATGGGGGAAATCTTTATTTACCAGCTAATTCAAATTTCTTACAGATTCATACTAACATTTCAACCTTGAGCATCTGACTAGCTGTGCCAGTTTGACCTGATGTGCTTCAAGTTGCTATAAACATTTAATTCCCAAAGGATTTCCAGATCTCCATGATACTTTTTATAAAGTATTAGGAAGCTGTATTTGTTTTATTTGACTGTACGCATAACTTCCTGTAACTTCTACTTCAGACAAAACTTTACCTTTTCATTTTTAAGAGGTAATGCATTTATGTAATGTCATGTTTCTTTTCCTAATGAAGAAAAATAATGTAAATAATAAATTGCTTACCATAACCCTATTGAAAATTCTGCTGGAAAAAAGAGCACTGTGAGAGTTCCATGCTTGGCATCAATACCTGCACTACGATCTCATTTGTGATTTCTAGGAAACCCTTCTTATTTTTAGTAGGATTTAAAAAGAAAGCCAAAACCCCAAAATCCTCAGCCTCCTTCCCCAGGAACCACTGCAGACCTACTCACTTTCCAAGCTCTAGCTGGCATTACATTTGCAAACAGGATTTGCAAAGCAGCTATTTCTGACAGTCCTAACACTGCCTGTGCCCAACAGCAAGTGATAACAAGGATCAAGCAAAGCAGTTCAGACCATGCATTGCCTGCCTTCTCGCTGCAGCAAGCCGCGGGAGTTCTCTGAACATTTAACACCGGTTTACAAACACCTAGCCTGTTGTACAGCTACCAAGAGGTTAGCTGGGTTGTCTGTGCTACACGTCCACATCACCCCGCATCAGCTGCGGTTAAGAGCTGCAATTTCTGAGCTGGAGAACCCCTCTGAACCCACCCGTTTCCAAGGACTACCCAACCCAGAGCATGCCACGAGACAGAAATTTTGCCTTCAGGTAGCTTCTTCTCAGGTTCCCACTGCAGGTTCCCTCGGAAGCCTCCTGTAACAGCACCGGCAGAGACAAGCCGCTGAGATAACGGAGCCTGGGGTGGCTGTGGGGCGGCAATCGCAAGCTTGTATTTTCCCCAAAATGGGTCCAGCAGACATCCTTCAACCCCAAACGAACGACATAATTATAACTCCCCAAAGCCTTCTTCCCTCCAGGCAACCACTGCCAGACCCTAAGGCTGTTCCCTTACCCCTCCAACGCCGCTATCCTCCCTCTTACTAAGGCTTTTGGCCACGCAACCCAATTCCTAAAGCGCTGTGCAAGTGCTGGCTGGGACGCCGGTAATTATGCAGCTCTCCTGGTGTGACGGCACTGGGCCTGGCCCTTTCATACAGCCCTCGGAACGGTTATAGTTGGGAAACACGGCAGCAGGAGACGAGGTCCCATCCTTTCCTTCCCTGCACCAACAGCCTATATCAGGTTACCCAATGCCAACCCTCCATCCCTGTAATAACAACAATAACAATAGGAAATGGCCAATTTCAAAGCACAGCTGCTGCTCATCCCAGCCTAAGTGTGCAGGTAAGGGGTTCTCATGCAAACCTGCCCTTTGCTGAGCAGTCAGGAAAAAAAAAAAAAGACAACCACCAAAAAACCAGGATTCTTTTCCCCCCTCACGTCTCAGATGCTCAGAAAAGCTTAAAATTTGCAGGTAAACCCCTGCCAGTCTTCAAAAAATTCCTGATGAACTTCCACACACATTACAGAAATACTGGTATCTCTCACTTCTATTTTGACGTTGCCGGGAGGCTTACGGACAGGAAGCTCTGGGGTTATTTTATACGCTCTATTCTCATCATTTCCTCTCAGCCAACTCATTCCAGCTCCAGCACACCTGCATTTAACTGTTTCCAACATAAATTTCTGAGTCAAGCAGCGAGCGAGGAAAGCACCCCTCCAGTGAAAAGCAGCACATGGAAAATCCAGTCAATAATTTTGCAAAAAATATCACAGAAGTTATTTGTGACGCTGATCACAACAGAGGGGGGAAAAAAAGGTATGTCAGAAGAAGGAAATTTATTTAAAATTGGCTCTGGTGGGAGGGAGGAGGAATCAAGCCTTGGGAGTCTTTCAGTGTATTTCCCCATAAAATATCCTTTCCAACAGATTAAGACATCTCCGTGTGGTTTCTGTGGATCACTTACCTGCTCTGAAAGGGGTACACAGAGCTCTCGTGCAATTTCTGCCTGAGCAGTTTCACCACTCCTGGCTTTGACAAAGCCACACACCACCTATGGATGGCTGCAAAGTTAAGTGCTGAAGAAGGGTGGGATAAGGGGATAATAACCTTCCTCTGTTATTGATTTACAATGGCATTAGGAGACATCCCTAGCACACTGTCAAGAAGAATATCCCAAAATAGCAGAGATAAATGCCTCCCACTTCTTCAACAGCAACCATGTCAGTGATTCCTGGATTTGTTCATCTGCTGCATATCATGTTCATCAATTTTACAAATGCGTAGAGGTGATGCTCGATCTAGATTATCAAGGCAGCACTTGGTTAATCAGCTGTGGCAAGCAGGAAGCTTTTTAGCTAAGTGCCATTGGCAATTGGATAACCCTAGATTTCATTAAAAATACATGTGCAGTCTATCCTTTGTGACCAACGCTAATTATAATTATGGCCAGTCTGTGCAGCCAGGGCTCCCTTTGCCTGAAAAATAGGCTGTTGCTCTTCTCAGCTACCAAAGAACAGCCCTTTTTTTACCGTTTCTCTCTAAAAACCTCATGGGCAGGCAAACAGCCAGCTCCACAGCAAAGCTTGGAGCAGCAGCTAGTCAGAAAGGATGGTGGGGAAAGAGAGCAGCAAACTCCCCAAACTTACTTTCTTACAAATACATTCAGTACGCCACAGACAAAAGGCAGGAAAAAGGTTTCTCTTTCCTTCCTGCATTTCTAAGGAGCTGGTGATTTCACACCTGTCAGACACTGAGAAGCTGATTTCAAAGCTGGACTTTAACCTGGTCTGAGAACAGCTCACCAACCGTTCTTCCCCTCTCCTCCACTTCGCACCAGTTTCTCACTCCAGCTTCACTTATTTTCTCATTTTCAGTCCTTGCTTTGCTATGGTTAAGACTAACGTCTTTTGGCTCTGAGGTTACTGCCAGCAGCACATAATTCAGGAAGAGCACCCGTATTTCACACCTGTCCCTCCCGGGCGATGCAGGCAGCCCTGCACAGCAGGGGCACCTGCAGAGACCACCTCGGCCGGGAGCAGAGGACCAGGGGCAGGGACCAGGCTGGCACGCCTCGTCCTCACCTTCCCAGTACCGCCACTGAAGAAACAGACTGGTAAAAGCAGAAGAGCTTGGTGGCACGGAGCAGAGCCAGCCTCCAGGGAGGAACGGAGCAGACTACTTTCTGCAGAATTAGTTCCTGTATCTGCAGGCACATGCTTGGCTCCTGAGTAAAAGCTGTCAGCTTCCAAAATAACAGGGCTGTTCATACCAGTGCCCTTTTGCCCCTACAGCACCTATGCAGACGCTGCTTTTCAAATCATCCTGAGAGCAGGAGCCTGAAGATTAGAGCTCCAGCACAGTACTTGATCTCTGTAAATGAGAACAGGTCTCCTCAAATCGATTTCTTCCTGGCCCATACTGTTCATTGGCATAAAACGTATAGCTCCAAAATTTAAATAATGTAAACCCACACTTTGGATTATGAAAGACCCTACAGAAACGTTTTGGAACACAATTAAAATGGAACGTTCCTGAAAATTCACTGAGTCCTCAGTATCAGTTATATTCTGTGGTGGTTTTTATCCTATTATACGGCACTTGCTCATTTCCTAAACTAAACTGATGTTAAGAAGCTATTCTGTAACGCTACAGAGACTGTCAGTTACTAGTTGTGGGGAAAATGCCCTTGATCTAGACTTTGTCTACTTGGCTGGAGCTCCTGCAAAAGGTAAGTCACTTGCAGCTTGGTTACTTTATGTTTAAAGGTTCTATAAAAAGACACAGAGCCCATATAAATTTATAAAATGTATATATGAGGTTTTTCCAAGCTGTACGGGAGATAAGCTCTATTAACCATAATTTTAAATTTTAAATTAACCTTGAAAATTTCAAAATATTTTCATTTAATTTTTCACTCGTGAACACATCTTACTAAATTGTAATGTATCAATGCAAACTGGACACAGGGATATTCTGTATTATTTCCTACTTGCTGAACAAACTTAGTGAAATTCAGCGCTCTTCTGACTGTGAAAAAGTGGACTATGGAGTAAGCTCCTTAAATTTCACTATTGCTCATTCAGGCATTGGTCATATAAACTGAAATCTCTCCCAGCACACCTCCTGCAGCTAGTAAAACTTCATTAACAAGCATATACTTACAGACCCACACGGAGCCGAACTACGGAAGGTATGGAGCAGAGCCTGCGTATCTAATTTTTAAGTACCTACCACCATCTAGAGGAAATACACTGTACTGCCTAAAAAGCAGCAGTAGAAAAATCAAGTTCAGTGCTATTCAACTGAGCGGGTATCAAATAAAACAGATGGCCTTGATATCTATCTGACTATGCTGCCTGTGCTGTCCCACCCCTGACCTCCTCACAGGCTGAAGAGGAAGACTGCCTTTGAGTTCCAGTGGCTATCATAGTTCAGCTTTTATCTCAGATAGGGGGGCAAAAAAAAAAAAGTTTTAAAAAAAAGTGAGATTTTTTCTTTAAAAAAAACCCCAAAGATTCAATAGCTAACTGAATCTCACTGAATATTCTTAGATCACAGTGATAATTTTTTTCCTTATCAGACTCCTGGGCTAGCTTTAGCAATACTTAACTCCGAGTTGACTTCCACTTGTGCAAGGCTTGTATAAACATCCCCACAGCCAGACGCAATCTCTGGTTAGCTGGGCTGGAGAGGAAGCAGAAGCAGATTGAGACCCCCCAGCCCCCTTCAAGCTCCAGGAGCAACCTTGTGTAGTGCCACCAGCCCCGGGATGGCAGAAACGGGAACTCCAGGTCCTCCCGCTCCTCGAGTCACAGAGGGACAGGCTGGCAAGACAGAATTGGCACCAGCCGCCAGCTCTCGGGTGAACCCAGCCCTAAAAGGCGAAGCTAAAGAGAGTGGGAGAAACACCAAATCCTACGCAAGTGCATACATGTCTTTTCTGCTTGGTGCACAGGAACGAATTAAAACTCAGACATTCGATATTCCAAATAAAACCCTGCAATACATATTTTCATTATTTGTACCATTAAAAAAAAAAAAAAAATTCGTTGTTTATTTCTGCAGGCAATGAGAGCAGATCATTTGGTTTCACACACAGGCTGTGGCAGCAGCTCAAAATGCAAATTTCCAGAAGAGCTTCTGCCACTTAAAAAGCAAACTAAGCACAAGTAAAACTCATAGAATAATTCATACAGAAAAGAAAAAGGAAAAAAGTGAAAGTAAATAGAGGAGACCAAGGGCAGATACCAGATCAGATTACAATGCGTGCATACATTTTACTAAAAAAATAATAAGCCAGATGTGAATAGCAGCTATCAAACACAGCACCCCAAACCGCTCTGTGCCAGCAGGATAGCTACAGGGCTGTGCCGGTGCAAAAAAAGGTATTTTCTGCTTCGCATCTGGGCCACAGAGCAGCCTAATTCTCTAAGAAGGAGGCTTATGTATCTGATGAAGTTCTCCGAGTAGTCCCCGTTTTTTCTGCCTACCTTGCTTCAAAAACACAGCATGGAAGAGTCTGACCCTTGAGCACAGAGGCATGTTTTTTCCCTGCCACTTACCTACCAGCTACTCAATCTGAACTTTTTACTCAGCACCGAAAACCGAAAGCACACAGTTTTGCTACCTCCGGGTGCTTGTGTAGTTGGGGTTTTTTACTCACACCTCCCCCCCCAACCCCAGAAAGAGGATGCTGAGCAGAGCTGGATCTCTAACCTGCGTCCATCTCCCAGTACACGAGGTCAGACGGAGCTGCTCTTTGGAAGCTCAGGCTGGATATACAAACCCCCTCTTTGGACAGACCCATGGCTAGATTGACACAGGACAAAACCAAAACCAAACCCTAACACAGGACAGGTCCTAATATGCAAACAGCTGATGTGTGGATTTTGGAATTTAAAAAAAAAAAAGAAAAATGTGTGGATTTTTAATTTTTCCTATAAAATTTATTCCTTCTTCTGAGAGATCCAAAAACCTGTTTATGGCATTTTTCAGACTTTCAAACCACTGGAAGGAGGCACTCTCGATACTGTCCTCTTCCACCAGATAGCTCTATCAAGGAGATAAAAAATACTGAGCAGGGTCCTGAACAGAAGATGAACTCAAGAAGGAGGCAGTTCCTTCACTTTCAAATTACACGCAACACACAAAGCATCATCTTTTTTCAAAAACTTTTAACATGCTTGGAAAAGCAGTAGGCCAATTCTCTTTGTAAAGAATCAGGACTTGAAGCAAGTATTGTCCAGCAAAAAAAGAAATAGTTTGGGCTTGAGGGAACAGAAGTCATTACCTTCAATAATAAAACCAGAACAGTTTTTAGCATTATCGCAACAACATATCGAAAACAACCCTGTATCTTCCATCCCTCACAAAGGGAAAAGAAAAAAAAAAAAAAAAAAAAAAAGAACCGTTCTCTTTAAAACACAAATATGCTCTATCATGTTGTCTTTTCTGACCAATTATCTCAGGTTTACCAGCATGCCTGTCAGGAAAACCCTTTGATTGGAAGCGAACACCACTTTGCACACACAAAACCCCAGGCCTAGGAAAAAGAGCGATTTCCAAAAGGAGTGGTGGCACGGCAGGGAGAAGGCAGCAAGAGGAGAGAGAAACAACCCACCAGCATTTCTGCTGATGCTTCCCACTTCTACGTGCCCACGTGTAACAACCCTTCCTAAGCCACCAGTCATCTCACTCGCCGCTGGCCCTCCTCGCCCCCGCGAGCCCGGCCCCTGCTCCCCAGAAACCGCAGCTTCAAGGGGAGCTGGCAGAGCTATCAGGGAGCAAAGGGGGCAAGAGGGGGCAGAGACACCTCAGTTCTACAGCCCTGGCTCTAAGCAGGCCAAGATTAATATTTTCACATCTTGCAAACCAACAGTGTGTACCTTACAGACCACAGCACTGCGTGCATTAGGGATGAAAAGGCAGCTCCAACAGGTTCCTCACCAGCTGGTGTCAAGGACGTAGGTGAGATGGGAGGGAGACACCTGGACAAGTTACAATCCTTCAGCTCAGCCTGCTCACAGGTGCAGCTTGGAATGGCAGCGGTGGCCCTGCACAGGCACCGGGCCATTGCTAGTGGTCCCTCATGGGCAGCCCCTACTCCCGCATCCCGCTTGTCCTGCCACCCCTGCTGCTCCTGCATCCCTGCTGCTCCTGCATCCCACCTCGCCACAGCTTTTCCCCCCAGCCTGCCCAGGAAGAGAACTCCCCTGCAGGCTCGCCGTCTGTGCGCACACTAGACAGGTTGAAGAGTATTCTATGTCCATTTTCCTCAAATCCATAAAGATCTGAATTCAAGCACAAAAATGTAAAGTTAATGCCTCAAATCTAAGACTTGGTAATACAAATTGGCCCATCTAACAACCTCCGTTTCTATGTGGATGATAAAAATCAGTACAGTATGAGTGTATCTTAATAGGCTCAGTGACTCTTGTAGAGACCAATAAAACTTTTTTCAGAGAAGTATTAGGCATCCTTTCAGAGACAGTTTCAATAAGAAACTGTTTCCACCATCTCTGTGTTCTGAAGACCTTTTTTTTGTTTTTTTTTTCCCTACCCAAAAGTTGTTTCAATAATACATAAATTACATTTTACTACCAAGTTGAATCCCAAGCTGAAGCAGTATGTACTGCTTTATGTGGACTTGAGACAGAGAGAGGAACTCTGCCCCTCTCTGCTACTCTCCGTTTCAAGAGGGGGAGAACAAGGAAGGCTATATTTTAATGAAAATACTCAAAAGGAAAAACCACAATTCAGCAGAGAAAGCTCTGATGATGGATTTTGAACCCACAGCAATGTATACCTGACTCCACAGCACGCACAGCTGAGTGGCTTATAGCAGAGCCATTTTTTTTTTTACCCGCTTACCACAAAACAGTGCCATCATCTAGAACAAAAAAGCGCTGGATCCCTGCAGTGTAATTTGTGGGTTTTACGTACATAGACATTTTAAGAGCCCGCAGGATGACTGAACGCAATTTACGTGGGTTCCAACATGTTTTTAAGATGGCTGCATCGTACCGCCCGTCCGAGCTGCTCCAGCAGCACGCTATTTAAGCATTAGCTTCATAGAGTGCAATAATAAACAAGGCATGTGAAGCAGGCAACACTTGAATTTCAAACCATGGCAGCTTATGCTTTGCTGTACCCTCCTGATGCCTAGATCTGGGATGGACATTCTGCACACGCTAACTGCCACAAAAAAAGAAGAGGAAGAGAAAAAATTACCAGCCGTTCCATCTCCTGCTCCCGAAGCCGCTCTTCCCTCTGCCTTCTGTGATAGTCCATGAGGTCTTCTCTTCCCGAAATGGAGCTGATGCTGTTCTTCCGCTCTTGCATGGATGTTTGCAGCGAGTTCGGTGTCTGTCTGTAACTTTCCAGATCTGGGTCATCAAGTTCCACGGAACTGGTGGAAAGGTTTCTTCGGACAGAGAACGACCTGTCAAAATCCACTGGGGAGAAAGAACTACTGGGACTTGTTCCTGAGAGTCCAAGTCTATCGAAATCATCAGAAAGATATGGGGAAGAAGGTGCTAAAAGCATTTTTTTAGCAATTCGGGGGCTTGCTGGAACACTAAGAGTTGAACTGACATAAGGATTATTCCCAGAGACAGAGTTTGCATGTGGTGAAACCCCTGAGCTGCAAGAAGAAAAATTCAGATAATTATCAGCATCTAAAGCATTCTGAGGTAGATCTTTTTCTCCAAGTTTTTTCCTTTTAGTGTTACCCAGAGAACTTCTGGGGGGCAAACTTAATGGCACCAGCTGGCTTTCTGTTGATTTATAAAGTCTGGGTAGGGAACGACTGTACATTCCCATATGACTTAGAGATCCACCAGAGTATTTCCTAGGCCGTGAACCCAGAGTCTCCATCATCACATCCCTGTGCTTAACTGGTTTCATGTGAAGGGCCAGACTGTCTTCAACATTCATCCTCCTGCCTTGCTTTGGGCTAGAAGGCATGCTGGCTGCCCCTGAATTGCTACCAGGTGAAAGCATCAGCTCATTCCCCGAGCTTCCATTCCACATGGTCAGAAGAGAGCCCGAGATCTTCTTCGTCTCCAGCATTCCTGGGAAGTAGACGTTGTCGTACGATTTGTTTTTCTGACTGTACTTTGAGTAGTGAAACTTATCCATGTGTCCAAGGGATTTTTCATTTTCTCTGCTGGCGTGAATATCAAAGTCTGTCCTTCCTAAACTGTACCCGCTGAGGGATGAAGACGTGCCTGATACGGAACCCAAATGCTTTACAGAGATGCTTTTATCTGGAAGATACGGGCTTTCACAGGGGAACTGCTTGCCCCCTTGAATTTTAGTGATAGAGTGTGTATTTTTAACACTGGAAGAAGGATTAGGTTTAACCGGCACAGGTTGTGAAAGGGTTAAATAAGAGCCAGCATAGTCCCCGTTTGTTTTAAATTTCAGACTTGATGAATATTTCTTTGGGTTGAGGTTTTCCATAATATCCTGGAGACCATTTTCAAGGGAATTCGCCACAGAACCCTTTCCCAAACTAGCATTTTGTAATTCCATCTGGTTTTGTGTGTGGCTATACTCTGCCATAATCTTACTGGAATCTGTAAGGAAGAGAAAACAAGAAAAAAAAATTTTAGCAAGTAAGTAGCCTCTTGTATGTGCATGCCTGCACATGCCTTGAAAAGAACACTTTTTGTAATAATTACTGCGCTTGTAATAAATGTGTCTCAGACCATTAAGTAAAGCAGGGGATGCACAACTTTCCCATCTCTGTTTTTGCAGAAGATGGAGACTACAAAAGAAGGGGTAGAGCGACATCACCAAATTCATACCACAGATCAGCAACACAGTTGGAAAGATGCTAGACTCTTTCTTTGGTGCTCTATCCACTGCAGGAGCCTGTGGCTCAGCCTTTATAATCCTGAGCCTCCTCAGTTGCCCATGAAGTAAGGAAGCATTACAGTCCTGCTGTTTTACAGCTGAGGAACTGAGGTGCAGGGAGAAAACACAAAGCAGACAGCAGAGTACAGAACTGAACGCAGGTCTCCCAGGGCTCGGGATACAGAACATAAGATACTGCTCTGGATTGCCTCTTCTTTTAGCCTGCGCAGCTAGCGCATCCGAGCCCCAATACACTAATGAGCTCACCTCAAAGCTCAGTAGGCGTTTTGTCACCTTTCTGCTTACTCTGTGGATTGTCGTGCAAAGCTTCACGGAAAAGTACAAAACCGAGGTCTGTTTTTCAAGGTTTCAGCTCAATCTGTTAAAATACAAAGCTGTACCTACATCTGCGAAGAGCCCGCTTCAGTTTAAAGATAGCCTTAAGGAAGTGTAACGCTGAGCTCCATGACTTCATTCAAAACAACAAAAACGCATGACCATCAAAAACACTGCGAGCAGTTTAAGGTTCCAGGTCCTAACGCTTGTTAAGAATTGTAATTTATATTCTGGAAGAGGACACCGACCAAAAAAGCCTTTGCTGTGTTCAACCATGTGTCAACGATGTGTCAAGCTCCAGCCTGCAGTTCTGAGCCCCACTTTGCCAAAAGCAAAGAAAGAAATGCAGCTCCTGACAGTGTCAGTCACTGCAGGAGATAAACAGGACCCCCAGCAGGCTTCCACTTAGACCTCAGCTGACGTAGAAGTGGCACCATTAACATTTACAGCAGTTCTTGGGACGTCAGGCTGTGCTTCGAACTTACAACACAGTCTGTGGTGTCAGTTCCTGCAGTGCCAGTGAGTATTGCTTCTGAAAATAAGGGTCAAATCTGGGATTTACTCTTGGCTCAGACACATTTCACCTGTGACTTCAGCCACCTCATGAGAAACCTGATTTCAGCTTGTCACTCAGCAGGAAAACCTAACTTCTAAATGCATAAAGTGCCTTTAAAATCCTCAGAGGCAACACTTTAATCCTCTTCCAAGTACCACTTCAGATAATTATCTGAACCTAGACACAAAACTTGGATTCCTGCCCCCCTCAGAGCTGATATGATCTGGTTTCACCCAGGGTAGCTAGGTTCAGATATCTAGTGAAGGTGGCAACGCATTCTTTGAGTGGGTCCTTGCTTCTGGGACCCTTCCTCGCTAACAAGGCAAAAAACCCTGGAATTCATTACTGTCCAGGGCATCATTCAATAGGCCTCTGCTGCCCAGGCTTCCTCTAGGCAAGCTGTGCCAAGTCTGAGTGCGTAACACGGTCTCCTCAATTCTTAAGGAATAAACCCATAAGCTGAAGAACAAAAGGTAACCATCATTAATAATGGAATTGAATAGGCTGAAGATAAAAGGAATCGGCATCGTGGGGTGGGGGGAATAAAAATCAAACACCTTCTTGAGCAAAGTGGACCTGGCTAAGCATGTGCTAATTACAAGCTCTGGTAGTGGCCAAAGACATTAACTTTCAGCTTTAAAACCAAGCCTCTGGTTTACTACTACAGAGAATTTAATATTTTTAGGCTGACTGTGATTTTATTTGCTGTAATTTTAACACATTTGTTACAATGATACAACTATCTAAGTTGCCTTTGAACCAGTAAATTCACAGAGCTCTCCATTAGACCATCACCGCTGTGAGCGGTGAAACTGCAATTTCTTACAATTCAACATTTTACTTGACATTTCTTAGCTGTTTTCACAACTTTTGATCAACAGTAATGATGAAATTCAATTGAAAAAAAGGAGGAACGTGACCCATGTTCAACAGAACTCTTGTCAGGACAAGACAAAAGCATCTGAAAATGATCAAGCTTTTATCATATTAGCGGTGTTATGAGGAAGAACGAGATGTAAAAGTTAATGAAGAGCACAGATATAAAGCACGATGCATATGCCTTCTATACTTAGCCTTCCATTGTGAAACAGAACCTAATTTCCATCATCTCTCTCTTTCCTCCTTCCAAATCTCTTTTAAAATTGAAAGCCAATCTTGCATCAAAATTGTACTGTCCAAACCTCGACTTGAACACAGCAGAAGTTCAAGTGTTTTTGCATAAATTCCACTGGCTCCTACATTAATAGCTTAGCAGACACATTAATGGGACACTAATAATTGTTTATAACTCCCTTGCAACACCAGTAGGGCACATCTAATCCTACAAAGACTGGATGCTTTTGCCAAAAAACAAGTTAGCTCATGGAAACTTTCAGGCCTGTTCACCACAGCAATGAAGGGCTCATTGTACTTGAAATCCAAACAAGTACAGTAAGAAAAGGTCACGATACCTTCGTGCAGCCACTCGGCTTCAGCTTTTCTCTGCTATACCTTATGCCAGTTCTCCTGCATTTTTGGTTCCAGCACCACAGCGCCCGCAATCATACGGTTAAATCCCAAGTGGACGACAGCGCATGTTTAGCTCAACCATCGCTGCTTCCCACAAACCAGATCTTGTTTGTTTTGTTTATTTTTAGGGTAATGTTTGGGATGAGACTTTATGAATATGACAGGACGCGTTACACATGCTGGCTGCCGCTGCCTTTGCATGCAGCTATAGGGACCGAGGCCAGGAGCTGCGGCACACGGCGTGCCCCGAACCCATCCTGCATCCAGGTCAGCCCCAGCTCTCGCGTGGTAACCTTCAGCGCACAACGCAAGGCTCCTCTGGTTACCAAAGTATTCGCTGCCCGCAGCTATACAGAAGGAAATTCTTCCCTTTTTTTTCTCTCATTTTCTTTTTTTTTTTTTTTTTTCCCTTTCCCCTCATTCCTTTTCTTCCTTTCCAGAGTTATTTAGCTGGGGGTCACTGATATCTATTCCAGGCAGGCATTAAACTGATGGGGGAGGGCGGGCTGGCTGCAGCGTATCCAGCTGTGGCCTTGTTCTGGCTGGTAAATGGAGTCAGACATGGAATAAGAACAGAGCACTGTTATCCGTGTGTCAGGAGAATTAAAGGACCAAAATCAATGACAAATTCTGAAAGATCTCAGTACATTTACAAACAAACTTCATTTTTATTAATTGATTACCTGATCCAACATTCTGGAAGGAGGAGTGGTTACTTCTGTTTGGCATCATATTTGTCTTCTCAGGATGGTTAAAACAACGCTAATTTGAGTGAATCAAATTTTGACCTGCAAATAAAGTAACGAAAAAAACGTTAAGAGGTGTATTTCGAGAACATTTTTCAAGTATGTAATATAGACCAAAACTGACTGTTTTTACAGTGAGATTTCCAGAGATGACTCAAAAAGAAACACGTTAAAAGAATACATTAAAAGGCATTTGGAAAGGGCACCCCATGTTCAATGTGGAGACAGCGGAAAAAAACCAAACCTGTCTGCAGTTGTTTTATCGGTTTAGAAGTCCATATATTTTGATTTGATAATCAGCTGTCATCTGTGACCCCGACTCTGTGCAGGCAGTTACTAGTCACAGCTCCCGAGTTTTGTTTGCGATCCTGTGGCTTCCTTAAGAAATCATTAACACGGTTGGACTTTTCTGCTGAAGATTTTATTTTTGAAAGCCCAGAGCCCAGTTTCAGCCTACACAACACCAGCATCCTGCAATCACGAAGAAACCTAAGCAAAAACAGGTATGTGATCCAAAACACAGAAAGTGTTTTGGCATGCAACGATTTCTGAGGTTCCAAAGAAGCCAGACTGGGAATGCAAATAGATTCTGCAAAGTTTATTAAAAAAAATACAGAAAAAATGATATGGCTACAAGACAGACTTGGCTTAAAAGAAACGCCAAAATTAAATCCCAGTCACTAACGACTAAAATTAAATCTAAGTCCAAACAGAAGAGCTCTAGTGAGTTGCTCTATTAAAAGATTTTTTTTTAAAACACACATCTGTTTTTAAAAGGTCGACAAAAAGCTTTAAAAAAAATTGCATCAAGTGACAAAATTAATGGTGACCATCTGTAGGTCCTCTGGGCTTTAACTCTGGACAAGCAAATAGAAACGCAGCAGAAAAACAAGTGAAGAATAGAGACAGATGTCTGGGGCTGTCTAGAGACAAGCCACCTATTTAATTAACCGCAGTCGTCACAGCCGCAGTGTTTCAGGTCTCTGTTGCACAGACTTTTTGCGCTATGCGTTTTCACATTATTCTCCCTAGAGGATGGCCCTGGGAGAAGGGAGCTGGCTGCTAATCCCTGCGGAGGGAGGCTCCTTCACCGTGACCTCTGGCTTCTCCCTCCCCTGGTCCCCCCAAGGTGCTCTTCCCCGGGGGACCTGGCCCTATCCCTCGCCACTGCTCCCCCAGGAATCCCCCCGGCCTCACTTCACGAGGCTTTTTCTCTCTCTGCAGAGGTCATTTCTCACCCCTAACGAAAGAGTCTGCACCCCACCAGGCACATGTTCCCCCCCCTCGCCGCAAGAGCACACACCCCAGCTTCACCCCAACAGCCTCTTCCAAGAGCACGCAATCTACCGTCCCCCCAAAACAGTGCTGCTCGCCAAGGAACCAGGGCGAGGAAGGAGACCATACCTCCCGGAGGGACTCAGCCACCATGCCTGCCCCCTCCAGCAGCACAGGAATGAAGCTCTTCAGACAGGATGGTGGCAAACAGCCTGGACAGCAGATCGCTTTTATACCCAAGTGTCATGCTCAACAGGTTATCTTGTTGACACGGAACATTTACCAGCCTTTTCACCCCACCTGGTCTTCCATCCCACGGAGAGATTCCCTCCCTAGTTCCTTCCAGCTTGCCTTGCATCTTCCAAACTCAAAGCCTGCGTAGCACCCCAAGCGCCTTCCTTGCCAGGAGCGGGGCTGGGGGGCTTCATGCCTGCGACCCCCCCCGGCAGGGCTGCAGCCGACAGGCAGCTCACCCCAACAAGAGGTTCCCCCATTTGGCCAGTTGGCTCTCTGCCCTTTGCCTGCCTCCCAAACGGGAAGGACTGGGACACAAAACCCGTTCCAACTGCTGCTGTGTTGCCATCTTGGCATATTGCTTGTGTAATCTCTGTTTAAAATACAGCACGTCAAGCCCAGAGCTCCCCAGAAAAGAACCAAAAATTTAACTTCTCAGGGCATGTTCAACTTGACACAGAAAACTAGTGGCTCTCAACATTTCACACTGTTCTGTAACAAAAGTATAATTATATCATTGAACAGACACCCGAAGTATGGACAACTCGGAATTAAAAGACAGGAGAAAGGGTTGGTTTAAAAGAAAGGAAAAAGCGTAACTAGATTTGTCATGTCTCTAACATTGCTGCTATATGGTTAAAATCATCGGTAAGAACACCAAAAATCCCATCCTTCCTATCTCATAAGATGATGGCTACCACTTAATCAATGTGACAGGCATTAAGGCGAGAACAGCTGAGAGGGAAGGGTTTCTGTGTAATTGAAAATTCAATCTTCAGTTTAGTGAATACCTGGGTTTGCTAATAGCTGAAAGGAAAAATGTCTTTAAGGTTAAATATTTATATGGTTTCAGTTCAAGTTTGAGAACTCATTACACATCTCTCTTCTTAGAGGATGGGAAAAATCAGAGAGGTCATCACCTAGCAGTAATTGAAATTTTGGGGGGAAGAATTTTCTAAAACTCTCCACTATGAGCATGAACAAGAAACAATGCATTAATAAGCTAAGCAAATGAACAGCTCAAAATCCACATTTATCTGCTCTCATGAAATCATATTCTTTCAGATGAAGGTTATGCAGGGCCTCATAAAACAACCAGAGAGGCCGACTCTCGTTACAGAGCACATGCTGCGCTCTGGCTTGGCTGAAATGAAGCAAAATGATTTCATCTGGGATTTATAAAGTCATCTGAAGTGAATGTATACAGCATTACCAACCATGTTTCATCTCTACGGTACCCAGGCCAAATTAAGTTTTGTTTCACTAACGACCAAAAGAAACAGTGATTCATGACTCAAACAGGCGGCGAGTCAAACAAAAGATTCCAATTTTAAAATATTATAACACAGGGTGGCTTTACAGTAAAAACTTCTTTCCCTTGTATCATGGTTTAACCCCAGCCGGCAGCTCAGCCCGCCTGGTGGGAGGGGGGAGAGAATCAAGAGAGTAAAAGTGAGAAAATTTGTGGGTTGAGATAAAGACAGTTTAATAGGTAAAGCAAAAGCTGCACATGTGAGCAAAGCAAAACAAGGAATTAATTCCGCACTCCCCATGGGCGGGCAGGCGTTCAGCAGGGCTCCAGCGCGCGGAACAGGGCCTCGGTGTTCTGGTTTTGTCTGGGATAGAGTTAATTTTCTTTTCAGTGGCTGGTACAATACTGTGTTTTGGATTTAGTCTGAGAACAATGCTGATAGCAACAACTCAAAACATCAGTGTGTTAAGTAACTTTTTATATTAAGTCAAGGACTTTTTCTCTAGGCCTTCCCTGCCAGCGAGAGGGCTGGGGGGGGACACAAGAAGCCAGGAGGGGACACAGCCGGGAGAGCTGACCCGAACCAGCCAAAGGGATGTTCCACCATGGAATGGCATGGTCAGCGTGTAAACTGGGGGGAGATGGCTGGGGCTGCCCAGTGCTGCTGGGGCACCGGCTGGGCATCGCCCAGTGGGCGGTGAGCAATTGTAATCACTTGTTTAGTTGGGGTTTTTTTCCTTTTTGATTTTATTCCTCTCTCCCCCTCTCCCCTTTTTATTACAATTTTTGTTGTTATTATAACATTTCATTTTATTTCCATTATCAAATTGTTCTTTTTTTAACCCATGAGTTTTACCTTTTTCCCTGATCCTCCTCCCCATCCCACTGCGGGGGGGGGGATGGTGTGAGCAAGCGGCTGCCTGGTGCTTAGCTGCCAGCTGGGGTTAATCCACAACACTTGGGAAGACAAACACTGTAACTCCAACCATCCCCCACCCCCCCCATCTTCCTTCTTCCCCCAGCTCTATATGCTGAGCATGACATTGTATGGTGTGGAACATCTCTTTGGTCAGTTGGGGCCAGCTGTCCCAGCTGTGTCCCCTCCCAGTTTCTTGTGCCCCTCCAGCCCGCTCACTGGCAGGGCCTCAGAAGCTCAAAAGTCCTTGACTTAGTAGAAGCACTACTTAGCAACAACTAAAACATCAGCGTGTTATCAACGTTATTCTCATACTAAATCCAAAACACAGCGCTGCACCAGCCACTGAGGAGAAAATTAACCCAGCCCAGCCCAAAGCAGCACGCCTTGGCGTAGGAGCCCAGAGCTGCTGCCCAGCCAAGCTGCAGGAACAGCTCTAGCCAGCATTTCGTCCATAGATTTAGGGTGACGTTTTCTCAGCACATAGCTTCTCAACCCTTCCTTCTGCCTGGGCTGATACCCACCTTCCTTCAGCAGTCTGCTATGGCACCCACTTTGCTCTTACATTGCCAACCGAGTGGGTTGCGATGCCTGAGGCACTGCTAAAGTGCTTCTCTGACTGAAAATAAAGTCAATTTTAAATAAAGCTCTCAAATTTGGCCATCTCTCCTTTAAGGCTGTTTTGCTGTTCATTGTTTCTTCATTTTCAGTTTCTCACAAAATGTTACCAGTGGTTCCTGGCAGCTCCTGACCCCTCTCCTTGACACTTCCCTTCAGAAATTCCTACAGCTGTGCACAGCCACCCATGGGAACAGACGAAACCCCAAGTGATGGAGGGTGAGGACAAAACCCCATCTTTGCCACCATCCACACAACGTCATCAGAGTTTAACTCATTCTGCAACAAGAAGGTCTTCAAATTATTAGGGTCAGTTTCAACTGATCCAATAGAACACACGCTGTTTTGGAAACAAGAACGCCCCTTAAATTTTTACACCCTGAACATAACTTGGTGAATGAGTGCCGATGGCTTTGGTGCCTGGAGGTCTAACTTTCCCATGGTATAGCACACCTACGTGCCTGAACTGACTGTTCCATTACCAAGCTGATTTACTTTTTTCCTGCATAAACTGAGGACAACGTACTTGCTCCTGATGAAATCAAGCCTGTCTCCCACCCCCCGGATTTACAAGTCTTGTTAGCCTCAATCTGATAGGAAAGTAAAACTCACTGGGATCTACAGTTTACCTCCAAAAACACTTAAGTGTAAATCCATCTTGCCCCCAGCTCCTTAAAGCCTGCTGTCAGACTAAAACAATACGTTCATAGAAAAGCACCTGCATAGTTTGGTGGAGATTTGGTACCCAACCAGCAAATGGACACATCCTTAACAGCAAGCACAGACATCTCTGCCAAAAACTGGGCAGCTCAGCAAGGCTTGTTATCTAAAGGTCGCCTTCAAGGTCCTTCTTCATTTCCTCCTCCTCCTCCCCCACAACACAATACACCAGACCTTAAGCTACAGCTAATTTCCTACCAGCATAGCCCTGAACTCTGCTCAGTCCCTGGCTCTTCATGATATAGGTCCTGCTACACACTGATCCCCACGGTGCAAGCGAGCACTAAGTCTGGTTACAGGCATAGGGTGGTTTAGTTCCCAAAGCTCCCAGCCTGGCACCTTCACCAGCAGTAAATAAATTAAAAATCAAATATCTGTGAATCAGGTTTGACTAAGTCACTCCCTCGCAACCCTGCAGGTTTCCGATGTGGAAAAGGGAGCGGCAGAGGAAGTCACTCTTACAGCTTATCTCTTCCTCTGAGAAATTATCATGTTGGATACTGGAGAAGGAGCAGAAAAAGGGCAAGGCAACAACAGAAAACACCCTAAATAACTTTATTCCCCTCATAAACCACATCTATTTTACTGGAATAACTCTTCCAACTACTCCAAAAAATTGCACCTAAATATGACATTTTCAGTTAATTCTGTCCTACTGTATAGGCAGGATTCTCTCCTACTTGATAAGGATTGATGTTGTAGGCATTGCCAAATCAATTCTCTTTCCAGTAGACAGGCGTAATCATTTTAATCAGGTCATGACAACTGACAATTCTAAATGTGCATCAAAAATGAAAACATCCATTACCATGTAAATACTATAGTTTGGTGGCTACAAACTGAGATTTAAACCATTGACAGAAGAGACACTGACTGCAGAGTGTGTCCAAACAAAAACGACAGTGAAAATGCTGAAGCTTTATAACTCTTGTGCCATAATAGCTACCTTTACCTGAAAGCAAAACTGCTAAAAGTACACATTTCAATGAATTTAATAGTATTCCTATGCATTTGGTAGGACAAGAGAGTAGACCACCTACTCAAACTGCATTATTTTAGTAGGTATCACTGCCTTCTCCTTATTTTGCAGTCACACAGATCACTGTTTCATCTGGACCAGCTCAATGGGATAAGCTGAAGTGAAAAGGAGAGTTAATTCTTCTCTGTTCAAACAAAAAAGTCACTGACAGGTAGAAACGTATTAGCAGAGATTTCTGTTAAAACAATGAACTCCTTTCTTCATGCAGAAAAACAGGGCAGCAGAGGACAAGCCAATCTCAAGTCGTGTTCCTCTCCTCTGCGTTGGTACCTCCCTGGCAGTTAAGCTTAAGAGTCAGTTATCTGACCTACGACTGATTCATCTCACACCAGTAACTACCAGCTCCCTGGTATTGCTCTGACCCTATTTCATTAACTCCTTTCCTACTGAAAATCTGAGCATGCTCAAAAGATTTGCAAATCAAGACTTAAAAAATTCACACAGACATGGCAAACAGAAAACTCTGCTGGTGGCTGGTAGACTGTGATTGCTTATACATCTCATTGTACACACTAACAAAACCCAAAACAAACAGCATAGCTGCTGTAGTAATAAGCGTACATAAACATTCTAGACCAATACAATTCTCACTCCTGAATCCCAGGAAATACAGGCTTTCTTCAACTAAAATTTCAGGAACGGGGTTGAGTGAAGAAACAATTATGAACCCAAATTCATGCTGGACAGGAGCAGAAATTCTCACTGTACAGGAGCAGAAAGATCCTAAATAAAAGTTTCTCCTTTACGTCCTACCTGACATGATAAACTTGCTTTTAGGATGCCCCTAACAAATTCAATGGAAGCTTGCCATACACAGCAGATAGGTATGTCCCAGAAAATCTAAGCAGCTAGAAAAACTAATCAGAACAGCTTCAAAGATCATTTACTCCCTTTTTTTTTTTTTTTCTTTTTTGTCTCCTTGGATGTCTCTACCATTTTTCTTCCTGTCTATTGCATTGTGTCTCTCTCTCAGGCAACCATTGCCCACGATCCACTTTCCTCTGTGCTGATTTCTTTCACTGCCACTTTGTGCCTGTCACTTCCTTCCGTTAATCAGTTCCCTCCAGCGCCCACTTATTCTGACAGTT
The DNA here is from genome assembly GCF_017639655.2 of Falco naumanni. Classification (NCBI taxonomy): domain Eukaryota; kingdom Metazoa; phylum Chordata; class Aves; order Falconiformes; family Falconidae; genus Falco; species Falco naumanni. Next base: position 118,645,238 of record NC_054055.1, read on the forward strand.
TCTGTCTCTCTTACTTCGTTTGTCCATTTCTCCTCAATTTGTCTCCTTCCCGAGATGCTTGCCCCATATTTCCAAACGTCCCCTCTAGCTCTTTAGAGCTTCTTCATTTCCCAGCACTCTGAGGGCGGTGAGCATGCCCCCAGACTAAATGCTTCTCATCGCACTTGCTCGGCAAACCACATCGTGACAGCGACAGCTCAAGTGGCGCCCGCCGTGGCTGCTGTGCTACCAAGCCATGGCTCTGCCCGCAGAAACACAGGGCAGCATTTATCAGCGAGTCCCTGGACCACATTCCCTCAAGAGAGGGATACAGGTACGATACCTGCAGTTACACCACCACTTAAGGTAATTCAGGAAGTTAAATGAAATGGTTCACTTAAAAACTGATCCCACCTGCGTGAGATTTGAGTAGAGAAAAAAACCAAGCCTGGTCACATTTATGGAGTTCACTCCTATACTGCAGCCTCTGGAGGACCTTCTAGAGGGGAAAACTGCCCCTGGATTTCTGTGGCATCTCGGATGTGCCCCACTGGTCTAAACCAAAACCCAGATGAACCGCATCTGCCCTGAACACCCAAAACAGGGCATCGCCTCATAACTGGTTATTTCAGTGGGAAGCACTGTCTGCTACGCTGGCAGTTACTACACATCAGAATTAACTGTTTAACAAATGAAAATGGAGAGAATACACTCCACGTGCAGCCAGCATAGCATTAATTCCTTCACAAACAATCACCAGCACTTCCCCCTCCCCACCTTCATTATTTCAGGTTTTCTCTAGATCTTCAAGTGGAAAACAAACAAGACCTTCCCATCCAAACCCCTTCAAGTCCTTCTGATCCAACCCCACCCTCAGCCAAGGTGGACCTGCAATCTTTACCTCACCCATCCTCCGCTTCCTATCTAAGAACAAAATACTCCAAATTTTTCATGATGGACTTTGTTCCTTCCCAACAAAGGTCACCTGGCATCTTTGCATACTTTCAAGGAGCTGGTTGCTAATTTTATCTGATAAGCACAGACAGTAACTGATATGGAAAAAATGGAAAAAATTACTGTTCTTCCTGTCCTGGTTGCTGCCCAAGATTTCCATTCCCTCAGTAAAAACATGGACCCACAAAAGAGTCAATTTAGCATTTGTCAAAATTTCTGGTATGGAAAGGGAATTGCACAAAACAAATAAAAATGGTACTATCAGCTCTGGAAAAGATTCGGCGTTAGTATTTGACTGCCCTAAAAGTATCTTTCTGTCACTCTCTTCGTTCAGCCCACCGCTCACCTTGCCAGCCAAGGTGGGCACTCACTCTCCCCATCTCTCGATTACTTCATCTCCTTTCTCTCCTACTGCTTCCTTCTGCTGTGGGAAAGCAAGCCCATCCTCGCCCTTCGCGGTTCCGTGTGCCGCTGCCATGCCTCACCTCCTCCCACCTCTCTTCCTTTCCCACCTGAATACCTTATTCCCGGGGGACCTTAACTAGGAGAATACAGAGAAAGGAAAAAATCGAGTTCACCCAACACGCGGACTTGCAGAACTGTCTCTCTCGCCTGCCTCGTCCCCCCGAAGAGAGGGAGCAGGCAGCACAAAGATGAAATAATTCACCATGTTCCGACTGGCAACACGTCCACCCAGCTGCCCCGGAGATGCAGACATGGAGGACTCGGGCAGGGGCAGAGTCAAAGCACACAGACCAGATGACACGCTGACACGATGAGCACTTGGGGGGGGGGAGAAGGAACTGGTGACAAAAGCCATGTGTTTGAGCTCGCAGCAGCGCTCGGTGGCAGGAGCAGAATGCCCATCTCTCCAGCCTTTATGCAAGCGCCGCCGGTATATTTGCACTTCTGCACATGGGGAAATTCCTCCGGCGGCTCTGGGGCAGGAGGAGCGGGGTCTGCTCCCAGCCCGTGCCTCCTCTGGCCGGCGGGCAGCAGGTACGGGGCGGCCCCGCGCCCCCCGCTGCCCCCGGGGCCGCGCACCGGGGCTGCACGGGAGGGGGAAAGCGGGGTGACCGCCGGGCTCCCAACCCGTCAGGGGTCCCCCAACCCAAACCCCTCCGTGTCACTGAACCGCTCCGACGGAATACCGGATTCCTATCGCTCAACTCCAGCGATGCCGAGGCGGTATCCATCACCGGGCTCAGCCCCGGCAGAAGCCCATCTCCAGCCGCGGGAGCCTTGAAAAGCCACCGGGCTAACAAAGAACGGGCGGACAAAGAGCCCCCTCCTCCCGTTACCCCCGCCACCAGGTAGATGGCTGGCGACGGACCCCCGAACCGGAGCAAGGCGAGCCCCGCCGGCCACCCCCGCCTCCCCCGCCCACGGACACGCGGGGCGGACGCCCCCGCCGGGGCCGGGCAGAGGCTTTGTTCAGCGGTGGGGCCGCGGCGGCGCCCGCCAGCACCGGGGCGGGGGGGGGCACCGGGACAAAGGGCTCGAGGCGACTTGCGCCCAAAGGGACGCGGGGGGAGCCCCGTTCCTTTTTGCTGTGTCTGCCAAGGGGGGGGGCCCCGAACCGCGAGGGGAGAGGGGTGGCACAAACTCCCCTCAAAGTAACCACAAACCGGAGCGCGGCTGAGCCGCCGTCAGGGAGGGACCCGCTCCCCATCCCCGCAGCGCTCCGCCACCGGGAGCGGAGCCGGCCGCGTCCCGGGAGGGCCGCCCCCACCCCCGACCCCGCGGGACGGCGCTTCCCCCGGCCCCGCACTCACCGCCGCCTCCGGCCGCCGCTGCCCCCCCGCGCATCCCGCTGCCCGCCCGGCCGCCGCTGCCAGCGCCGCCGCCGCCGCCCGCCTTCCCCCGCCCGCCGCCACCTCCCGCTGGAGCCGCCCCCGACCGGCAGCCAGCGCCGCCCCGCGCAGGGGCGCTGCCCGCCCCCCCGTGGGGCACCCCCGCCGGCGGAATGGTTCGCTCCCCTCAGGCCGGGGTCGCGGGAGCGGGGCGGCCGAAGGACAGGCGGAATAGGGGGGGGTGGGACACGCAACGACGCGCACAGAGATACCTACAGCGGGGGCTGGCGGGGCCGCCCCGGGGGACGGCCGGCGGCCGCTTCGCGATCTTAAATATGAATCGCCAGGCAATTTCCTGTCCGCCAGATTAGCTGAGCAAACAGGGCGGCTCTGCGAGGGCGCGGGCTCGGTTTTCCTTGCCTGGGGCTGGGGGTGCGTTTACCTGCTCCCTCCTGCTGGGGAGGGGGCTGCCCGCGCCCTGCCAGCCCCGCAGGGGCGCCGCGTTGCCTCCATGCCCGGTTGGGTGGCCCTGCCGCCCGCCTCAGCCCGGGGGTCACGGCCCGGTGCAGCCCACCAGAGGCCTGCCCACAGCTGACCTGAACAGCACACATGGGCATGTATGTGTGTATACATATACGTATGTGCCTACACACACCGGGCCTCCAAGGCCCCTGCGCAGGCCTCAGGCATCAGCGAAGGACGCGCCGGTGGCAGCAGCCACCGTTTTGCTGTCCCAGAGTGGGGAGCAGGCCGCTGAGGCCGGCCGGGCCTCCATGGCTGGGCTTCCAAAGCAAACCAAGCGTACAAACCAGCACCGGCCTGGCGTGTCTGCCCAAGCTGTGCCTCACCTGCCCCCTGTTCGGTGAGCAGCTGGGGGCATCGACGCCATCCCCTTCAGAGGTCCCCACTCAGGAGGCTGTGAGGCGAACCGCTGGGTTGCAGCTGTCACCGAGGAAAACAAAAAGAGTGAAGATACCTCTGGGGAGGGTCGTGCCACCCCCAGGATCGGCGGGTGCTGGGAGCCAGGAGCATATAACAAACCTTCCCTTCCCGAGCGCACGTACAGCATCCTTGGTAAGGAAAACTCCACGGATGAGAGACGCGAGCCAGCCTGGAGGACTGTGCTCAAGGCGGGGGATCCTGCATAGGGACCTTGTTTCGTACTGTGTGGCCTTGTCACTACCTCTCCCCATTTATTTCTCCAAAGGGGACATGTGGGGGGTGTACCTGCTGGGCGGGTGTCCTGGGGGGAGCGGAGGCTCACACGGCTGCCACGATTGCCAACTGTTCCCATCTGCCGTGGGGACGTGGGGTTCATTGTGATCCGGTTCCTGCCTCGCATGTTCCAGAGGATATTTTACTTGGCTAAAACTGTTACTTTACCACAATATAAACTTTGTAGTAACTCATGAAAATCTGGAATCCGTATAGTAACATGCACAGTACCAGAGGATATTAAAAGAAAAAAAAAGAAGGAAAAGAAAGTGGCCTTGGCTGTCCTAGTGTCTTTTGTAGTTTACATATAAAAAGACAAGCTTTTGAGATTAATTAGTAGGCCAGAACCCAGATAAGCTCTTCTGTGATGCCTCTGCTAAGGTCTGAGTGCTTCATTTACTACTAGTGTTGAACCTGGATCTTCTTTTTTGTTCACTGAACAAGCAAGAAAGAGTACACTCAGTTAAAAAAATAAAGGCATATTCGTGTAAGGCATGCAGAGTTAAGGACATGCTCACAGCTGGAAGAGGCGAGTACGAATTTTAACCCTGCCACGGCCGGAGCCAAAGGCAGCCAGCCTTCCCTTCGTCTTAAGTGATCTTCTTTTTCCTTTTAAGTGGGAAAACTGGAAGCAACAGTTTGCAAAAGTCTCCCCAGGGAAAATGATGCCTAGTAGCTCAGAAAGGAGTAACTGCTCTTGTGGTTAAACTGTAACTCTGAAGGACTTTTGATATGCTGGCTGAAATGTTCCTTTAGTTAGCTCCTACACAGTAGGTGACGTGACATCAAAGCTGGATCAGGCAGAGCACGTGTTTCCCCTCATATATGTATGCCGGGAAAATTTTATTCGAGTCAGTGTCATCTGTTTCTTGGCAGCAAAGGAGAGAAAAATAAGGAATAGAGCTTATTTCTAAAATAACAAGAGGTACTCAAAACCAGCCATAGCTGAGGCCCTAAAATAACTTGATAAGTTGGAATGTCTAACAGGAAAGCGTCTGGCAATTTAAGACAAAAGAAAATACTCTCTTGGACATTTTATGAGTAGGAAATACTTAAAAATTAGCAAACAAGCAAAACTCAAAAAATCTAAAGAGCTGAAAACTCTCATTGGAACAAAAGCAACGCTACTACTATTAAAGAAAATCAGGAAAAAGGGTATGGAAACTTGCACGAGAGCTACAAGTTGTAGATGGGTTCAGCAGTCCACATAGCTGGCTTTAACTGTTTTCATGGCAGTTGCACAGCTACATCAACTGTACTGTATATCACAGAGGCTTTTAAAATTCTCCGCCCCTGAGTATGCAAACATGCCCAATAAAAGTTTAGTTTCCATGGCAATTCATATAAGTAGAAATCAAATGTTGGAATGTTTGCAAAAAGCATGCTTTAATCATGAGCATTGAAAATGGTAATAAAACACTTCAGCTCCTGTAACTGGGAGGGAGAGCGTTATTCAGCCACTTCAGAACCAAAGTCACCTCTGAGCAGGCACCGCAGCCACAACCTTTGCATTACCTGGTCCTTACCCTTACAGATTTTATCCACATCAGGTGTGGACATGACTGCATTTCTGTCAAATGAGCCAGAGCCCACAGCTGGGAGTCAGTTCAGGCTTTATGCTATCTGCAGGAGCAGAGACAATACCTAGCCTGACAGAATCAGTCCGAGATAAAGCTACTCATTGATGACTGGTGTAGTTACACCCAGTCTTTTCTTTGGTGGCAAAACTGGTCTGGTTTCTTCCCTTTCCTGCCTTAACTATTCATTTGGGTTCACAATCTATAGTTTGTGACCTTCTTGCGTGGGCTGATGCAGTTATTTGTGAAAACCAGACCAAGAAGGTGATCCAGATGAAAACTCTTCCTTCCCCTTCCTGAAAAAGGTCCAACAAGTACTTGCATTAGGGTGACTGATAAGAAGATGAGCAACGTAGATCTGAGCAGCTGTGCTTGAGACCGAGCCTCTGTTTCTTGAACCAGTGGCACCAATACATTGATGGATTATTAAATCCCACCTTTTTTGAACAAACGTGTTGCAACAAATGAAATCAGAAGGATTCAGCACTTCCCAGCATGTAGCCAGAGCATTTTGAACCACTGCCTCAGTGAAGAAACCCAGCTGTTGCTTGCCGTTGCAGAATAAATCTACACAATTGTTTATTGCTTGAAAATAACAACGGCCACAACCAGAACTTCTGGTGAAACTTCAAAGCAAGCAGTGATTCTTCTGTTGTAACTTCCTCAAAGACATTTTGAGGCAGTGTAGAAGGCTGGACTCCAGGTACCGAAAGAAACTTGATTTTTAAGGCTCATCAGAAATCTCTGCAAAATAAAAAGGCAACCTGGAGCATGACTGCATTCATCAGTACCATTCGGCTGGAAAACTCATGCCCAATAGTTACATTGCTTGTCTGAGTTAAAAATCTAAACATCTGTTAATGCAGCACACCGTAGAGAGGTATATAAAGCAAAAATAAGATAATGTAAGCTGAGGTTCAACCAGTGGAGTGTTCTTGTGACTTGGCCCAAAACTTCTAAGTTGTCACACAAGAGCTATCCAGAAGAAACTGCCTGTTGAAAATAAGTTACAGGAGTAATCAAATCTTATGCTCCAGGGCACAAGTCAATTGCTGGAAGGGTCAGGAAAGGAATTTCCTCACTCTCTTCCTTTGCACAGTTGTACACAATTAACTAGGTTGTAATTGCAAGGCAAGAAAGCAGTTAGGTTTTACATTCCTCTGAATCATCCAGTGCTGGCTGCTTTTGCAGCGCAGTTCAGAGCTTAAGGGACAGGTCTGGGAGGTGGGTTTTGTTGCACTTCTGTGCAACAACTCTAGGCTTTGCCTAGATTTGCAGCGCAGTTTTGAAGTCTGCTCTTGCTTTGATGCTGACTGACTAGCTCAGAGTGTGGCTGCGCTGCAGAGCTACCATTAAAGTGAGGACTTGGCTAATTCAGGCAGTTAGCTTTCTGTTAATAAGTAGTTACCTTATGTCTCTATTGATAATTGCACAACTCATAGTGACTCATTTAAGTAGTAGCAATGTTGTAGCCATAATGGCCTAAAGATATAAACAAGGCAAGATTTGCTGGAAAGGTAACCATTTTTATTGAAGCAACTTGGACATTTAGTGCAATAAAAGATCATGCTATTTCTTCTTTAAATAGAACATTTTAGTAATCAAAAGGATTTTTGCCAACACAGGCCAGACATTACTCTGCTTCAAATCATAAGAGCAGTACCCTATTAGCTTGTGTATGGCTGTCTTTGCCGCTGATTAATTGCTTCCCCTTGCTAGAATCAGCGTGCTTCTGTGAGTGGGGGTGGCTTAGGGCTTAATTAGCCAACTCTGTTACTGCAGCTAAGCTCACGACAGTGTTACTGGAGTTCCTCTGTACACAAGTATATTTTTGATGTATGATCTGTGAGCAAACATCTTGAAAACTGCAAGCTGTGGTCTGCTGGCAAAACCTTGGTCCGTGCTCCTCTCATAGATGTGATGTCAGTAGGCATAGGGTTGGCAGAAGACACGGTGCAAATGCCACAGCTACACTGGTTTACGCTTATAGTCACAGATTACAGCAGCTAATACTTTTGTACTCTGTAGTTGGATACAAGGGTGTCTTCATCCTACAGTTGCCCCTTTGAGACTTACCTTTTTCCCAGCGAGCAATAAAGCGATTCATAGGTTCCTATATAAACCTTAGTCTGGGGCCTTATGATTTGCCTCTGGTGCCAAGCCAGGAAAGTTTTCTGTTCTCCTTTCGTCTCTATCTTTATCAAATCTGGATGCAAAAATATTTAATAATGTGGTGGGTCGTGTCAGTGAGAGAATAGTTTCTTTAGTAGGAAATGAGAAGAAATCTAAAAGCATTTAAGCCACTTGTCCAAGGTTACCCAAGAAATCTCAGTGGGAGCAAGGTGTGGAACGCAAGAACCCAAGATACTACTTTAATGTCACAGTTAAATCTGTGCAAAGATAGATCTCTCTGTGTTAAATTAAGTACTTGTTTGGTTTCTTCCTCCTGCAAAAAATATTCTTCCCCTTCAGGTGAAACTAGATTAATTAGTACAGAGTCAAAAGAGGTAAAACAATGCATTTCTACCAAAAAAGGAAAGATGGTTGCCAAAACTTACTTCATTCTCTTCAGTCATTTGGGCTGGAATTGATGTAGTGACTTTCATAAAGGAAAAAGCTCTGTCTAACACAATTTAGATAAAATATATCCTCACAACTGATTCATGAAGCTGCCTTTGCTGGCAAGTTTTTATATCTGCATTGAGAAGGGTGGTAGAGTGTTTTTCTCAGCAGATGGCCCCCAAATGTGGAATTAAGTCCCATTAGCAGCACAAAGGATGACACAGTATCGCTACTACTTTCTTGCACTAATAGGAGCAGAGTAAGATGTAGAGATATATTTTAGCCTCAGATTTCTGGGATTTTTCTCGAAACAGAGGCGGGATTAAAAGCAACTGAAAAATATAATTTCTAACCATTTTCTCCCTATGTAGTCGCCCTTACTTAAAACTGCCTTACACACTTAGACAAAAATACACACAACACAAAGAGGTAAACCTACTGAAGATGCACTGATGCCCAAGGCAAAAGCAACCTGAACCAAAATAGTAGCCAGGTGACAAGCTACCATCTAACCTCCTCACTGCACTTGTACCCTCTTCAACAAAACCCCAAAAATACAGCAGGGTGGTGGAGAGTGTCGCAGAATACACTCAGCTCCTGTCAGAATGTGCAGGGGAAGGGGGAAGATGGACCAGTGTTTTATTTCCCCACAGGTTGTTAATTGATGGGTGCTGTAGGAATCCAGCTCCTGAGGCCAGGCCAGCTTCTATCCTAGGCAGCTTGCTGGCATGCAAGGCATGACACAGCACATACCCCTCGCATGTGCCCCGTGCCAGGTCAATCCCTATCCCGTTCTTCCCTTTCCTCGTGTCAGGCCCATTTTGGGTTACCCTGGGGAATAACGGGGGTCCGTGTCCAGCCATCCTACTGGCAATTCTGTTTCTCTGTGCCCACTGTTGGTTGTGCCACCTTCCTCGCCGGGTCTGTCGTCGTGCCAGTTACAGGACTGGGCTCCGGCCGGCAGGACTGGAACCATGGGAGGGCTGCGGATGACCTCACCTTCCACACAGGCTGCACACTGCTGCAAGAGCTTTTGGCACCGTGAGCTTAGTGTAAAGTAAAGCACTTGGGTCCTTCAGATTGAAAGCTCCGCATCTCTCCACCTGCCTAGCCCCTCTCCACCTGCCCAGCCTGCAGTGGCTAGGACCTCTGCGCTTGAACTTGAAGCCGAAGCTTTACGGGGCAGCTCCTTAGCTATGATGGTAAACTGAAAAGCAAACGCAGATATTTGGGGAATACGAGTCGTTTGGAAATGCCATTTTACAGGAGCTAGACCGTGTGGACCCTGCTGATCTATGCATGTATCCTTGCCTACGCTGCTCACCTGAGGGCATCCATCCCCGTCCCGCAGCGCTGCTCCCGGCCGCCTGGGAAGGGTGTTTGCCATCACGCCCGATACACGCTCTCCGCCTGGGCCTGCACCGCTGTGGCCACGACACCACATGCCTCCCATGAAATTCCCACTGACTGATGTAGGATTAGGCCCACAGGAAGCAATAAAATATGCTTGCTGATCCCACAGTATCACAGGAAATTAACATATGACAATCTTTAACACATTGTTTTAATAAATTAGAATTTTGTACTGTAGTTTAAAGACCACTGTGAAATCCGAGATAGCACGCTGGGGGTGGTCTCGCTTCTTTTGCATAATGCCTTGTTTGCACGTTGCATTTTTTTTTACCCCCTTACTCTTTGCACTACTGAAACCTTAAAACAGTCAGGGAGGCATCCCAGCGTTCATCAGCAACAACACTCATTTTGGTTGCAAGCTCTCTGGACTGTCCCGTAAACTACAAACCCATTCTAACCAAGAAGAGAAATGCACTTAGTGATACACTTTGCTGGTGGGACATAAATTAGGCAGCAATATGCAATGGGGACACAAAAGTAGCCCACAGGAGCTGGGCAGTTAATGCATAAAGAGGGGAAAGGGCTGACAGCGGATCCTCATTAGACTTAGGAACAGCTTGCCATTAGCGTGCTTTTTTAAACCTCAGAAGTTTAACAGGAGAAAAATGTTTCTTTATGCCTCAGATCTCCTCTTCAGTTAACGGAGGTTTCAGGTTCCCCCTCCCCCCTTCATTTCTAGAGAGGCTGCCAAGTTTTCCCAGAGCTAAAAGCAACAACTTTCTGTTAAACGTTACTTCATGCTTCTGGTATTAATCTAATAGGAGGCTAGATGGGGAGGAGGGGGAGGCAGCAATGAAAGCCGATTTCCTGCCATGCAGTGGGAAATCCATAGAAAATTCAGATCTAGCACTAATTTTAACAGCTGGACGACTGCTTTGGCTTTTACTTGCCATAGGAACATGCAACTGCACGCTTTTTTTTTGTAATAAAAATAAAATAGACGTCATGCAAAAGGCAAAATAAAAAGAAGGCTTGCAATTGTAAATACCCTGATTAAACCATCCTATTCAACTATGCGAGAAATATCAACACATTTTGCAAATTGCCTCTCATTTCTGTTAACATTTCTAATAAGAATGTTCATGGAAACAGAAAATATACAAGGAAATCGTCTTGCTAATAAGCACTTCGACAAATATTTACTTGGGAAGTGCTCCAGCAACCACTTTGAAAGGAGTCTTAGCGGGTTTGAGAATCACGCAATTGGGACGTTGAAATAAAACTCCCTGGTGGAAGTGAAAAAATTGTAGTGAAAAGAGCAGATTGCAAACACGCAACATACAAGCCAGAGACACCAGCCTTGTAGCAGGTCGTGGCCATACGTAACATACACCGAAACACTATTAGCAGCACCTCTCTCAAGCGTGCAGCATGCCAATGAGTAACTTCTTATATTAAGCCTCCATTCTCTGGATAAGTTCTTTATTAGGAAGGGCTTGGCTGTATATCCTGATAATAATTGTTCGGAGGGTGATGGCCGCAAGTGTAGTCCTTTATCTTGACTATTACAAATGTGTTTTTTTCCTCCTTTCGTGCTTTTTGCTCAGCCTTTGCTCCACCTGTTTCTCACATGCCATATGGCTCAAATCACGACATATTGCAGAAGATTTTTTTACATGGATGCAAAGAAAGCTTAATACAGTACACATGCTGAAACTGAACCCTGTTTTGTAGATAAAGCAGAGCTCTAGCTTGTTTGTGGGTGCTGTGTATACTAGGAAGAATCCTTACCACAGATTATCTTAATTTTAAGGCTTTACCTGCCCCCTGATGCGTGCGCTCAACGCATCACGGCAGCTGGTTTTTATGTCACTAGCTGCAGCCAGCTGTTAGACTGAAAGTGTTAATAACCATTTTCATCAGTCCCAGGCTTGCATTAACTCAAAGACTCTCAAGGGTAGTGATGGCAGAAAAACCCCGGAAGCTGACACCCAAAACACAAAGCAGAAGCTACGCTATGTGAGCTGGGAGGCTTCTCACGGGGCAGATAAACACAAGGCTGGAACATTTGATAGCTTAAAGTACTGATGGGCAGGAGAGACGAAAAATAAAAGCCTTGAAAACAAGGGAGAGAATGAGAAAAGTTGCTGCGGTTATTACATTAGAAAGAAGTTTAAAGAGATGGAGCTTCTTAAGCGTGCAGTACTGCTGAAAAGGCAGAGACATCTAAAAAGAAAACTATTTCCAGTTTCTTTATTCTGTGTTTCTACAAAACAGGACGTTATGCACAGTTTTTAAGTCAACAGGACCATTGCCATCGCTCCCTCTGTACTCCAAAAATTCCAGCTGGTATCAGGTTTTCCTTGTAATGGAAACAAGCTGGCAGAACTTCAAAGACTTGATAACAGCTTACACCGAGAAAGGACAGCAAGAGTTAGTTATACTTCACTATTTAAAATGTTGGTTTTAACTTTCCCTTTCTTCTTCTTTTCTTTTTTTTTTTTTTTTTTTTTTTTTTTTTTTAGAAAAGTTGGATAGAATTTGGCAATGCTTGGTGCCACTTGTATCTGGTCGCAGCTCAGGAAGAGAATGTGAAAATGTAGCTGTACTGGAATTTGTTCAGGAAAGGCTATCTTACAGCTCAACTTTCACCAAATGTACCGTGGCCAGGGGCTACGAGCGCCATGAAATCACTGAGCTCAGTCAGACAGCTTTTAAATGACTGAAAAATTGAAATGGTGGTTTTGAACAATAGGGCTATATGTCTCTCCTGTTCTATCTTTCTGCAGCTTTACCCCTTATGCTTTCAGACTGTTCAATGACACAACTGAAAACAGTGTTAGGTCACCAAACACTACCCCAGCCTCGACAGTCATCATTTACCAGTATCCTGTTTTATGGACTGCATCCAGTTTTCATTGTACCCTATTTATTTCTTTATTTGAAGGCACAGACATAGGCGGACCCTGATAAACATTGTCTTAAGAGCATAAACATTCTGAAGAACCTAGGATACTGAGTGAAAAATTGTTGAGTAAGTGGAAATATGCCTTTGATTTATAATGTTATATATCAAATTCACCTTTGATAGACAAATCTGGTTCAAGCAATTCCCCTTTTAGTCTTACTCATGCATCTTTCTTTTCTAATTTTTGGCCACAGTAGGATTGTAGGTTCAGTTTCAAGATTGTCCTAACTTTCCATGTACTGCCAAATGGCAGCTGTACTGCATTAAAGTGATGTGATCATGCCACTTTGCAGAACCACTTTTAAGAATCATGCTGGAACTTACAGAAACCAGAGGCTGAGTATCTATATAAATAAGACATTTTTTCTCCTGTGGAAAAAATGTTTCTCTTTTAAAAATATTACAGTCCCTCATTTGTTTTCTTCCCCCTCTGCTTCTTCCCTGATCATATGCAACTGAAGAAATGGCCTTTGTTAGCTTTTTCTGGCCTGGCAAGAAGCCCAAAGATCCAGCTGACAAAAACCTCAAGTCAGCAAATCCAGTGAGAGGAACGTCCTTTTCAGAGCCCCCGTTTCACAGTCTCCCTGTCACGGAACATCTCAGTAGTGCCGCACAGAAGAGCCTTTCGAAGCCCTTCCTTGTGAATCATCCTTACTCTGTTCCTTGTGCTTAAGTAATTAGCTCTCATTACCCACCCGTTGCTGCCCAGCATTCGCAGGCTGAGCGCTGGGGGAGGCTGATGGAACAGCATCGGTCCAAAAGGAAGCTCCCATCAGAGATGCTCAAGGGATGACTGCAAGGCGCCGTGGATGGGCTCCCGTCTCTCCCACCCCTCGCTACACCTGTATCGCGGCATGCCGAACCCGGAGGGCAGCCGCTCGAGAGGGCTGCGTTAACCTAGACAATGGATGGTCAGCGAAAGGTCCTCGAGGTAAATACACGTGTGCTGCTCTAAGTCCTAGCCCACCACCGAATCACTGAGTTCGCACCAAAATTTCTAACGTGTAAGAGTCAGGGACTTACTCCTTGAACAGAAGCTGCCGGTTCACAGTGGTCGTAGTCAGAAAAAAAGGTGCTGCGAACAAACTTCAAGGGTCTATCTCATGCATGAGTTGGATAAGATGAATTTTGAAAATTTTTTCCCCAAAGGAATCCAGTGCTTTTTAAAGAGATAAAGAACACAGTGAATAAAGACTTCACCAGGCAGCAGAGCAATCTGCACCACGGCTCCACATCACGGAAGTGTTTCATCCTGCAATCAGAGCACTTCATGTAATGTCAAAATAAGCATTTATTTCTCACGCAGCTTTCTTTCCTAGCCTTTCCTTAGCTGACACAGCAGGCAAACACTGTTCTTTCAGCTCTTTCTCCTCCCCTTTCCTCAGCGGCCCTTTGGTATTTACCTCCTCTCATTTTGGATTTCCTGCCTGCACCCTAGGGAAAGGATTTTCCTGTGAGAAACAAGTGTGTCACACTGCTGATCTGCTTGGATGCCAGTAGATCAAGTCTATCCACCATGTGAAGCAAAGCTCTCATCTACCTCCTATCAGAATAGTACTGCCTTCAGGTTATTTTTTTTTCTCCTTATCTTGACCCATTTTATTTGGAACTAGTTTTGGTAAATTGGCTTTCTGGTCCCTACCAAAGCTGCTGCCTCCGTGTATTAAATTAAGATGGGATGCAACTGCTTTGGGCAAATGAAGATCTAAACTACACTAAATCTCAAAATTAAAATCAAATGTCAAACATTTTGAACACACACCTACTTTTTCTAGGGTCCTGCATAGCACATACCTTTTTGGTGACTGTATTTGTCGTTTTACTCTGAGAGGGGGAGAAAAGCAAGTAAGAATACCCTGTATCTCTGCACATGTACAGAGAGCAGGGCACAGCAACTCTGCCAGGAGCATCCAGATATGGTGACACTAAACACAGGCAGCTCTTTCTGAAATTACAGAAGGTGGTTTTTCATAAGGGGGGAAATCTTCTTGGCAATTCACACCTAATTATTCATGGAAATGAAAGCCACCAGCAAGACACAGGAGGAAAAAAAGCTCTGCATCTGAGCAGTGAAAGTCCCAGGAGGTATGTCATCTCAGATGGCTGGAGCCCCAAACTTGCTTCACCTCAAACACAGATTAGAGCTTTTGTCTTTCCCCAGTGACCAAAGAGACCAGGAAACCTTTAGTCTCTGGGCTGGGTCACGGCCAAGGCTGCCGAGCCCTCGGGCAGCTTGCTGGCAGGCTTTGGAAGTGCTTGGGAAGGGGACAGAGGTGCCACCTTCTCTGTTCTGGCTCTGCAGAGGCCAGAAGACACAACATAATTGTGCTGTAAAGACAGAATAGTCCTTTCTGGAAGGTCACTGGGGGATGTGTTTACGCGCATGCATGCTCCAGTACAAGGTGTGCATGCTATACTGAGCGTATGTAATGCCAGCAGAGTAAAAAATCTGGCTAAAGAATGCGGTAGGATATATCGCTTAGTATGTTTTCATTTAGAGGTCTTCAGGGTGTTTTGTGCTTAGGATGTTGAAAGTGCCTTAGATGTCTTTGCTATCCTCTTGTGGTACCTTACAAGAGATGCTAGATCGCCACAATTGCAATAGCCCGGACTGTGGCAAACAACAGCCTGTGGCTTTCAATTGGTTGTACTATAGATCCTCAAACTATTATAGAGCATCGGGGAGTGTTTTGTGGCTTGTGGTATATGTCTAATGGGTGATTTGCAGACCTTTTGGGTCTAACCAGCTATTACCCCCGTGTTTGTGAGGCACGGGATTGGGTGACCCTGGTGGCTTATTCCATGGACAATGTGTGGTATCTCATACTGCTTGCTATTTTGTGAGAAATAAGTACTGGCCCTCATTGTATTTTCACTTTGAAAGTTGACTGAAAAGTTCTTTATCACATACAAAAAGATTTTTGCATAAAGAAGTCTAGAGGCTGAGCTCTGGGTGATGCATTCTGGAAAGCTCCAGAAAAGGCAGTTCTCTGGCCAGTGCACCGCCAGAGCGCTAGCTGGGGTTCACAGAGTGTGGCAGAATTATGTACAGCCTTGCTTCAGCTTCACCCCAAGCCCATGCACTTTGCATTTTCTGCAATGTAAGCTTAAGAAGAACCTAAATCTACACTTGGTGATCATTCATGGGACTAATGAAAGTCAGATTCAGACAGTGTTTTAATAAAAGTCAGACTCACTTGTACGGGAAATTATGCGGAGCCTGCAGACACTTGAAAACCAGAGGAACTGTCTGTGGAAGGCACTGTTTAGGTGGTCTTGAACTTTGTCTCAGTTGCAGCCCAAACTCATAATGCTAGAAATCTCTTAATGTCATGCTTATAAATAGACTGTCAAAAGTATTTTTCAAATAAAGACGTAAGGGACAACCTTTCTGTCACAGCCAGATAACGCATTCACATACTAAATCTAGTGAACAAAGCAAATATTGTGCAAAAAATATGTTTTTTTCTAAGCAATGAGATAGGTGAATAATGAAGTTAAAGCTCATTCGAGAGAGAGCATGTGCGACGCTGCAGTAATCAGAAAGATCAGTAAAGGTTAACTGTGATCAAGTTGATCATACAATATAGAGAAAAAGCAAACCTCCAAAACCAAGTGCAAGTCTCACTTAGGCAAATTTGACTCTGTAGCAAGTAAATATTCCTGCGTGGAAAGCTCCAGTAGATCCTACTTAGGCCAGTTTGTGTTTTATTCTGACCTGGCCTTTCCCTTCTAATTAATATTCATTTATATTTTCCACACTTAAATCTGACATTGCATTCCCTATAAAAAGTTCACTTGCTTAACTACAGCTAGAAGCATAGATATCTGCTTCTTTGCCACTGCAATGAGATCCATCGGAGTGTTACCACATCCTGAGCTGGTCGGTACTTCTGCATCACTTCTCTCTGGCAGGCGGACAGATGTTGGAACCTGCTGCTGCATTTTTCTGATACAAACCATTCTGATTTCAGGGCAACTCCTTAAACGCATGTTCTCACATTACCAGTGAGAACTTTAGAGCAGGCAACACCTTGCTTGCTTGGAGCTGCAGGTGCCTGACTTCTGAAAACTCAGCTTTTATTCAGTCAGTCAGCAAGTATTTATTTTGCTGGGACTTTCTTGATGCCTTCTCTGCGTGCTGCCCTGATGTCTTTCTGGTTTCTCTTCCACATGAACAATATTCAGCCACCTGCATGTTAACTCAGCCTGTTTATCAAACCCTCCACCTACACTACACATTCTTAAACAGCTTTGTATGTACCCTCGTTTTTTGGGTGGTGGCTCCTATTGTTTCAGCTATCCATTCCGTAAAGCTTAATTGCCCTTTGCAGTTGACTGAAGCGAAGGGTGGTTGTTACACCCACTACCTTCAGCAAGACTTCACGCAACTGCCAGCATCACAAGATGTGCCTTTTTTAGTACCCAGGCAAACCATTGCATTTATGTCCCTCAGGACTCCCCAACAGGATGCTGACCACTGACAAGTTTTCTCAGACACACAAATATCTTCCTGTAAAACTTCTGGAACTGCAGACCACCTTCTTCTATCTTCCTGCAGTAAAGCAGCCCTGTATTTGAATGCAGCAGCTCTCTATTCCTTGACAAATGTAGAATCTGAGTGCTAAGGAAAACAGCCTTTTCCACGCTTCCTCCTGCCCTTTAAATCGCTCCTCTCCCCAGCTAATTCACTTTTCCAATTAAATCTGCCAACGAGCTGTTCTCTTTGCTGCAAGAGCTGGATTTTCCCTTACTATAGATTCAGAACTTTGTGAAACAGAACTCTACACGTTTCAAAATTAACCTGTATTGTCAGCTAGCCTCAACATGGTAAGACGCAGCATAGTCAGAATATCCTGGGCGGGGGGGAGAGGAAAGCTGGCTTTTTTGGCAATGAGTAAAAGCTGTTTTCATACTCTGGAGAGCTCTTGATAACGGAACACTCATATTCAAGTTCCTGCTGTGTTCATCTGACAAGGTCTGGAGTTAAATTAAAAACCTCTGCTCCACGTGAGGCAGAGCTACCACTTCCAAGCAGGCTGCATCCAGTGCCAGGTCAGTGCCTGATACCACAAAACAAATGTTCACAAATTAAAACATCCCATTAGCATCCAAAAGCAGACATGAACACAACTGAGTTAACAAGAAGAAAAAAAAAAAATATATGTATATATAAAATAACATTTCAAACAGTCCTCCTTTCACTCCAGCATGGAATGAACACATTTCAAACCCCCAGCGCTGCTGAGGAGTGAGCATCATAGTCCAGCAGTAACAGAACTGCAGCGCTGGTAGCAATGGAGTTTCCGGCAGAAACCTTTAGGCTTCCACTGTTCATACAGTATTTCCAGACTTTTGGATGGAGCTTCAGAGGTGAGTCTCCTAGGAGCTGACCTGTGCCAACTTGGCACTCCCCAGCTGGTTCAGGACTTTTTTCCTGCCTTTGCTTCCTGGGCAGAGGCCGACGGGTGATGGAATGAGGATTGCTGCCCCTTGCAGAGCTTTGCAGAGGGCAGGATGGTGCTCTGTGCCCAGCAGCAAGCTCTCCTCCCTGGGCCACGGGCCCTTCTAGCATGGCTGATCCCCCGCCCGGATCCTGCCCTCCCTCAGCACAGCTTCCGAATGCTCGTGTCTACAGCGGGTCAGTTCCCAGGCCGAGGAACGATCCCCGATTACCTAACGACACCATCCTGGCCTAGAACAGGGATGTCCTTTCTCTGACCCATTTGCCACAGGAAATTTATCAGCTTTTGGAGCTTTTCCACTTAAAACACAGAGACTGGCGTGAACGCGCTTGCCAAGACCTGCTGCAGGGAGCACACAAAGGAGCACAGTGTCATGGAAATCAATGAGCCAGTCCCTGCACAAGCGCGGTGGTATCCTTCAGCCTGGCTGTCGTGCCCTGGCAGGAACCTCACCTGGCACCTATTTTTGTCAACCAACAGGTCATAACCTGGAGGCAACATGCTGCTGAGAACAGACACAAGCTGTTCACAGGAACAAAGGCAACCAAATGCATGGGCAGGCTTTGGAAATCCCATGAAGTTTTATCTGATAAGTGATGAACAGATTGCGAAAAATGCTTAAGGACTTCTGGGAAGTACCAGATCCCATAACTGCTCCATCCCAGGAAATTGCCTCATCATTAGGCAAAACAATCGTGCTACCTCTTGCTTTTTTTCTGTGTGCCTTGATGAGTCTTCCTTCCTTCCCTGGCCAGCTCATGACTCCACATCCACAGGTGAGGTGGAGAGTGTCTCTGTGCCAATCTGTTCATTGGAAAAGCCAATTAGCCTGCACACAAGGTGGAAATTTGAGCTGCCTCGGGCAGGGGAGGAAGCTCATGCTGGACTGATACCCCTCACATCCCAGATGAGAGGTGAGCCCTGCCACAACTCACAAGAGAACAGCAAATCCCCCATGCATAAAGAGACAACGCAGGTGCCTAAGACCAAAGGACAAATCCCGATTTCAAATAATCCCTTATTTCGAAGCTGCGAGCATGCACTCAGCCTGGGAGAGCACAGGAAGTCTTGTCACATTTTTGCCCCTGTCAACAGCCTTTCCTTGGCCTTTTGCTCTCTCCAGTGGGCTGTGAAGCTCCTTTTTAGGCACTTGGACCAGGACTAGGAATTGCCCTGGGTTTTTAAGTCAGGCATGTCACAACTCAGCGTTCCCCTGCCCGAGCTGCTGCTGTCTGGAACGGCTTGCGCTGCAGTGCAGACCCGCAAAGGAGTCACACAGGTGACTGCCAGCTAGGCATTTCCTAACTTTCAAGTGCTCAGTTCTCTCTTAACAAGGTTTTAAACCCACACCTTGATAGGTTTCTAAAAGAAAGTTTAAAAAGTAGGGGAACGGTATCACATAGAAACTTCAGAACACAGCGTGGACCTGTAATCCCTGGGGTTAATGGTAAAACACACTTGTGAGCCAATGTCACATCTTTGCTTTAAAGCATGAGGTATTAATACTTCCCTCTAAAGAATTTGTATCACAAGCATGTGCATTTCCCAGCCTAAGTCCCGTAGCCTTCAGTGAAACATTCCACAAAACTCAGCGTGAGGCATGCATCCATGTACTGAATAGGTCATCCTCGGCTTTTAAAATTCATAACATCCTCAACAATCAAATGGAGCCTTCAATGTATATATTTTAAAGTAGCCTCGAATGCATATATTTGTACCTGCTTATTCTATAACAATACAGTGCTCCGGAAGGGAGGGCTGACAAAGCATGGATCCTTACCAGGCTTTAAAAATGGGCAGTCTAGAGGAGAGCGAGCTTTTGCCACCAGTCACGCACAAGCTGGCAGAGGAGAGGAGGCAACAAAACCGGCTGTTTTACCTAGCTAGCTCGTCAACACGTCGTCCCCATCATTAGCTGTGCCCTCTGCAACCTCTCGTTAGGCCAGCTGGCCTAAGGAATACCAGCATCACCTCAATGTGGAGCATCCCAGTCAAGAAATGGCTTAAGCTCACCTTCGCAGCGCTGCGGTAATCCTCGGTGCGAGTGACCCGTGCTCCTCCCATTTCATCATCACTCTCTGAGAGCTGGGGTCAGGACGTAGGGCTTCATTGATGGAGACATACTAAACCCCGTGGGGCTCACAGCGCACACACCGAGGCTGCTGGAAGGCAGAATAACCATACAGCCGCTGCCAAGTCACACTGATATTGTATGGAGTCTATTTGGAGGCTTGGCCTCAATTAGCATATAAATGAAGTGATACACGCAGTCGCAGCTTGCCAGAAAATGAGACAGAATAATCTCCCCAATTTGGCAGCTCTCTAGAGCATTTAGTTTGTGAATGAAGAGCCAGGCGCGCTTTGAAGCCAAGCTGGGTCCACAGCTTACAGCCAATTGACTTTACATGGCGAAAACGGGTCTCGAGAAGTCGCGAAGGAGACCAGCACTTCTGCTTCCAAACCAAGTTTCTATTATAGGAAAATGACTTTAAAGATACTCATTGCCGTTCCAGTAGACCGATAGCATTTCACGTATCGCATCCACAGGCCCAGATGAGCGGTGGTACAGCCCTCCGGCTGCAGGCTCCTGGCTATTAACAGAGTGCTTGATTTTATTCCAAGTAAAGCAGAAGGAACTGAAAGTTCACAGGAAAAGTGATACGGAGGAGATGTGACCACGTAGCTGCTAAGCTTAGACACAGACAGAAATTGTACTTACGGATCTTTATTAGGGCAAATAATGAGACAAAAATAGAAACAAAAACCTTAGAAACTGGCACACAAGAGCGCAGAGGGAATAAGTATATTTATTTGTATAGCCTACACAAGCCTTTTAAGGTATTTCAGTTAAGACAGAGGGGAGAAGGCTTGTGTTTTTGTGCAAATGCCTTTCACATTCATTAGGGTTTAAGTTTTCCTTCTTTAAAGTATTTTCAATTGTCAGGGGCTCAGCTCAGACGCAAAAGCATGGAAATCTAAGCACAAAGGCATGCGGATTTTTCCAAGAGCAGTGCAGTCTTGCTTCTACAGCTACGTAGTCTACTTTGGGGAGGATCGCATTGCTCGGGGAGAAGGCAAAACGGATTTAAACATAGGTAGAATGTAAAAGGAAAAACCAGGCAAGAATGGTCTTTTTTCTTCAGACATTTCAACTCTGGGTTAAATACACTGCCTTGAAAAAAACAATTCATAGTCCATTTACAGGAGCAACCATAGTCAAGCCCAGCTTGACTATACATGTAGCTATATCTTGTTTGCCACCCTGGGATGAATGCTTTTCTTCATTAAAGGGTTGGAGCTACAAGAAAATCTTACAGGTCTCTCTTGACAGCCTCTCTGCATCCTTCAGCTAGCTTGTAGTATCCTTCTGCGCTGAGCTTGTCCCTTCCCCTCGTTTTTAAGCTCCCATTTAGTGCTTTCCTATGATGCTGTAGCAGCTGCAGTCTGGAACTGCATGAGATGACTCATTTTTTGCAGATGCCCTGGGCCTCCTCCTCAGCTGGGGTGAGGTAGGTGCTGTGCTTCTGCACTCCTGCCCATTTTGCCCCGTAGGCATCGGAACACGTGGGTTCCTGTAAAAATCCACAGAGTCACTTCCCGGTCCTGGACTTGCTCTAGCAGTCAGGTAGATACGATCCCATCTGCTGTTTGTAACTAGGAAAGCTATGATCCAAATAGCTACTTCTTCTGTGACACGAAATAGTCACACAACATTAATGAAAAGCAGGAATGACAGTCTGCTTGAGCAAGAGCTGGGAATTTTAACAACTTGGATCAAAGAAATGCGTGACATCCAACTTGATTTGGTGCAAAAAAAATTCAAGTCACAAGACAAGGAATGTTGAAACATAAATGCTCCTTGAAAAATCTCCCCCTTGCCCGTTTCATCAATGTTACCCACCCCTCGGCGATCTGCTTTCCTGGTAAGCCATTTCTGGCACAGCTATTGCGTGAAGGGTGGTTTCTGATCTTGCACTCTGGAAAATATCCCATTCAAGTTTCAACAAGGGAGAAGTATTTCATTGAGGAATTAGCATTTGTTTAACCCACCCTCATAAAAAAAAAAAAAAAAAAAAAAAAAGAGCAAAGAGTTCATCAAAACTGAATATAGCAGAACAAAATAATCCCATGACTCAGGGTTGAACCAGAGTTATGATGCAAAGCTACTAGCGATTCCAACTTGCATCTGTTCAAATTAAAGGGCAAAACTGCTCTAATCTTGTTAGGTCTTGCATATTCCGACGCCACCACCTGAGCTGGAACAGCAACATGATTTTCCAGTTGTCTCCACACTTCGCTTTCTTGTGGTCAGGACCCGAGTGTAGCTCTGACAAAAAGAGAGGGCTGCTTCCCAAAATTTTTGCTTTGTAAATACATTTCTTATCTGTGCTTCTAGGCGCATAACAACACCTCCAGGATCATGAACCTTTTATGACCATGACCTGTAGCTTGGAAATTACAGTTTATTATGAAATGGAAGGTGAAATGAAGATGCCAGCTTTGGCCTGAACTCACCCACAAAAAGTCCTGCACACATCACTTCATTAAATCCTGTCTCTGTGTCTCTTCCTCTGCCTCAAAAACACAAAAAGCAAAGCAACATATCTTAGGAGAGCAGGAATAATGACAATTATGTGGAGATTCTCCTTGGTTTGTATTATCTCTGGACTCCGCAGCCCCAGCTCCGTTTGCAGGTGAGGACCATTCAGGGCACCACCAGCTCCATGTGGCTGAACCCTTCTGCACGCTCCGTAGGAAAATGAGACCACGCGAGTATGGTTGTATGGGCTTGAGCTACTTGTCTCAAATGAGTTCAGCAAGAAGCTGCAGAGGAATTCTGGTGCTGAGCTATTGATGCTCCTTACGGGCTCCACTCCTGAGCACATGACTAATGACCTTCACTGCAGGAGACACAGCCTGGGGACACGTGCACCTCCTCGGCGTTACGCCACGGACCGGTGCCACATGCGTGTCTCTTGTCTGACGCGATTTCCAACCTCTGGCTCACCCCAGTTTTAATGGCTCCCTTTGCTGGCCAAGGGCAGGGAAGCAGCAGAGGCAGGCTGGCGGGACTCGCAGCGCCTTTCTGGGGACACCATGGGCACAGCCTGTCATGCAGTCATGTTGGTCATCACCTTCCCCTGCTCCCCTCGACGGCTGTCAGAGCTGCATCCAGCCCTGACACCACCTCCTGCCTCCACCTGTACGTGGGAAATGGTTTGCAAGCCTTCACAAAGCCCCAGCTATCTTTATTGAGCCTTCCCATACCTGCTGCCTGTAGAAATGAGCATTAAGAAAAGTCAGGAACGCGGCTGATTTCTCGTCCAAAAGGGACTGATGTGCAAAAGAAAGATCTCAGAGAAGCTAACAGCTTTCTGTGAGGTTCAGCTTCAACTACACAGACCAGCTGCAAAATAACAGTTGGATTTCAGCTATAAACCGACCAAGTTTTACAGGGGATTTATATATCTATTTTGGTGAAGTTATTTATTCTACAGGAAAAATGCTATTTGTAAGGCCCCGGGAAGGCAGGGAGATGAGAGGAGAAAAGGAAGTCCTGCTTGTGTTGTTAGAAGCTTCACTTCTAGACTCGGAAAAGGATTCTAAAATAAACATTTCACAAAGCCACGAGAGCGGAGAGTCTTCAAGAAAATCATGCTGCTTTTGTTTTTGTTTTGAGTTTTTATAATGAAAAAACAAGGTCTCATAGCTCTTCCATCAGGATATTTAAAGCTAATTTCCTGCCTTTAAAAGCACACCCTGCTTTTGGTTTCCTGGCTGGGGGTGGGGAAAAAAAGTCCACAGAGATACAGAAATTACAGCCAAAGATAAATAACAATAGTATGCGGTTTAGTATCTGCGTGAGGCAGCGAGGTAAATGGAATGAAAACTGGATTGAATATAAAGGAGGAGAAGAAAGAGACTGCCCAGGTCAAAGACTCTTTGAAGATTCTGATTAAAAACTGTTTAGACAGGAAAATCTACTGAAGATGTAAATTCTGTGCAGCCTTAATACAAACCGTATATTTAAAATGAATCAATTTCAGACTGTAACTCGCTGTCTAAGGGTGAAGTCCATACCGAAACAAGGGTGGCTCTCACTGAAAGAAGCTTCTAAGCGAAAACAAGTGGTGTCCGTCATCTTTATCTAGTGTAAAACAAACAAATACTAAAATATGCCATTTCTCATGCTATCCTATTTTGTCCCTCAGAGGAGTCCAGCTTCTTCCATCGCTAAAAATAAAAAACAGGCTCTTTTGGTTTCTGTAAAAACATTTCAACTAAAAAACAAAAGATGAGGTATTTGGGTTTTAGTCTCAGATTTCCCCAAAACACAAATGATGACAAAGTGGTCTGGAAACCTAATCACAAGTAACAGACACCCAAACAGGACCAAGATGGGAAACATTTCCAGGGGAAACCAGCACAGCTTCACTGAAAGACCTTACTTGTTCCTTCCAAAGATGAGTTTTGGGCCTTCAGGAGCCATAGGTCATAAGTCTTAGGACTATGCCAGCCACCGATTTGTCAGTTACTTGGTTTCCTCTCCCACCATGATCTATTCCACACTTTTGCCATTATTTTTTTTTTTAAACTTTTAATCAGATTCAACAGTGACACAATAGCAGCAAAGTCAGAATAATGAAAAAATCAGAGCATCCTTCACTCAACGCATCCTAAGAAGATGCTGTCACCTCAGCCACTCAAAAAAGCCAGCCTTCTATTCACAATGCAAGATGCACATGCCAACAAATGTGCATTCCTCCCTCTGAAAGTCATTATGAACCACCGCATTATTAACATCTGTTGCCCCCAGGTGAAATTATACCAAAATTAAAACTATCAGCATGTCTTAGAGTTCACCCTACATGATACCAGGCATTCTGCTCATCTTGCTGCAAATAGTTACCTGGCCCTTACTGGAAAAGGCTAATATGTATTTCTTCCTCACGTCAGAGTTTTGCATCGTAATTGTGGAATTTAATTTACAGTGCATTCATTTACAGTTTTAAGTAGCGTATTTTTGCTTAAGATCCCATGACAGCCAGTGACCAGTACAAGTGCTATTAGCTTTTTGCTTTCAGATCCCAGTTTTAACAAAGGCCCCATTATCCTGGCTGCAGCGAACAGCAGCAGAAGAGCCTCTGCCAAGGCAGGAACGCTCACAGCAAACCAGGCTCGCAGAAGTTCTCCACTTCCCACATTCCCAGACTCTGCACCGCAAGAAGAGGTCGAAACACAAAATCACAGAAGTCCTGTGATTTTGAAACGAAGGTGTATTGAGCTTCAGTGGCCAATAAAAACATTTCTCTTTATGCAGCACTGTAATTTCTTCTGCACGATTACATTGCTTTTTACTCTAAGTAGGCTGTGATGCGTTTTCTGCCTTTAAAGTGCCCATGCAAAGGCGGCTTGGTCAGAAGAGCTCTACACCTTGTGCCTTGCAAGATAAGGTTTTATTGTTGAATTTTTCCCTTTGATTTTGTTGGGGACACACACAGGCACAATTTAGGAGATAGCACTTGCATTTAGAGAATCTAATATCCCTATAACATTAATTTAAACTCATATTTAAATATCTAATCTTGTGTCCTTTTTTCCTTCTCATTCTTAATTTTATTCTCTCTCCTGTATTAATCATGACTGAAGTCTTTTTTTCTTGTTCAATAGACAATAAATACCATTTATAAATTGCTTCACCCTGCTATTTCTGTCATTTGTATTATACACTATATTTAATAATTTAACCCTGGGCCATGCTCTGCACTCCTGCTTCATGAAATTTGATGCACAAAGATAGTTCTTTTCTTACTCTGTGTTAGAAATAAGTATTAGTGTCATATAGTGACAAAATTTATTTGCAGAAATACACAGATCTGTGGGAACTAAAAGCCCAAATTCAGATCAAATTTGATAAACCATTTTAGGCTAAATACAAAAGAGCCCAAGGACCAACGAGTTAGTTTTGTGTGCTCCTCTTGATGGACTCTGCATGCATGCTATTAGAAAGAAAGGCAAACCATGGAAATATTTTAGATTCACTTTCTAGAAGACAAATGAATAACATTTTAACACTGCCTAGCTCATTCGGAGTCTGCTAGAGTGACACTTCAAAAGGATGCAGCTCCAGATGAGTATTTCCAGCAGCAAACCTCTCTGATTTTTATTACCTTCAAGCACAAACGGCATCGACCAATGCCACCAAACAGCTGCGCTGCTGCTCAGGAAGGGGCCATCCACCAAGCGGGAATTCCGCCACCAAGGACTGGCCCCAGACCGTTACCATTGACGGGGTACCTTCAGCTTGCACCCGCTGACATCCCACCTGCTTTAGGTGAATTTCAAATTTTATCTTTTACGGCGGCACGTGAGCTCACAGTGTATCCTGCCAGGTCTGGGAAATTCAGTAAAGTGCTAACAGGCCGATTCAGGGACTTCAAGTAAGTAATTCCATTTTCTACATTTTCTAGGAATCCCTGAAAGGATTGTAACGGGAGAAACATTGAGTATTTTTACCTGTCTTGGCTTCTGGTTTCTTTCCTTTTTCTTTTCTTTTTTTTAGTAAAAGAATAGCACATTTTCTATTTGTTTTTAACTAGTAGGTTGTCTTTTTAGAGTTTAGTCCAAAATGAAACTTCACTATTACCATTTTATTTTAAAGTCTTCCTTCTCGCTGGTTAGCACTTCTAGTGCTCCATGCCTGCCACTAAGCGGTTAAAACAAATCTAATTAACGGTATATTATACATCCACCTATCTCCAAATAAGCAGCTTTTTTTTTTCTTTTTCTTAAATGTAGGTTCCCACTTACAGCTAAATTTCAGAAAATATTTTAGCTGGATGTAACCACTACCAATTAAAACATGGCTTTTTTTTTTTCCACAGACTGCTCTGTACCTCCCTTCCATTTGAAATGATGAAGCCATAAACATACATTTTAAGACTAATGTAAACCTTTTAAAAGCTTAATCTGAGGTGATTCATCTGAGAGAACAGGAATCTTTTATCAAAGTTGCAGAAAGTACCCGAGCAATATTCAGATCACTTGCCTGAGCAGCAGTGTAAATATGGGTTGGGTTTTGATTTTGGAAGGATTATTGCAAATCTGCATCAGTCTGAGTAGGGAATTTAGACCTTATCGTCAGTGTAATGGAAAGGAGTCAGAAAAATTTTATATCACTGTACAGAATGTGTTTCTTTTTCTCATTTAGTCTTTGGCAATTAACAAAATTTATTTTAATTCATCCCGAATGTCTTTGACATCTTGCTAGAAAGCCAAAAGCCTTTTCTTTGAACGTATCGTGTTCAAGTGTCACATCTGGAAAAGCTAATATTTTCAAGTCTTGCTACATATACTTTGTTTCTTGAATATTGCAAATCAAAAACTATCTACATTTCCAGACAAAGATTGCCAAAAGTCACCATTTAACCAACCTTCAAATTATGATACCCAGCCCAAATAAAGGCAAAGCCTAGGGTTTTCTGAGAATTCAGTCAGAGCAAAACGTCTTTTAAAAAAGGCTGGGGTTTTCTTTGCATTGGAAGAGGTGGAAGTATACAGTGCTCCCATTGCTATGGTACCTACAGCGGCGGTAACAAAATGGAAAAACTGACACTATGTCAGTGCTGATGTCAGCAGAATCATTCCTGGAAATTAAAAGATAAAGAATTCATTTTGAGTAGTGCATATTTTCTAAAGTAACGGTGAGTTTGGATCTCTCTGATTTGGCGTACGCCACACACGGAGCAGCTCAGGCAGCCCTGGTTTTCAAACAGCACTGGAGGCTTCCCCTCTGAAAACCCAGATCCTACAACACGGTGGCTTTTAAGAAGACACCACCGGGAAGACAATGCCCATAGTCACTTTAGAAAACCACACTGTGCCATTTCAGCCTGTGCCTCCAGCAGGAACATCGTCATGGATCACCATGCTCCACATGCAAGTTTTGATCACAATACTCAAATTTTAAACAGATCTTTTCATCACCTGGGGAAGGATGGGGTAGTTGCACCACCTGAGGGACCTACCATGGGAGGTTACATTACAGGACCAGTCTCCTCATGCACCCTCTTTCATCCTAGATCTTTCACATCAGAGACAGAGAAGCAAATGGTGACAGCAATAAGGACACAAAAAGGGACAACAGAGTTTTTGGGAGCTGTGCCATGAGAATAATCCTTTTTGCTTCCTTCGTGAGCTGTCAGATCCCCATCCAACCGCCTCATGCCATGGCAGGGGGGCAGCTCTGGTCCAAGGGGAATTTTAATTCACTGGGGGAAGCAACAGCATGAGGTGGCCACCTCTGCAGGTCATCCATGGCGCAGGTTGCCTGGGGCAGCAACAGCACGAACCCTACCCTGGCTGCCTCGAGAGCACTCACCCCTAGCCAGCTGCCACAATTACTGACTGCCCATCCCTTCTAGGATGTAGGGAATGGCCAAGTCCTTCAACAAAGCAATGCTCCTGCTCTGAGCTGCCTGAGGAAAGGCTTTACCAGCCATACCCCACTATTTAGGTGGGCTGAGTGCTCTTAGTACTCAGGTAGATGATATAAAACCCCTGCAGACATCCAGCCCAAGTCCCGGATTTTCTGGCCAGCTGTTCACCTTCAGGAACGTAGTCATTGACCTTCAAAGCATCCAACGTGCACAGGGATTTACCAGGTGCCTCAGCCTCTCCCACACCTGTTCTACCTTCCTGTCCTTGCAGACAACTCTTGCGTGCCCGCATCCTTCAAAGGGACCGAGGAGCTGTAGAGAAGCCAGGCATGGACACAGATGTGCACGTGTCTGTGATATCTTCTCCCAGCTCCAGGCCATCCCTGCCACGTAAGCCAGGGTGAGAGGGGGCATTCTGCCACCTCCCTTTCTATTTCCCCCAGATGCCGGGGCTCCCCATGTTCACTGACATCAACTGGTAGCCCAAGTAATATGGTCAGACATGTTGAAAAGATCAGGAATATCTTCTAGAGGCACAGAGAAGGAAAGGAGGTAGAGTGAGAAGATTCAGATTAAGAAAATAAGTGTATAAGGAGTGTCAGTGTTTAAAGCTGGCTAAAATAATGAGATTGAAAACTGATCTTGTATAAGCTAAGAACGGTTCCTATATAAAAATCATCTGTCAGCAGAAATAGCCTAAGGAACGTTCCTATCAGTTCAAACCTTAAGTTGGCTGCAGGCTTTATGCAGGTAGAACTTAAGTTCATGTAAAACTGAAAGACTGCTTTTCTGATTGTCTCTTTAATCACAACTAACAAATACATTTTTTAATTGACCAGAAGCAGCCACCCCTAGAGGCTCACACATGCTGGGGATCTCAACTTTTGAGGAGTCACAGGGAAGCCCAAGCAAGGCAGTGTGAGCAGGCCATACCTTGCAGTATCAGACTGAACTCAGCTACACTAGAGTCCATCCTCACTCTTTCCTTTAGATTTTGCTTTGTTAACGGAGAATGATGACAGATTTAACGTCCTCCTCCAGACCGCTTACTCCCCATGCCAGTCGCAGGGCTGTTTAAGCTCACAAACCAAATGGTCTCAGGAAACGATCATCAAATACTATCTAACAAAGCAAAACAACCACGTACCTATGCCGAATGAGTCAGCAAACACACAGAATCCTTTTCAAGAAGAAGTAATGCCTTGCCAAAAAGACATACTCTGTTTTAAGTAAGCTCTACTACAACTTACAGACAGCCACATATTACCAAACCTGATGATACTGGGGGTCTGAGACAGTGATGTAATTATTTCTGGATACCAGTGACTCTGTGAGTGACAGAAGATTACTTTTTTCCCTAGTGCTAACATTTTTTCCTTCAACCACATCATATACCTTAATGGAAAGACTGCTGCCGTCTGTACATCCCTGTGCCTTATTTACCACCTGGGGCTGCAGCAGTGTTCAGCACGAGACTGGAGCACTTGAACCCGTGCGCTCAATGGATCATCAGAATTTCGTTGCAAAATGATCCATTAAGACAAAGCGTCACTTCACGAGATGAAGAATCACAAGCTTAATTGCCTCCTCCGAACAAGCAGAGGTAATTGCGAAGTATCTCGTATTGATGACTCCTCTACACGTAGGCCCAAGAGGAGAAAGGAGTCCACGATGTATTCAGCATGGGACTACGGGAAGCAGTGACTCTGCAATCAGAGCTGTTTTTCTTGCATGAAAAAAAGATTACTCAACCAGTGCTGACTGTTTAACAAGCGAAAAAGAACTTCAAAGAGCAAATGAGCAACACATTCAGCTGAATATTGTTGCACTCCAGTGGGGAAGAGCAAAGTTTTTACTATTAATTGCCTGATCATACAATTTGCCCCTCAAGTATAGCAAAGCATTTGCATGGATCATTCAGAGACGGAGCCTTTTGCCTACAGCTGAGGCACAGCAGGAGATTTATCACGCTCGTGTACATCACACATTCCCAAAACATCATACGAAGTTGTACAAATATCCAAAGATGTCTCAGCTAGGGTAAAGTTTCATTATATTGCCTGGTATTATAAAGCTGTATTTTTCTCCCCAGGTTTGCAAGACCCAACAGTAAAATCATTTTGATTTTCAATGTCTACTAAGGGACTCATATAATTACATATCCTGCTTAGCTTGTATTTAAAATAAACCTAAATTTTAAAAGCCACACAAATGAAACATCCCAAGAAGCCACACAGTAAAAATTCCTGCAAAGTTTTGAGCCTGTGCATCTCTGTTGACTGTTTTACCCTTAAAGTCTCCTTTGGTGGTCATTAGACCCATTATTTGCATGCCAAGAAAGGATGTGCAAGACCTATCACTTGTTTCTTTTTTCAAGTTTCAAGAAAAGCAGAAAATATTTGGAGTCCTGGCACCAAGAGTGAGAGCTCGCAGCTGAGCCTCTACAGGCAGGTCCATGGCATCTCCTCACCTCTCTACAACCAGCCACAGCTGACCAATGCTGCAGATCTGCATGGTCTTAATTAGGGTTTCCCAGACAAGCTACACGCCAGATACTTCACATGTTACTGAAACTCTGCTGAGCACACGCTGTCTGTCTCTACTCACGCACAGAGCCCAGAGCCGCTGCTGTTACCGGTGGCAATGCTGGTGTAAATCAATTTTGGGAACCATGCTTCTAAGTGAAGATCTGGCATCACTGATGAATGGTTAGGAGATGGTGGAGGGCAGAGGGAGTTCAAGCAGGAAGATAAAGCACTTATGTGGGAAGACGGCGCTTGCTGATACCAGGCGAGAGCTGCCTGGAGGCACAGGAGCTTCCTCCACTTCGTGCACCAGGCAGCGGGCACGGGGACCGTAAAGGCAACTGCCAATGCCAGAAAATACGTTTCCAGCACTGAGCTTATGCAGTGGGTTGGACCCCATGTGCCCACCCAGCTGCTCCATCACTGCCCTCCTCAGCTGGGCGGGCGGGGGAAGGGGCACGGAACAGCTCGTGGGTCGGGATGGGGGCAGGGAGGTCACTCGGTGGTTACCGGCACGGGCAAACAGACTCAACCTGGGGAGTTTAATTAATTACCAGTAAAACCCCTTCCCCCCCCCTCCCGTCTCCCCAGGCCCACCCTCACCCCCTGCGCCTCTCCCCCTCCGCACAGCGGCGCAGGGCCGGGGTCAGTCCCTCACAGCTGTCCCTGCCGCCCCTGCCCCCCACGGGGGGCTCCTCGCCCCCTGCCCCAGCCCGCCCGGCCGGGGGCTCCCCAGGGCTGCCGGGGGGGCTCTGCTCCGCGCCTGGAGCCCCCCGGCCTCCCCCTGCCCCCCCTGGTGCCCGGGGGCGGGGGCTCTCGCACGGCCGCCCCCCCGCGCTCCGGCCGGGGCAGGGGGATTTTATTTCCCCCCTCACACCCGCCGCCCCCGAGGCGCTGCCACCGCGGCTGCTGGGCTCGGCCCTGGCCAGCGCTGGGCCCGGCTGGGCTGGCACCGGTGACATCGGGCACGGGGGAAGCTTCCGGCACCTTCCGGCAGAGCCGCCCCGTAGCCCCCCGGCACTAACACCTTCCCGCAGACCCAGCGCAGTGGAGTTTGTGTAACGGCAACAGACAAGAAACCGCCAAAGCCCCTGGGCGCACGGCCTCGCTCATGGCAGGGGCCGCCAGAGCCAAGTGCAGTGCCAAGAGCTCCCTGCATCACAGACCCAAAGGCTTTTAATTTCCCGCGGAAAATGAAGCTCCGAGACAAACTCCGGCCCTTGTGGCTAGCGGCAACTCCATCAAATACGGTAGCACGGAAGCAGAAAAGAAAGCTGAAAAGAAAGCACAGCTTAACAAAAAAATTAAACCCATAGCTTAACTTGTGTTCGTTTACCAGACTAGAATATTAATTGCTTGAAAATATTTAGAGATTGCCCAATATTTGTGGCTCCTAAAACATGGATCAATATTAACAAGATTATGAAATTGAGAATGCCCAAGCGCATTTTCCTTCTTCCCCTCATGCTCTCTCCAGCATGTTTCAGTCATGTAATGGGGGAATGGAAATAGCATCATCAGGATTACTAAACCGAGCCCAGAGTAAGAATAGCAAATAATATAAAAAAAAAATATTACGCAGAGTATATATACCATACAAAAATGACTAATGCCACATACATCTGGAGGAAGTTAGAGTTAATTTGAAATAATGAACTAACCAAGCAGGGCCAACTTCACAGTCACTACTATTTGTGGTGGCCAGCACTAGCAACAGCCTAAAGATACATCCATATTTGTATGCTCCATTTTTTAGCTGTCACTCACTGCAGCTCTACATAATTAATTCTATCACATCCCCCATCATCCAGACATATTGCCTAATATGTAAATATAAATTGCTACATTTCTCCTCTCTCTCCCATCCAAACCACAGATCTCTCCTGTATGCAGCGTATTATTAAAACTTCCACGAAGGCAAAAGTTAATAGCTAGCTTCTCCATAGGTAAACATTTGAGGCTACAGAAAGGATTTATTATCTGAAGTCAGGCAGGCTGCAAAGTTTGCTGATGAGAAACAACCCCTCTGCCGTATTCAACTGTTTTGACAACTGTTAAATACAAGCGATGACACACTTGAAATACCTAGTCTGAAACAAGATAAGATGAATGCTTCATATTAAAAGCTTTCTTGTACTAACGCCTGTTTTCGCATGTATTAGCGACAATAGCAGAACAGCACTTGATACAGATGAAAGTAGAATTGGACGTGTAACCTTTAACGTGAGTCAGACGTGATTCATAGCTCAAGCTATGTCATTCCTATCTGTACTTGCTTATTTTATAATAAATAATGGACCTTTTAAATACTGCCTAAACGGCATGGGATCCACCGCTTTGCAGTTACGTGCTGGCGGTTCAAGCCTAGGACAGGGCATGAATGAAAAAAGCTGTGGCTGCTGACTAGGGGGGCATCGCTACAGGTACTGCAGGACCCCAGCCAAACCCAGTG
Source organism: Falco naumanni (assembly GCF_017639655.2). Classification (NCBI taxonomy): domain Eukaryota; kingdom Metazoa; phylum Chordata; class Aves; order Falconiformes; family Falconidae; genus Falco; species Falco naumanni. The sequence continues at coordinate 118,678,520 of NC_054055.1, forward strand.
AGCCAAACACAGGGACCTCAACACCTTCTCCTGGCTTCCAGCCTGAAGCCGCCCCGTTTCCTCCACTGTCTTTTCTTTTTGAGCAGGAAATCTGCTGAATTGGGTCAAGGAGGCAGGTCAGAGGCTTCAGCTCACGAGTGAAAATCCCTGTGCTCAATGGTGAGACTCACCCGGCGTGATGACAGCTCCCCAGCATCCCTCTGGAATTTCCTCAAGGACACAGCAGACTAAGAAAAAAAGCCCTGAAACATCTCAGTGCACAGACTTATGCTTGAAAAGATATTAATACAGCAATAACGTGGTAGAAAAGGGTGACGCGCAACCAGAATGGAATCTCTTTGCAGGTAGCTTGCCAATAGTCTACACAAAAGCTTGCACATGAAGAGAATATTGAAAAGATAAAAATAAGTTTGCTTTCCAAGGCCAGGGGAAAGTCTCCATGAAAGAATAAAAGTAGAGATTGTTCGTCTTTACTAATCTAATGTATTTCTTTTTCTTTCTAAGATTGCATTTTATAGGCAGGTAGAGAACACCATTCTGTCCTCAGACAGACCTGCTGCACGTCAGCAGCCCACCAGACTAAAGCTGAGATTTTTTTGTGTGTGTGCACTGTGCAGATTTCTTTAAGTCTAGCTTCCGGGCTTGGCTAGCAAAATGGACTTTTTTTTTTTTTTTTCCTTTGATACAGACCATCAATATCTCATCAATATTATAACATGTCCAAGCCCAAGCAACTACAAGCAGAGTCAAGTGCTTGCAAGCAGTCGATTACAGCAAACAGAGCTGTGAGTGCTGGTATTTATGGGATCCGTCTTTCTAAAGGCTGTCGCAGGATGCCAGTGCACTAAGATGAAACCACGCTGTTAAAATCATAACGTTTCACACGCAGCTGCTTCCAGAGCCAGGCAGCGACTCTTCTGACTCTAGAAGGCTACCATAGCCGGTTAGATAACCATGGAAATTCAGTCTAGAAGAGCAAAGCAAGTGAAGAAGTAATTGGAAACTTCACTCGGTGTTTCGACGGCAAATGCCACTAGTTTTCAGCTGTTGTCATTGACACATTCTAGCCTGGCATACGCAGTGTAGTGAATATCGTGGCTTCTCTGTGAAGCTAACAGCTGAAATGGCAACACAGACTCAAAAGTAAAGTTATCCAACCCCGTAGCAAATTTCCCAGCCTTATGGTGTGAAAAGCACCAGCGGTGTCAGATCAACAGCAAAGCACAGCAGGTTTTCTATTAAATAGCACTAGAAACCTCTGGGGGCAGGGTAGGGGAAGGGGCTTCAGGCCAGCGCCCTGCAAACCGAAGCCCACAGTCAGCACGATTTTCTGTACTCTTGTGGACGCACCCGTATCTGTTTCATTTAGACATGGTGTAAAATGCTTTTTGGGGCAAAACTGGCACCTAGTTGCCAGTTCAAAGCATTGCCATAAGGCATCCCCAATTCTGCTGCAGAGCAGGCAGAAGCGGCAGCGTTTCCACAGCACTGCTCCTGCTCAGACACAGCAGTGTCACAACTGTGCCAAAGCAGACACGGTACCTCGTCAAGTGTTGAAAACCGAAACAAAGGTTCCCATCATCTTCTATCCTAATATAACCAGCAGACCCACTCAAAGTGGATGAGGTTACCTGGGGGGAGGGAAAAATAATCTGCAAATGCAGGTTGACAGGCAGCTGTACTCTGACTTTTGTGCCAACAAACAGATGTTTGGGTAAAGCAAAGATAAGACGGTGACCACATCGACGGCAGAAGTGGTTACGATCTGCACGAAGCCTGACGCTAGCTAAATGTTCTTTTTCGAGTGTCTTGTTTTTCCCCAAGAACTGATTTCCAGTTTCTGGAGAAAGGCTAAGACATCATTCATTTGTCATCCGTAGCAGCTATTGTCCATACCAAAAAATCCGTATTAAATCCCTCCTGAGAGGATTTTAACGCTTCTATTTCATCACACTTAAATCTCAGCAAGTATGTGGAAGAGGGCTATCCCTGCCCCGCCTCAGAGACATGCAGAAGCGGCTCTCGGTCTTTGTGCCCGTTTTCCTTCCCTCGTGCAAGCCAAAGCAATGAGCCTTTCCTTACAGCCCCCTAATTCAAACACTGGACAAGGGTAATCCCATTTCACACTTCATGGTTTAAACCGATCACCGTATGGATTAGGGAAGAAACTGTGTCTCACTGCATCTGAAGCTATCATGCAACTTCATAGCTCTGTTAGGAGTTTCTTTGCTGTAGTCTCAAGAATTGGGTATTTGCCATGGCTGGAGACGTGGATGCTGGACGCGCACATCTTCTTGCTGCTTTATTTTGCTAGCTCTGTATTTTTGAAACTTGTCCAGAGCAGAAATCAAGACAACAGTTTCATCGCTCTGAGCTGAGCATACTTGGTAGCTATTTAACACATTGCACTTTCACATACTAATAATGACATGCTAGGAAATTCCCTTGCTGTGCCAGTTGAAATGCACTGGAAGAGCCGCTTTGATCATCTTCAGAGCTGTTCTCCTGTATTTAGGCTTTGGGGAAGATTTATTGTTTCAAATTAAGGCTTAACACAGGCCCTGTGAAGGCCTTTAGCCGTTGTGGGGGGGTGGGGGGTGGGGGCTGGTGGTTGGGGGTTTTTTCTTTTTTTTTTTTTTTTTTTTTTTGGCACAAATTTTGCATTTCAAAACTAGTTTTAGAGAAGCCCAAATTTTTGTTTTAAGAATTTTTTTGCACAGTGCATCTGCCCTTAACAGCTCAGAGAAGCCCATCAGGTAAAAAGGCCAGGGACCTCTGCAATCCCCACAATTTCGGTGAGGAACATCACCGCCATTTCCAGAGCCTGAATCCCCCATTCAAGAGATGCTGCACCTCCAGCTGCTGCCAGGCTGCAGCAGCAACAGCAGCAAAGCTGCCTGAAACAGGGCAGATAACATGAATCGTTACGCCCTGTTTCTTTGCGCCAACCAAAAAGCAAGCAGGATTTGGCAGGAACGTTCGGAGGCACACAGGAGCAGAGCAGAGAAGTGGAAGAAAGGGGCTCTTGGCCCGTTTCAGGCAGCCGTGTATTCCTCAGCCCTTCGTTTAACCAAGCGCTCAGGCAACGGCACTGCCACCCCTTTGCAGAACACCTCCGAGGGGAGTCACTCGGCTTCGCACCCTGCGTCTTTGGCCCCTACATCTGCCTCCCTCCCCAGCAATTATTGCTCCTGTCACCTCACTTTAGAGACTCCAAAGACGCTCTCTCTGGCTTCATCGCCCCTTTCTTCCCCGACAGACGGGCTCCCTCAGCCCTCTCCTTTCCCATGGCTGGGGTCCCTGCTGCCTTGCGGAGGGCGGCACATGCATTTCACACAATAGGTGCCATCTCCGTGACACTGGGTGCTGTCTGCACAAGGAGGAACGGCAAGTTTGCCACATAAATCCTACCGTGTAATCGATTTTCATGCCAACATTTCTGGGTCACAGCAAGCACTCCCACTCTGGGGAGCCTTTCATAACCAAATGACTTCAGATTGCTCGGCTCTGAATAATCTCCTCTGACAATGGTTATTGTTTATGCTTGAAGCTCCAGTCAAGACTGGAGCCCCACCGATGCCAGATAAACAGGCAGGTAAACACAGCCCCTGCCTGAAAGGACTTGCTGCATAATTTATGTCAACAAGCAGGCAGAGCAAAGACAAGGAATTGGAAGCACCGGCCAAAACGCGGCATCACCACAAGTTAAGGGTTGCCCCCCTTGCCCCCCACTTGGTCGCAGAAGCACAAGATCGAGGGGGACCCCATGGACCCACCACGTGGCCATGCCCCCAGGCAGGACCAGCCACCCCAGGCCATGCCCGCAGGTGCCACGGGTGCGGTTGGCACAGGGCTTCTGCGGGTTGCCTGTCCCGAATGCTGTTACTGTTAGCAAAGTCACCTCGATGGCTGTTCTGGCCACTGCCGCTCAGAGAACAGATCACTGCTTTTGTCTTTGCAAACAACCGACTCATCGATGTGAAAACTCTGATTTCTCTCAGCCTTATCTTCCCTAAATTACACGACCCCACGCCTTTCTCTTCACACTGTAGGACCCTGCTCTGTCTTTTTATTCCTTTCAAGCCCCTCCCGTTGCTTTTGCCAAGGAATTTGCACTATGACGGCATGGAATAGGGCCCCTTTGCACGCCCTGTCACCTCTGTCTGTCTAACCTTGTGGAATAACTGACTTTTTTGCTATAATATATTGTCCCAGTCACTGTCATTTTTGGATCTTTTTCTGCAGAAGCACAACCTATCAGTTTGTTTCCCACCTTGTAACCAAATGACCGGCTATTTCTTGTTACAATGTAGAAGTTCACAGTTGTCTTCCACAGACTACAACCTATTTTCAAATAATTTTTCCAGTTTCAGTTATTTTGAAACAGAAGCTTGCCACCTCAAACTCCCGAGCCCCACACCCAGCCCAAATTTTCCATCATTAGATCTATTTAATCATGAATCACTGCTCCATCATCCAGGTCATCAGGGAAAATACCGACTGACTTCAGGCCTCTCTGATGCATTCCTTCATTCGGATGATGATCCCCTGGCTGCTACTTGAAAAGCACTTTTCTGATCCACTGTTTTATTATATCATGTTTCCCTAGATTTATCATGCAAGACAATTCCAATGTTTAGTTAGAAGGTTTGGTTAATAAAGGACACATTCTGAAGACTGATGTAAGCTACTCTGGTGCTGAGAAGGGACAGCCAAAACGCCTCCTTCAGCAGAGAACTGGCAGAAAACAAGCAGATTAAAACACTTCCAGCAAGCATGGCCTTACCAAGCAGAAAAGGGAGTGTGACGAGTGTCCCATGTTCCCTCTCTGAGGACGCAGCCACCTTTTGCCCTTTTCCAAAAACTGATCTCCTACTCTCTGCCCCCGAGCCCTCTCTGAAGCGAGCTGGGTGAGCTGTGGCTCAGCTGTTTCCACCACACCCTTGAAGAACAGGCCCTAAGATGCTCTTACAGAATCACAGAATGGTTTGGGTTGGGAGGGACCTTAAACCCCATCTCATTCCAACCCCTGCCACGGGCAGGGACCCCTTCCCCCAGCCCCGGCTGCCCCCAGCCCCGTCCAGCCTGGCCTTGGGCACTGCCAGGGACGGGGCACCCACAGCTGCTCCGGGCAGCCTGTTCCCGCGTCTCACCACCCTCATCTTAATCATCATTAAGAGGACCAGAAAGGTTTGATTTGCTGCTGCATCAAACAAAATCTTTTTTTTTTCCCCCAGTTCAAGGGATTTTATCTGACAAAGCCCACGCTGACTGCAGACCAAGGATGTGCCTGCAGTGCTCACGAGGAGCAAAGCACCCTCCCAGGCAGCCGCCGCTCCTTTGCACGCCAGATCCCATTCCTCTTCACGCACACACAGCCAGGCTAGGGCTGGGGCTTGTGCTGGGTGGCACAAAAATGTATTTTTGCTCGCTGCACCCTGCAGAAGGCAGAGTGAAAGAAGATTTGCACCTGAAAGTGTAAAGGGTTAGGGTCCAACTGGTTTCAACAAAGCCAGGATCCCAAAAGAACATGAAAAGAATTGGAAAGGAACAGTGCCAAAAAATACGGTGCAGCTTGATTTGAAAAATATCAGCTGATAGTGCCAAAAAGCAACACTGTCTGCACAATGCTCAGTTTTATTTCCCATTAATTTCTAAGGGGAATACAATAGCATGATGAAACCAGAGATTTAAGAGTCTTGTATCTAAAAATTATTAGACTCCAAAAAAAAAAAGAAAGAAAGAAAGAAAGAAATTTCATCACCTAAGTCTTAGAGAAACTCAAAATCTGGATTTTCAAAACTGCTAAATTAAACCCTTTTGCAGCAAAATTCTGTTTTACTGCTCGCAGTTGTACTTTTCTCTTCTGCAGTCCAGCATGGCACTGCAGGAACTGTTCCTTGTTGGCTCTCTCAGCCCCGTTTCTCACTAACGCTGGTCAGGGGATCCTTCGCTTTGAAGACCAAAGCAAGCATGGTTGTTTGATCTGTATGAAAAAACAATTATCTTCACCTTCAAAAGGCATTGAAAGCTAGAACTCAAGAGAGGCACCTTGTCATAATGAAAACTTTTAGAACATTACAGTTTCAAAGAGATTTTAAAACTGCCTACTGTGATTCTCTGTGATTTTTTCCTTCACTTAAACTTCAGTATTTTACAAATCTTAGTTTTGCTAAAGCAAAACATTTAACACCATTACGTAATACTCCATAAAATAATACGGTTAGCACATCACTTCGACAACATTGGAAACGAACCATAAAGCAGTAACTCAGTCTTTATGAGACTCCTTTAAGAGAGCACAGCTTTTCCACCGTCAGAAACCATCAGCAGCAAAACTGCTATTTACACCATCCTGCTGCTTTAGCAGGATTTCCTGCCACAGCAAAATATTCCTATTTTGGCCAACATCAGGAACATGCAGGCTCTGCTTGCTAAAGAACAGGCTTTACGCCCTTCCATAACTCAGCCACCACAGCACGGGATGCTTCAAGTTCACTCTTGTGCATCATCCCGGCGCTATCGCATCCCACCCTCACACAGGCTACAGGACGCTTTGAAGCAGGTTTCTTCCTCGTAAGCCCAAAGATGAGCCTTGGATCAGCCATAAGGAAGGCCGAGTACCAACACCGAGCCCGATCCACAAACCACCACAAGCTTGCAGGGGTTATTTTGCACCTCCCAAAGAACTGCCCTCTCCCACTGCAACTCTGCGGTCACACACGCCACCTGGAAGCAGCCACGGCCAGTCCCCGCAGCAAGAAGAAACGAGCCCTCTGAAAGCCATTGCTGCAAGGAGATGCTTGAGAGTTAAGTCAGGCAGGACCTCTAACCTGCAGCTCTCCTTAGCAGGTCCAGTGAACAACTCCACCATCTAATGCCGGGAAAGCAGCACGAGGAAAGAGCATGCAGCAACACGTTACTGTTTGCATCTGTGAAACACAGCCTCGTAAAAGGCACGTTCTCCTTTCCCCCTCTCCTTCCTACTTCTTACACATTTGCAGAATTTCTACCTGCAGAGGTAGCCTTACATCTATCCTCTTCCCCAGAACACGGGCCGTAGAATTACTATTAATAATATTCGTTCACTTAATGTGGGCATGAAATTGCACGCAGCAAGCAGCGGAGAGTCCGGCAGGTTCTCTGCAGTTTAATGACCACTTCACACCCTAACGCAACAATCCCCAGGGTGGGGAATTTGCACATCACGACTTCACGTCTGTTGCTAGAGGCACAGTTTTTCCTCCCACCACGTTGCTGATAGGAACTCGGACAACTGAGCGGTCTTAGCTCTGTGCTCATAGTGTTTGGGCACGTGCTACATTTCGGCTTGCACGGAGGGGACAGTGCCTGTCACCACTGCCACACTCTACCACCTCCATTCTCCAACCAGCAGGGCTCTGCCCAGCATGTCCTTGTGCCACCGTCCCACTACAAATATTTTCCATAAATATGCTAAAAAAGTAGGAGCCTGCCCCCAGGAAAGAACCTTTGCAACCTCCCAAGGTGGCTTTCCCTGCAGCAGAAGCATTCACAAGGGCTCCCCTGCACGGATTCCCTGGTGCCTATGGAGGGCTGCATCAACCCTAAGCTCTCTCTGTGGAACAGCAAATGGCTTCTCCACCCTTTTCTTGGCTTTTGAAAACCTAGGCAAAATTTAATTACGTTGAGTGCTTTCCTCGCTCTGTCACACTTAAGCAAGGTTGTCCAACAGATGCAAAGTTTTCAGGCAGAAAAAGACGTGTAGGCGCAGTAGCAGGTCTGATCGAACAGCTTAGAAACAACGTTCCTTTTTTCTTGCCTTAATTCTCTTTTTGCTGCTAGTTTAACCTTTTAAATTTCTGTGTTATTTGATACTTCCATACAGCCTTTCCTATTTCTAGGTACAACGTGAGAATCAACGCTCCATTCTCATCTCTCTGCAGTGCCAAAACATGTTTAAAAATAAGCGGGTACTACAGCATTTCCTTTTCCACAAAAGCTCCCTCAAAAACCATCCCTCCTATTTGAAAACCGAACCTAAATTTCAGATCTAAGCAGTTCTAAATCACACTTACAAATAGCTGGTACATGAAAAATATGCGACATTGGCTGCAACTGGCTACTGACTGGTGCCAGCGTAGAATATTTTTGCAAGACAAGAATAGACAGAGGGAAATAGCTCTCAAATGCCACCAAAGAACGTGCCCTTTCCCAGGCCCTGTGTTTGGCTTAATGCTCGGTCCGTAACCATTTTCCAGCCTGCTGGAGGCCAGAGGCCCTGCTGTTGGGGAGGAGGTCTCTGCTGACTCCTTCTAGAGCAAGGTATGCTGGTCTGGGCATTGCTGCTCCTGCTTTGTCTCTCACACTTCATTTCCCCAGCAAAAACATACTTGGAATCTTTTCATCTCATGTTTTTTCCATCCGACTGTGGTATCTTCCCTGACCACTACAGCATAACAGAATAGCAGCATCCTCGTTATCCTTCCTATATTTCTGAGGACAACAAACATGTCCAGTAGACAAGGCGGTGTCCACAAATGTGTTAATTTTTAATTACGTTCCCTTACGTTGCAGGAAACTGCTAAGGAAAGTCCCGATTGCACTCCTCCCTCTTCCCCAGCAACGCCTCTGGCAGACGCTTGCACTGCTCCCCCGGGGCTGAGCTCTGGAGAAGGCTCCGCGCTCCATTAAGGCTGCTGTCCCCCCCGCTTTCAGCAGCAAGCTGTGCACAAAGCCCAGAGACCCTGAGGGCTGCATGCTAGCGCCCTACGAGAGCAGTAACATCGCTATCAACCCGTTCCAGATGCCATTTTTCACAGAAGGGCGGAGAAGGCAAATCATGGACTTGCAGGGTCTCCCATGGGTGGCGTTTCAGTCCATACAGCCACTTCCTTCCCTCTCCCATGCCTAGGGTGTCAATCAGCCCCAACAGACACGGCTGAGCCAGCGGATCCACCAGCTGGCAGCAGCAGAGGGGGGCCCGCGACACCCACGTGCTCGTACAGTCACAGTGACAAACCCCCTACCCTCTGCGGTCACTAGCACAGGGGGGCTGGACCTGCACACCTTAGCGGTACTGCACGTGATTTTTATTTTTTTCTTCTTCTTGGGAGTCTAAACCAAGTCAAGCTCAGATGTGCTGGGTGATGTTGGGCTGGTTCCATCTCCTCCTTCTTATGGTTTCGATAAGCTCTTGGAAAAACGCTGGGACTGGAGAGGGGGGATGCTATTTAAAGTTTAGAGGTTAGCAGCCTAAATTAAATAACTAAAAGACTAGTGTCTTGATGGCTCTTTAACAGTTAGGTAGATATTTGGATTAAATAATTCATTGTAGATAAGCCAGTCAAGAATCGATTCCTGTTCTCAAACAACATGGGTGATGTTTAAGAATAATTCAGTCTTAACAAGAACGAAAGGCTGAAGGAGTCCCAATTCTATGTTAACACCAATAAAGATCTCTCCTAAATGCAAACTTCTGATTTCAGTCAAGGGAAACAGTCTCAAATGTTCTTTCTTCACTTTCAAATGCATCTTAAAATATCAGATACAGTTTAGGTTACGTATAATCTCTAACCAACCAAATGAAACATACTGTTTTCCCAAATCATCATTGATTAGGTACAGAGGTTTTATTTCAAAATGAAATATTCTCATTTTATCCAGCTAAAGTCAAATAGAGTGAACTAATGACTCTGATTTTTGCCAAGTAACTTTTTTTTTCCCCAAGATCCACAGTTTCACAGGAAGCATTTAAATTTTGATAAAACTGGATTACTGATCCTATAGAAAAATCTTTTTAACAAATCTTTCCCAAGTATTTCAAGCTGTAAAGCTGGAGAAACATTCCACTTGGGAAAGGCCTCATCCATGGCCATCAGTGATGTCCCCCACAGCCGATACCAGCGTTTGCTGGGAGCATTGCAACTGCGTCCTTAAGCTCTTGGCAGTCAGCTATTGTGTCTGCATCAATACAGCTGCTATCTGATAACCCCAATCCCACATTATTGTTTCCAAAGGAAAAGCATGCTTCCCTTCTTTCTTCTCGTTTCCTGGAGAAAAAAAACAAAACAAAACACCAAACAAAACCCAAACCCCAAACCAATCCAAAACTATTCCTTGATTCAAGAACCCAACACTCATTTATCCATGGAGTTGTTTCAAATGAACTGTTCTGCTTCGAGCTTGTATTTTACTTTATTACAGATTAAGAGGTTTCTGTATGTTGGACAAGATCTCGCTCCCTTAGGCTGCTGCTCAAGCTGCAAGCCTCCCCTTTCCCATGTGACGGGCTGTTCCTCCCTGTCCCAGCCCCAGCTCAGCCTGTCCGAAGGGCCAGCGTTGGGTCCCAGCTCTGATATTCCCCTCGCAAGTGTCACGCTGCGGCCAGCCGCCACCAGCCCCGGCACGTTGCCCCCAGTTGCCGCAGGGAGATGGGAGCCGTGCCCGTCCTTCCGAGAGGAAGCTGGAGGGGTGGATGAGGTTATTCACAACTACCTCCTGGTTAGCAGCAGCGCAATTACATCCACAAAACCCTGGTTTGGAGAGGGCTACGTGGCTGCTCCACAGGCAGCTTTGTGCCCGATGAGCTCGTGTGCCCAGCTCCGATGCACTGTGCTTATTAATATTTTAAAACAGACAGTAAAGAAGCCTCAGTGTTATAAAGGAGCACTGATAACACATCATCCAAACAGCTTTTGGCTTCACGCAGACGCTTTAAACTATTCACCCACGAAACGTGTCAAAGGCAGCTTCTCAGCACAGGTCAGATGCTGACCGGGAAGCACATTCCATCCCAGAAGTTAATTACTGGTGGCTTAAATGTTTATCAGAGGCCACGAGGGCCCTTTGGTCTGCTGGTGCCTCCTCAAAGCAGCCGGGGAGTGGGAGTGGGTTTGTCGGTATGCACCAGGCATTCCAGGCATGAATCCCAGCCTTGTCCCGGCGTGGCTGGGTACGTGGGCACAGGCAGCCGGCACAGAGAACGCCTCACAGACCATCCCCGTGCTCCCAGAACGTGGGCAGTGTCGGAGCCGAAACAGAGCAGCATGAACAGCGATAAGGTTAGTGATACAGAAATCTGGTAACGGCGATGCTGGAGCTCGCGGGGCTGCAGGAGCTGTCGCATGGCTGCGGCAGGCTTTGCCCGGGCTGGAGGGGCAGGCGGGCTCCCGCTGGGGTCTGCCCCCAGGGAAAAGCCACAAGCCTGCTGCATCCCCACCTTTGCACAGGTACAGGATTTCTTGACAGGTTGAATACATGAGAAAATACAGCTTAGCAAAATCCCATCGCTTGTCTGTAGATACGGTGCAGAAGAACTAGCCTTGGGTTCTGGCCCTGGGGAGGAGAACGACCTGCTGTTCGAGGGGGGCTCTGGTTACACCCAGCTCGGCCCTTCACTCGCTCCTCCAGCCACCTCAGGACTCCAGCCCAGAGCAGGCTCCTGAACAGATCACATATTTCAAAGTCATAAGATTCACACAGCCAAGCAAAATCAGTCCGCAGTCATCTCCACCTTATACCAGCTCATCATCGTACGACAGCGCTGTAAGAACAGCGCCAGCGGTGACAACAAGCTGCAGCAAAACTTCCAGGACAAAGTCCCTAACTCCGGTGTGGAGCCAGAGGGGCTTCGAGTGTAACATGAGGTAGCCCTGAACACCTGTAACTCCAACCAAAGCCATTCACTCCTACAAATATTCAGGTACAAGCCTGGGCACTGAAAAAAAAAAATTGTAGGCCAGTAAAGTTCAGTTGGCCTTGGACATCCAAATGCATGAGTAAAAATGCCAGCCCTTGGCTTTTTGGAGCTCTTTGCTCTCTGGCTTTCAAAGCCATTTACAAAGAGACTGAGAGTGTCATTCACATCAAACAACACAGGTTTTGTAACACTTTGCATGTTCAGAGATCTGCCGAGGCTTTAATCCACACGACACTTAAGGGAACAAGTACTCTCCTACGTCCCACCACAAAGTGGTGGGCTTCACAGGAATTCTGAGGGCAAGACTCCATAACTTTAAAACACTTTTTCTTGGAAAGTATTTTGAACAGAGAGCGCGAGAAAAATCCAAAGTAACCATCCAAGAAGAGTTTTCCTTTTTCACATGAATCTTCTATTTTTCAATAAAATTGTTTTCTGGAAGACTTTTCTCACAAGAAAATTTCGACTAGCTCTACTCAAAACACTTGTACAACCCAGGTGGTGATATATAAACACACGAGGAGACCGTGGTAAGTTTGAGGTGCCTTTCTCAAGAACAGGTATCAAGACAGGGCTGCAGCCATGGTGTAACTGACCCCACCTGCTCGCGATGCAGCTGCGCTGACGCGCACCATGCCATCGGCACGCCTGCAGAGCTCTTGTGGCCATCTCGTTTTTAACGTCTTCAAGCAGCATTTTAGACCATTCACGTTTCCATCACCTGCATAGAAAGCTCATGAAGCAACAACTTGAGATGTAACGTGTTCCTGACCAAAATCTCAGTGGGCCTCTCAGCCTTCCCTCCATGATTCACTTGATAGAAAAGTTAAACTTTTGCTGGGTTTTAATTCTTTTCTGGGAGGAGACAACCTTCTGTAAGTGTTTTGGCCTGCAATTATTTCTGAGGAGCTACATCTTTTTGATTACTAGCATTAGAAACTAGCTTATATTGTCCCATCGGCAGTGCCCAAGCAAGGAGTAGGAGCTGTCTCACTGCCTACACCTTTTTGCTAACATCTGCTGATGGTTCCCTGACAGCCCCTGGCTGTACCCTCCCCTTGCTCCTGCAAGAATCCCCCAACCCTGTTAGATTTCAAGGAGTGGATATAGAGTTAACGCTTCAGGCAACACCTGCTTTAATACATCCCTGCTTCCCCATTACTCTCCACCTTACACTCTTCACCTCAGCCCAGGCACCAACAGGTTCCGTACCTGACAAAGCACCAAGGGGCAATATTTTAGTCAGAACATTTGCGAACAGGTAAATAACATGGGCAGCCAGCAAAGGGTTTTTCATCTGATACTGCTCCTGCCCAAGAGCTATGTGTTATTGTAAGGCACACCTCGACTGTATCACTTGACCAATATCAGATCCTAAGTCAATATTTATTCCCTAAAACTATGCATGTTATTTGGCCATCTTACATTTTGTCTGGTTGTGTTTTGCAAATGGAGAGTAGCTGTTCACAGGAAGAAAAAAAAAAGACTACTAAAAAAGAGGAAAATATAGCAAAAAAGAAATGGCATCATGGAGCCACAGCTCACAAAAATTACTCAACTTGTGTTCTCTGGCCTGCTTGGTTTTGTTTCAAATTGTTGTTTTAGACAGCTCTAGCTGTCCTGTACCCAAATTACTTCTCACTGAAGTCCAAACAAGCTCCATCACTGTCAACGTTGCCACATCCCCCCACCCCCTCCGGTACAGCCTCTGTCAGAGTCACAAAGCGGGATGCTGAAGGGCTTGCCTTTTTCACTTGAGGAACGTCGGGAATCTGTAACTCTGCCAGAAAACAGGCTCATTTTTTATTAATGCAGCCCATATTTAGCCATGTGCCTCCAAAGCAAAAAGCACATACTTTCATCCCAACCAAGCCCCGTCTCCCCGCCGCGTGCGGGGACCGCGGGGTCCCGCTCCGCCTGGCTAAATAAGGTAAAGCAAGAATCCCAGAAATGCAAACCTGGCCCAACATCGCCCACAGCCTGGAGAAGCTATTTTGGGATTTGTTAACCTTTTCCTAAACATCAGAGGGTGCTGCAAGGCCTTCTTATTACTTTCTCTCTGAATACTTAACTCCCCCAAAATAGATTTTAGAACACCAGTGAGTTTTAAGGAGATGAAGTGGTGTGAGAGCAGGGCTGGGAGCAGCAATGGGAAGCGCTACAGAAAAAAAACAGTTAAAGCTTCACCCAAAATAAAAATGGTGTGATTTGCCAACAGATAGCAAAAGCACATTCCCCCAGTTAGAGGGAAGCACACACAAGACAGAACCCAGTAGGCTACATAACTTACTGAATGACTCTCAGGAATTTAATTCTAGTCTCTTGTTGAGCCTCACAACCTTCCTCCTGGAGGAGCAGCCGGAGATGCTGTCTCTAATGCGACAGACTATTAGGCACTTCAAAAAGTGATGGGATGAACACTCTGTGTCTACACGTGAAACACCTTCTTTGCAAAGGCTTCCTAAGGAGGAACTCTGACTTAATTTTCCCCTGTGCCTCTTTGACCACAAATAGGTTACCTCCTGTCCTCCAGCAGTCCCTGCCTCATGACCTGCCACATCTGAGAAGCATGTGGCTGTTTCAAAGGAACCCAGAGATCCCGAGATCTCCAATATGAAAATGCATTGAAGCTACCAGCATCTGGGATGTGGGAAAAGCAGCTTCCTATCATTCCAGCTGAAGTACGTGTACACGGGAGTTTCTTTGCTTTACATAAAACAAATGCAAGAAAGACACCATGGAGACTATGAATATGGGGACCAAATCTTCATTCAAGGGGGCGGAAGAAGCACAGATTTTTCTTTTGACAAGCTGGAAGTGAAAGCTCACTGAAAACTCAGAGAAGTTGATTTTTTGCTACATGTTATAATTTAGCAAGGAATTCTGAGAAGTGATTAGGCATTGTGGGCACTGTGTGACTGTGAAGCTTCTCTTGGCTTCCCTGAGAAGATATTGTCATGCCATGAAGCAGGTTTCTTTTGTGTTTCCCCCCCCATCACCATCAGCAAGGTCTCCCATAAGGTGACTTTAGTGCTCAGTACCTCAGCCAACTACTAATTTCTGCAGAAGCACCATACCTCAGAGTATGAGACTGCTCGCTAGTCTCATGCAAGTGTTGAGGAAATTCCCTGTATCCATGCAAAACAGGCAGTTGAAGGTCATTAGGGAGAAGCAGCAGTTATCCAATTCCAAAACCCCACGTTCTCCAGGACATTAGCAACTGAAGCTGTTAATACACTAACCCCTTCAAGCATTGTCATATTTGCAGCACGAAGCCTACCTGCCCAAGTGAAAGGTGAAAGAGCTGCTTTAGAGGTTCTCTTTCCTAGGAAATGATTCAAAAGAAAACTCAAAGTGGAAAACCATCAAGTTGAAAAGCAAGAAGGATGTACCTTTTGCCACACAGCATACAGGACACCAGGTGCGTTCAGACCCCCCGAACCACAGACCTCAGCATGCTGGTTTGTCCCTGAAGCCAAGACTGTGTCCTACGGCAAAGAGCCAAAAAGCTACGCTGATGCAGCAGGACCATCCAGGTTTCGTGTGATTAAAAGACCCAAGAGGACTCCACTCCAAACTCATGAATCCTGGGTAAGTCAACACGAGAGGAATTTGGAAGTTCTTTGTCTGCGGGCAAACTCCATCGCACACCCCGTAGGCTCACCTGCGGGGCTTCTGTTGGTCGTGCCAGCACAAGAGCTTTGAGTAGGTAAGAACAAGCAGACTTAAAATTTACATCATGCGGCTTTAAGTAGTCAAAATTGGGAAAACAAAGACCCCCACCTGAACACTGCCTGATTTTAGGGTGTTCCTCAGCCAAAATAAAGCTCTCTGAAGAATGTAGTGCTCTGGAGGTGAAAGCTACTGTAATGTTTTTAATAAAGCCACAAGGCTGAATATCACTCAGTTCAGGGGGCTCTGGGCTAATTTTGCAGCAGAAGTCCTCTTGCACTTGGTGTAGGATTAGGAAACAGACACAGACACCCTCTGCCATCCAGCCTGCCATGGAGACACCTCCTCCCATCCAAGCTGGTGCTGCTATGAAGCACCAGGTCCCAAGGGTGGTAGAGGCAGGCTCCTTACAGACCCTCTCCCTGCTTCTGGGAGCTTAGGGTCTTGGCTCGCTGCATTCTTATCCAGCAGGGCCATAACATGCCAGATGGGCCAGGATCCAACATTCCTGCCCGTGGCCAGGCTGCTGACCTGCCGAGAGCCAAGGCTCCGTGGGGAAGCCTGAAAGCCACAGCCCTGCCAGCTGGCGGGCGGCCAAGGCAGCTCCCTCTCCAAGCCAAAGCAAGAAAACACGGCCGAGGCTCTGACTGCAGCTTGAAACTTAACGTGAAGCTGTAGAAGCCCCCTCTTTTACACAAGCTTTTAAAACTGAGCGAGGTGCTGTAAAGCTCCTCAAACCAGCCAGGTAACATCGGTACCTTCGCCTCTAACGCGGCAGAGCTCAGGGGAGCAGGTAAGGGCGAGCTCATGGTTTTGTTTAGGTTTCAACTCACAGCAAACCCAACCCAGGACACTGCTTGCAAACCAAAGCCCCCAGAGGTGTTGGAAAGTGTTTTAGCCACAGTCACCTCAGTCTGGAAGTATTTGGGTTTCTTTTAAACCAAATCAAGCTGAGGAAGACAACCATGCCATAAATAAAATCTCATAGCAAAACAACTGTTGATTATGTTATTTAGTCTAACTCAGGATTAAAAAAATAAAGTAAGGCCATGCAGAACTACAGATTCTATATATAGACTTAGAAGACAGGGAGAGAAAGGAGTTATCTGGATATCACTTCAGGATCCAGATCCAGGTCCTGGGACAGAGCTGGCCAAGTTTTCCAGCAGAAGTGGGCTCCACCAAGCACAACCATGAGCTGCTGTCACTTGAAGGGGGAGCAGGGGCTGGGAAGCATTTGGGCAAGCGGCACCAGAAATATCTCCCTATAGCCAGCTGCCTCTGGAACCTCACCAGGTGTGTGCCAGCAGCATCCCCACGGGATGTCCACAGAAAACTGCCAAGCCCAGTTCTTTGACTTGGATTTCTCATGCCACCACATGACATACAACCCTCCCCAGGAAAACCACAAACCAGAACAAGGCAGACAATAAAAAAACAAACCAAAAAAAAAGAAAAAGAAACCAATGCTAGTCCTATGCTAGCTGGAGTCAATGATGTTACGTAGATCTTGCTGTATATTTTCTATCTGTGTGCTTCAGTACACTGCTGAACAAGACGTGAAGAACATGCCTAAAGTCTCCTCTATAAATCCTGTTCTCTTCATCAGGACAAAGGGCTGGGAGTGAGGACAGATTCCCAAAAGCTGTACTGGCACCAGGGCTACACACACACACTCAGAAGTTCAACATGTGCTTACGTGACATGCTTGGGATAAACCTGATGGCTTCCTCATGCTGAAGCAGCTCAGGCTCCGTCTGCTCGGCCAGGGCCTGGACCACAGCGTCCAAGTGCTGGTCTTAAGTTACCCAGTCAAAGCAAACAGACTTGGGGTCTGGCTTCACGCACTGCTCGGGCTGAGCTCCAGCTGGCGTTGCTGGAAGCCCACCTCTGTTCCTGATCGCCTTCCAGGCTCAGCCCCCTCACAGGGCTTGTGCTCCTCTCCTTTCAGATGCCTGGCCTCCTCCTTTGGGAATTCCCAGAGCACGTCCCGGGTAACTTCCCCAACTACCTGCCTTCTCTTGCAACTCAGAGCAACGCCGTCCCAAGGCAAAAGTGTTTAAAAGAAAGCCATCCCTCCCTAGTTTTCTCTCCATCCTTCCCAAAGCAGCAACGTAGGGAAAAGAATCCAGAGAGAGTAACACTAGCCAAGAAGTATGCAGGATAGGGAAGAGAAAACCAGGGAAACAGGGGAGACTAAAAACCCAGCTCACATCTAAAAGACTGTTTAGTTTCTGAAAGCATGTTTCTGGGGGTTAAAAAATAATAATAACAAAAAAAAAAATCTGTGTGCTTGGAGTACCTGACAGCCAACTGGCTGTGTCTGGGTACTCTGGGTCAGGGGTTCTCCCAGCTGGGGAATACAGAGGGCTGGTGGGCCTGGAGACCACACCGCTGACGCGAGGCTGGGAATTCAAAGCTCTATGACAAGGGGCAACCTGGGGAAAAACAGGACTGGGGAGGTTTGCTGGTCCAAGCAGTTTGGGAAGCAGTGCCGCAGCTTGCGGCCACGCTCCTGAGCTGCAAACAGGCATGCTGGACAGTTGGTGGAGCTTCCCAGATGAATTGCAGTTGCATACACGCCAGTTTGTAGGCAGAGGAAATCCTCCTTTTATGGTTTCCATCCTTCCACTTGTTCCTCCTCCCTAGAGGTTTCCATCCTCTTGGCTGAGCCAAGCATCAGGCGATTTTGACGTCTGGTTATGCTCTGAGAGGGCAGGGACCCTGGGGAAGCCGACGGGGAGGGGGGAATCCACAGCCACCTTTACTTTTCCCTGTGACTCAGTTTCAGGCTATTCCAACACAAATTAACAATTTTCAATTCACAGCAATTTTTGAATGAAAAAGTTGCTAAAAAGATCAACGTATTTTTTTTAACATTCAACTGCAAAGGTTAAAGGAAGTATTTCTTTGCGGGTCACCTGAATCTGTTTTACGAAGACATCTGAAAGGCATTTTATCAGCTGCTGAGCAGTATTTACTCATGAAACTGTTCTAATTGCTTTGGAATGTGCGCCCTGGCTGCTGGAACAGCCTGCTCCTGCTGATACACTAAGCAAAGTAATACCAGTTTATAGGACATACCACTCTTACACAGCATTCATTTTTCATTTTCACGGTAAACAGTATGATTTTTTTTTTAAAAGGCAAAGAGCTCATAAACAATAGCTTTTACATAGCCAACCTGTATGTTTACGAGAGCGTCAACTCAGAAAAAAAAAAAATAGACATCAGTCATTGCCATGACTGAAATCCTCGCACGTCAGTAATTTAGTACTAAACCTATCTTGCAGCTGGAAATTGCATGGGTGAAAATTTATTCCTGGTGCTCCCTAAATCAGTGCTGGTGTCAATATCTAGGATGGAGGGAGCAGTTTGTCCTGGCCACCAGTAAGCCCTGCCGGCAGCTTCCAGCCCAGCTCTCTTCCCTAAGCAGCTGAGGTCGCAGTAGATCAAAGATAATCTACTCAAGTCTTGCTTTAATCTTCTAAACTAAAGCAGAACTCTGGTCTGTAGGCTCAGTAACAGCCAGCCATAAGAAGATAAATTGGTAATAGCTCTGCCTTTAAGACAAAGCAGCCCCAAACCCCACGATCTGGGAGGTGCAGCGGTTTGGACAGCACTTTATCAATCCCGGTGTCCCTTACCAGCCAGAATCAGCAAAGCACAGAATAATTGCTGTAGTATGTGTCGATGTATAAAACACGGGAAATAAAGGACAACTCACGCTGATCCTCCCAGCACACATGCAGAAGCAAAGCCCCACAGATCCTCTTAGCACACATGCCCAAGCCAAGCCAGCCTCGCCGTCCCGGGCCAGGCTCCATAACCAGGGTTGTGAACTGCGACCGCTTGCAGGTAGAGCCACGGGCGGTGGGAGCGTGTGTCCCCCCCGTCCCGCTGCAAAGCCTGAGCCGACACAGGACACAGCCCTTGGGAAAAGCAGCTGCAGAGAAAGCCAGGCCCGAAGCGGGGACAGAGCAGGGGCAGCTGCTGGCAGCCCAGGGCAGCAGCCCCGAGCCCCTGCCCCAGCCACCTCCCGGGGGGCACCACGAGGCACGGAGCGCAGGGGGAGCGGTGTCTGCTGGAGGGGCAGCGAGGGCACCCCGCGGGGGAGGGGCAGCTGGGGCAGCCGGAGGGGGGAGAGAGGAGAGAGGCTAGGGCATCCATGGGAGGGGGGGAGGAACAACAGGTCGGGCAGCCATTATGGGGGCAGGACAGCGGGGGCACCCGTTGCGGGGGAGAAGGCAGCTAGACCTCGGAGGGGGGCGAGGCAGGATAAAGGCTCTCGGCTCTCCTCGTTTCTGACTCATCCTAACAAGAAAGCTCCTTGAGTTTTCTACTTGACATCCCACCCAGGTCTCCCCTGCTCCTGCGGGCACCGTGTGCAGCCCCCTCTCCGTCCCCGAGTGCACAGGCAGCCCCCGGCCGCCCCTCCCCCCTCAGCTCCTGCCGCCCGAAGCGGCAGCCACGGTCCCACTGCTGCTCCCGGCACCAGGGCACGGGTGGATGGCGCCCGAGTTCCCGCCTCCCCTCCACCATCCCACCGGTAACATCTCCTTTTGCCTTTCCCACCACCACTAGAGCCAATATTTTTTTTTTTTTTTTAACCAAGGGCTGGTTTTTCTTATTGGAAAGCCTTTTCTGGCCTTAAGGCAGAACTTCTCCCTGCTTTCTCCTGCTGTGCAGGGACCTGACCTAAAGCAGAGAGCTTTGAGGGTGCAGAAGAGATCACCCTGCACGACCTTTTTAATCCTTGGCCTCCCCCGCTTCAGTCAACACCACAAGTGCCTTCTAGTATGACAATCACCACTTGTTGCTTAGGAATTAAACATTGACCAAACACATCATTCTGCACAGGCCATTGAACTGGAAGAATGTTTAGTGAGCTCCGCAGCTAAAGCTTTATTAACCAGCTCTGGTGACCTTCTTGAGGAAAGCAAAGGCAACACCGGGGCTCAAACCCTTCCCAGGCGCTCCTCCTGTAACCCACAACACTTCCAAAGCTCTAATACCCCCACAAAAACCCTCTGCCAGCACACAGACGCTAAACTATCCAGCCCACCGTGGCATAAAGTTTCTAATTCCATACTATTTCATTCCCAGTTCTCCCCAAACTAGTTTAGCATCACCCTCAGCACATCATCTGCTCCTCCTACCACACCATTGAGTTGAAGTGCTTTGCTCCAAGTTCCAAATTTTTTTGTTGTTGTTTCCTTAGCATCCTGCAGTGTGCCACAGTGCTCTAGAGCTCAGGTCAGCTAGAGGTGCACTGAAACAGAATAGCTAACAGAGAGGACAGGCAACGGAGTTCTACAAACCCCAACAAATCCAGTCAACCAGCAGAGTCCAGCATACCCCTGGTTGATGCCTCCTCCCCAGCTATCAAAACCAGGGTGATCACAGAGTAATTACATTCTGATTAGATGTCTGGAACGCCCACTAAGGTACCAGCTTCTTGCTCTCAGGCACTTGAAAACAAGGAGGGGGAACAGTGACACGAAGAGTCCCTTGCACGCTCCAAGTTCTCTTCCTTGACACACAACACACGAGAGAAGCAGAGAGGCCAGGAGCCCACATTTCCTCCAGGCTCAATGCTAATGCAGCCCTGCTCCCACCAGGTCAGGAGGGAAAACCTGGGTGAGCATTAGGTGGTCTTTTAAGGCTGTTATTCCAGAGAAACAAAGTAAGCACAGCTCTACCACCTTGCTGGAACTGGACCGTCCCATCCAGCAGCATCTTGCCAACGGTAATTTAGCAGGACGGTTCAAAGCTTTTGAAACTTAAAGGCAGCTTTCAAGACTAGGACTACACTAATCAGCTCTGAAAAAAACCCAGTAGTCTGTCTGAACACAGCCTTGACCTGGAGCCAGAAAGCCATACCTAATGTAATTAAACTCTCTTGGGGAACACAGCTACATGTGCCAGCCCTGGAGTAGGAAAACAGCACCAGCTGCAACAATGATACTCACTGGGCAGAGCAGATGTGTCCTGACCGATGGGAATCCAGCAAGAGAGTTCTGAGCACGGGCTTCAGATTCGTCACAGGAGACGCTGCCTGCTTGCCTTTCTTCTCCTGTCCTACCACATACAGGAGTTTTTGAGAAGAACAAGGTGTGGTGCCCTGAAATGTTCTGGAGATGGTATCTCGAAGCATAGCTTGAGCCTAACTTCGACCCGGGGGTCCGCATTCCCTAGGGGGGTGTGCCACTTGCCTGCAGGGCCAGCCAGGTGGGACAGCATCCCTGCACCTGGCAGAAGGATCCTTGGGTCCCTACGTGGGAGTTGGGTTTCGGTTTGCTTAGCCTAAAGCCCGTGTCAGTCCATATTTGCAGCCCTCAGTCCTGTAGCAGGAACATTCCTCAAGCTTTAATGAATTCGTGCAACACCCCTGTGACCTGGGCAGGTACGGTGATCACCACCAGAACAGCATGCTAGAAGGTAGTCATGGTTTTCTTCAAAACAAACACAAGGCAGGTTTTTCAGCTTGACACTGTAAAAAACTTTGTAGTTTTGGCAAGGCTTGAGACCCACCAAAAATAATAAATCCCACCTATCTGTTCCACGGGCACAAAGGGCACAAGGACCATTGGAGCAAAAGCAAGATCCCAGGAACCGGACCAGGCAACTGCACATCTCTTGCAATAACAAAATGGATGGCAGAGAACTGCAGCACCACACTGGGGAGCCTCTGGATCTTCCAGCCCGTGCCCCTGGAGGCAGGGCAGACAGCAGAACGTACCTGTCTATGAAATATTAAATTTCTGCAGGTGTAAGGGCAGTAAGGAGGATTTTCCTTCCCATCTTTTCTGAAGCGCCCTAACCAACCACTCACACCCAGTGGGGCAGGGAAACAAGGATTTCAAGTTGACTGTTTGTTTGTCCTCTACAGAAGCACATGCACTTAGTGGGAGCTCCAGTGCTCTCCAGAGGGTTGATGTTCAGCTCGTTTCCCTCACCCTCTGCTCAAAGCCTTGCTGTAACCGCTCCTACAGCCTCTTCTGTGCCGAGTCACAGCATAGTAACAGAGCAGGGAACAAACGCATGGCCAAGTCTTTCATTTCACTTTTGGGTAAACAGCTTCACTATAATCATGATCTCGAGGAGCCGGTTCCCTGGTGCATGCTATTAACACTGCCTGCATTATCCTTCATCCTTGGAAAGGGAGCAAACCTAGCCCCCAGACAGGAGAGCGGAGCTAAATGCAGAAGGGAAATAAAGCTGCTCAGAAGTTCTTGTTCTTGGCAATGACTACAGTCTTTTCTTATTGTGTTTATCTGCTTTACTGCCATAAACAAGGAGATTTTTGAGCAGTCTAGTCTTTAGTAGCTCTTCCCAGGAGATGGCAGTCAAAATAACCATCTGAGAACACAGTCCCCCTCGTGCACAACACCCCGGTGGCACAAAGCTGGCACTGCCAAACCCCTTCCCAGATGCAGTACTATGAAAACAAATGATTACCTGGCAGGACTTATCAGGATCCTCCCAATTACACTGACAGTTGCTAGTGTAAGTTATCCTTGCAGCAGCCTTGCTTCTCCTTCGTGGAGAAATTTCAGGAACCCTGCAGCGAGTTTTGGATTCCTTCTGCAATGGGAGAGCCTGGAAGGATACACCTGGGCTCGAGCGCTGTGCGTGGCCACAGTGACCATCCCCAGCATCTGCAGGGGGGAGACCAGCCTGAGACGCCGACACGGCACGCCATAAACCCCTTTGTGGTGTGCAACAAAGGAGGCAACCTGGCAGGACAGCTTGTGTCAGTCATCCGCAGACAATCCTGTTACTGAGGGCAGTTTTCGAGACAGATTTACGGAGGGCCAGAAGGGGATTATCTTGGTGATACACACTTTTGTTTTGGCAATGACTAAAGTACGTTTTCCAGTAATAACCACTATCACACAGGATGAGTTGGCTGCTTCTAATGCTTTAGAGTTCAAATCACAATTCCTCTAAGAAATGCAAAATCAGAGAAAAAAAACTGTTGGCATGTGAGATATTTAAGCTGAAATGCTAGCGATTGTTATTTTTCTCAGGAGAAATGCCTGGCATGTTGTATTTTATTTGCTGCCAGTGCAGTCTTTAAAGGATGCTATCAAGTCAAATTCAGCACTTTTGTAAACGTGGAACTGCATTTAACATATCAGATGAACTTTGTACTGGATGCGATTCAAAGAGTGATCTTCATGCAATAATTTGTTCTGTCTCAGAAAAAAAGCCCTGAACCAGAAGAGCTTTATTTTCCATTCCAAAGGGCAAGTTGCAGCACCATCTCTATCACATACCTTCCCTTCTCTTGCCACTGCTCCAGCTTCTCTTTCTGAGGGTGCTTTTTGTTTCTTCCTTGCACTCATGATTTTAGGTTTTGCAATTTCAAGCTGGAAGAAAATCCAGGAATACTGAAACCCAACCCTTTGCTCTGCTGCTATGAGCGCTAAGAAAGGTGAATGGTCAGTAGCAGAGAGTTCAAGAAAAATATTTTTACCATCTTTAATTCTCATTTACACAGACCTCACCACACAAACAATGTATGTTTTTCTCCACCCAGTCTGCCAGATGACTACTTTGATGCAGGGAGGAACATGCCCTCAGGCAGTCTTTTATTTCCCTCTTCTTAAAACGTATTTGCAAGAAGCAACATGATAAAAAGAAAACAGCTCAGCTCTCCATTTCTTCTGTACTTTGTGTTCCCAAATTTTCAACCCAAGAGGAACTGGTCCCAGAGTTACAAAGACATCTGAAATGCCAAGGTGCTGTTTGCAGTGCAAAGCAAGGGGCTGGGGGGGGATGGGGTTGGACCTGCTGTTTCTCTGCACCTCTGCTGAGCAACCCCAAACAGTATCTGCCACAAACAGTATCACAACTTCCTCATAGTCATAAAAAGATGAAACACCAAAGGCATCCACAGTTCTGATCAAACAGAAGTTCCCCGCTCGAACCCAGGTATGAGATAACCCCTCGGCTTCCCACGCACCAGTCAAGCTTTCAGGGCATTTCAGTGAAACCTGCAAGTCTTCGCATGAAAACCAACTCATTTGTTGTTCAGCACCCCCTGAGTCACCAGAACTCTTTCAAAGGTTCATCCAGCAGCTAAGGTGTCTGCCTCAGCTCTAAAGGGACAGTCTGCACTGACACTGTCACAGTTTACATTTTATGGAGCTACCAGCACCCTACCTCGATGCACCAGTACCTAAGGTACTGCCAGTCACTTCTTTCCTTCCACCAAGGAACTGCTCACTACAGATACAGGAGCACAAAACCACTCCATATGAATTTTGCTTCTAAATTAAAACGAGGCTAAGCAATGGTTATCTTGCAACAGACAAGGCTGGTTTATTTTTAACCTGAGAACAAACAAAAATAACCACAAAGCAGACCAAAAGCATTCACCTCTGAAGGACTACCTAATTCACAACACTATGCAATTTCAGCCCATAGGTAATTACACTGAAAACTTCTTAATTCACAAATTTGCGAACCATTCTGCCACAGGCACGCGTTTTCTCTGGTGGCTGAAAGAACGGTGCCTGCCCACCGAGGTCAAGTTTTTATTGAACTTGCAGATCCAGGGCTACACAGCTCATGTCTGAAAGCTGCTCCTTCCAGCAGACCCAGCACAGTCCTGCAGTCCTTCCCCCGAGATGTATTTATTTCTACTGTAGATAAGAGATACACGAGGAAGGACAGGAAAGCAACCAACCTTTTTCTACTCTAAGCAACCTTTGCTTTTAATTAAAGCAAATCTCTAAATTGAGGAAGAGTTGATTTGAAGTGTGATTATCTTTAACAGCTTACCCATGCAGCACATTACCTGTTGATGAATCTGGTAGCTCTCTGCCTCTTCTCCAGAAGATTCCACTTTGTCTCAACTTCAGGCAGTGGCACTGCAACTAGTAGCAGATTCCGGATCCCTGAGCAGAGCAGCTGGACTCACTAACCAGCAGCAGTTCAAAAATCACTTGGGTTTTTTCCCACCATTCACTCACTTGAGAACTTGACAAACTGACCCCTCTTACTACACTTCAGTTGGAGAGAGGCTTTTTGGCCAAATGTTTTTCTAGTCTCATGCAAGTGACTGGTGTGTCACCTAACTGATCAGAAGAATCTGGTGACACCACTACTCAGCCCCAGAGCCTGCATTCTGCTCACCTTCCAGCTACACACAGAACGTGAGCGGTTGGCAGCGTACAGCAGGTTTCAAACTGGCTTTCCTTCAGACACCACAGAAGAGTTTATCCTCCACAGCTGAAAATCTGCATGCCGGTTCAGTAGTATCTCCAAAGAGGCAAGTACTAAGCCACATGCAATTCAGGAATGATTCTGTTTGAACAGCTAATCACAGGTTTGTGGCGACAGCGAGAGACTCTGGTATAAAGGGCATGCATGAATTTGTCACAGAACACGCGGCTAGTTCTTGCAGTATCATTATACCCTTCATAAAAGTTACTACTCTGTGCATATATGTGCACATATATGCATGTGTGCCCTCGTCCAGCATTGCTGAAAGGCACACAAACTGGGAAAAAATTAAACCCCCTAGGAAAGCAGTATGATGAAATCATGCTCACTTTCGCACCCAAAGTCCCCTATGGCATACAATTCCTGGCCTGGGGAAACAGCATTTAGAGGAGAAAAAAGTTAACACTGCTACTGCAAGCTAGTCAACCATCAACTCCCCCCCTCCCCCCCAGACAGCTCCTGCTATTCACGTTGGATGCTGCTGCACAGGTGTATGTTCTGTACAAAGTGGTGGCACACTCCCTGCCTGCAGCACATTTCAGATTAGTGAAACCCTTGGCTAGCTGCGTACGTGAGTCACTAGTCTGGCTTGTAAACACTCACCTCAAGGTCTGAGACAACAGGTAGGGACACTAGTGATTAGGGTCTTAACTCCCAGTTCTACCTTTAGTAATTTCAGAAAACAAAGCTGCAAGACAGCACCCATCAGCGACCAGTGTCTGAAAACACAAAGGAATCTGGGTCATTCGCTCTCCCCTTCTCCCCACCCTGGTACTCCCCCATCCCCAAGAGAGACAACCTGACAGTGACCCAAAGAAGGGTCTTGCTGACCTCACCAGGTTACAAGCACCCAACATTAGCCCAGGCTCTGGGAATCATCATTAATTTTATTTCCTGATCAAGCATCACCATGAAGCTTCAGCACTTGTATTACAGCAGTAGAGGCTGCACAAAAAATAGTACTTGCCTTTCAAGATACAACTTGATGCATGCACTAGCATGCTTTTATCCCACCGTGTTCATGCAGAGACACAACCGTGCATGCATGTGAGTGCAAGCATACAGTTTTCCAATCATTTCACACTACGGCTTCCACAGATAAATTCTCAGCACACCCTAAAAAATAAACATGTCATGCGGGTCTGACTGCCCAGGAACACAAGTGCAACAAGATGTAGCACCTCAAAACCACAACCTTCAACCACACCATTCTGTCTCAGAAAAATAACTGCGCTCAACTGATGTTAACTGACTAATGTAATCATCATGTATCAAAACAGCAGTGCAAAACACACAAAGATGATTAACTCAAGTTGTACTTTTATTTTCAGGAATAAAAACTCGTAATGACATAGATGCAGAGTAAAGCAGAAAGAAAGAGTTGTCAACCCCAAGTTTATCTGCAGTGCAGATGAGGCATCCTGGTTTCACAAAACTGAATTGGACAGATGGGTAAAGCATAAACTCGTCAAGAGAAAGAAGAAACTGCACAAAATATAAATGGAGAATTGGTAGCTCCTCTTCACTCTGCTCCCTTCCACAGTACAAACAGAAAAACCCCAATCGCAAAATACGTTTGCCACTGATGAAAATCAAAGAACCATCAAAATTTATATAGGATGTGCTGAACAATACTGTTCAGAATTAAGAGTATACTGCAGTTCAATTTAAGTGAGATACAGAGGAAAGTCACAGACCTAACAAAGGGTAAGTACTGTTTTTAATGAACGACAACACAGATATCCAGGAATACAAGATATAATCACATTCAAACAGTTCTGGAACTGACATTCCTATTCCAGCCCCTACAGTTAAAAAGTTAAAGCTTGTCTACTCGATAAGACTCGTAGGGAAAAACACACTCAGAGAAGTACACACACTTCAGCAAGACAAAGTAGTGGGACTGATTTTTTCAAATACATAATAGAGACTAATTTAACAACCTAAATCAAACAGCTAAATAGGATTACCATTGAAAGGTGTGACTAAGTAAATCACTATACTCTTTAACAGTTAGCCCAATGTACATGTCCTTAGCATAAAACTTATTTGCTCTTCAGCATATGCTCTGGCTCTTCTATCCATCTGTTGAGTCAAAAACCAAAGCTGGAGTAAAAATTTCCTGTCAGACACGGGAAAAAATAATTATCTTTCCCACTGCCAAATGGACTACAGCTTGACCAGATTTGAATTTCAAATGAAGTTTGAGTCAGTTCTGTTCCTCACAGATAACTTCTCTGTGCATAAAGAACCACTGAAAGTTTGCCCGCAGTTTTGCCCCAAACAGCGGTCCTCTGACCAAAGAATTTGCTTATTGGGGACTGGCAACAGGCTCAAGCCTAGATAGAAGTCCGATTAAAACTGCATACAGACTTCACGTGAAATACCGCATATTCAAGTAGACCTCAGGTGTCACGTGCATGGTCAGACTTCCATAGGTAACCCGATTTTAAACCATAATGGCAACATTGTCTATCTATAGAAGTCCCAAACCCTGGTCTACTAGATGGTAGATGTACACAAAGCAAATACTTCCAAAAGCTCAGCCAGATAACAATAGATTAGCACCTTGGCAGATGCCCTACTTCTGTTGGAGCCAAAATCCCTGCTCAGAAATGCTTCCTCAGCTTTACAGTACAGGTGCTTTTGAACTCCAACATACTCAGTACCAACACAGCAGAAAACAGCACGTGTTCAGAGAAAAGACACTATTCTCCCACTATTCCTTTCTGCTCCAACAAGTCTGTTTAGCAGAATGGGGGCCTTTTTGCAGTATTTCTGCTCTGGAGACCCCCAGTCTGACATCCCTCACTGACTGCAGCACCCCAGGAAGGCACCTGGCCAGCACTGTCTCCAGCGGGATCCTCACCGTCACAGCAATACACACAAGTTGGTATCCCTTCAATTCCAAAATTAGACAGCAGGAATCTGTCTTCTGTTCTCAGAAAAATTTTAAAATATTAACATTAACATTACAACTCCCAGCTCCACAGCTGTTAAGTATGTTAGGACAGCAGCTCCCAAATAGGGGCTGAGAGATTATCAGTCTGCAAAACCTAGTATTTCCTCTTTGTTTTCACCTATGAGCACACAGTAAGATACTAAAGACTCACATATGCTTCCTCACAACCTTCTCCCATCAGGGACACACGCAGAGGTCTCCTGAGCCACAGGTATGCCCTCAAACTGCACACAGCAGCTGTCCGTGCCAGAACAGGCGTACCACCCGTGTGCTCAGTATTCAGTGATTGCACATTAGTAAGAGAAACAGTCATAAAACAATGTATAAGTAACCTGAATCTGTAATAAACCATAAAAGTAAATATTCAAGAACATGCAATTCAAGTAGGTACTTTGCCTCAGGCAGCTGCTAGTTTCCTGGCTTTTCTTCTCCCGGCACCGACAGAACAGTCAAGTCCTCATAATTCTTCTGGGGGAGTTTTCCAGGTAGACTGTTCAAGTGACCCTGCTGCTCTGGGCACACACAAGCAAGGCTACACCACCCCATGCTACAGGTGCAGGCCTACGACAGCAAGAAACCCTCGGCCTCCTCTTGCGTTCATGCCAGTCTTTATTTTCCTCAAGCCCATACACACACGACCCCGCAGGCCGCTCGGTGCTCAGCGGCTACACTCCCTGCAGAGTTCCCAGTATGAGCTGTGGCCGCTGTCACTCACCTGCCAGACCTGCTCCACTCTGCTGCCCGAAACCTGGCTAAGCACTGCCACACCTCCAGCGTGGGCACTGGATGCAAACTGCTGCCCTACTTCCTCAACCCTCCCTTCCTGCCCAGCTCACCTTTTAATTTTATAATGCTGGAAAAATAGAGTCCACGGCCCAAAGTCCAGTTCCAGATGGCTTGCATCTTACAAAGGGTCAGGGCATCTGGATACGCTGTGGTGGTGTATCAGAGACACAAGCCTATTAATACAGGTAGCTTTGGAACGAACAGGCTATCATGTGTAACACAAGAAAGGTGGGTAGTCTTGTTTAGGATTGTTTAGGACTATCCTAAAACCGATTCTAAACATCAGCACTAACGCTGCCCAGGATACCCACAGGAGATACTCTGTCACAGGCAGTCGTGTCTGACAGCTAATTGCCCAACTCACTATGGAGGCTGTCAGATTCCTCACAGAGGCATAACACCGAGCACTGCTCTGAAATGACACACAAGTCTCTTCAGACAAGCAAAATGTACGGAAATTCTTCCCCCACTTCATCATTAATTCTAAAGTTATTTTCCATTTCTTTTCCCTCTGCTAACACTCTTAACACCTAGCATGCTTTTGTCCTATTTCAAGATACAAGAGCTAACAGAAAATACTTTAAACTTCTTGAGCTGGTACTTAAAAATACCTAACCAAAGCCCTGAGTTAGAACCATCGCATCTCTAGTTAAATAAATACAACTGGACTAGCAGTCATCGCTGTGCACGCACAACATGAGTATTGGTTAAGCCAAATAAATCTCTTCTGAGGTAGATATATACAGTACAAAATATATTAAGGGTCAAACGCAATCATCATACTCACCTCACCTTCTCGCCTTGTCCTCCAGCTCTAGCAGGAGGCTTTGCAAACCTATCACTTCTGCCTCATCAACATTCAAACGAGTTCTTCTGAGCTCTAAGACAATTTGCAGCTAAATGACCACTGAAACCAAACCCATACATTTAACACTATCACGGAGTTTCAGCTGGGACTGAGAAGAGGAGGTCAACAAAACTCAGCTCAGGAAAATCCAGGTGTTTTAAATAACTTTGCAAACAAAATATCACTGCTCAAAACAGGTTCCAACAGTTTCATCGACAAGAAAAAAAAACCCTGAAAATAAAAGCCTTCTGCCAGGGTTTTCAAAGCAAGTTTGAACTAGAAATTTGAGCTTTAGTTCCCAACACCTGATTTTTGCAATTTCCCCCCCATCACTGAAACAAAATGAATGGAGAAGCACAGCTTGAGACAAGGCACCCCCTCACCCACAATTCCCTTACAAAAAGTTTCAGTTAAAATTTGGAAGAACCCTAATGAAAATCATGCAACAAGCAAATAAATCAGGTTGCAGTCTGCTCAGAACTCGGCCAAGGTTCACCTGGAAGGTTTGTAGATCTTCTAGATAAATTTGTCCTGAGTTCAGAGTTTATGACAAGCAAGCAAAGACGTTTTAGATTTTTCTGAGCTGTCAGACCAGAATGGTAGACACAGAATACAGTAACAAAAATAACAGATCTGGAGACTCACTTTTCTTTTGAATAAAATACCTATAAAGACAATCCATTCTATTATGAATAGTTTAGAGATTAATACAAAAATCATAATCACCGAGTTCAGTAGTGCACCAACAGTTGCTTTAGGAATATGACTAAGCAGACAAGTATCTGCTAATCAGTCACTCATGGTTGTTTTTTTTTTTAAACAAAAGATAAATCAAACTGCAGGACTGCTATCAGCTAGTCAATTAAGTGCTGACAAGTACCAGTGTGACTTGCACTGGCTCAAGCACACATGGTCATGTTTTGTTGTGAATCAACACACAAATGAGTATGACAACAGAAAGGAGCAGCACTGATGAGTGGCTCTGCTTGTGTGACTGTTGATTGCTTTGTCACAAGTGGGTGCAGGCTGGGGAAGTTTCTCCCCCATAGCTGTGGCTCTGACTACAAACACAACTTTTGGGTCCAATTTTGGAATTTGCCATCACATTGCAAATCAGAGTGTCATATTTTGGTTTTGAGCAATCCCTGTCAGCTCCAGTCCTTCACATCTATGCGAACTCCCACTTAGCCCTACTCCTTCCAGAGAAAGGCCATCAGTGTCGTTCCCCAAAGAAAACTCGATGGATGGAAAAAACACATGACCAGCAAGCGGAAGAGAAAGGTTGTGTTGTGGTTTCCTAAAGGTCTCAACAGGAGTTCAGACTTGAGTTATAATCCTCGTGATTTGAGGACTGAAATATTGTCGATATTAATGCCAAAAGAAACACACTTATAAACATGGCTGCAATAAATATGTTACAGTAAAATAAAGAGGTCCAGAAGAAGTTTGGAGTCCAAAGAGGCAGTGTGCCAAGCCTTTGCCTCTCAGGCCCAAAGGACAGTTCATATATTCAACACAGTGTAAGTTTTCCCCTGAACAATGGTAATATTGTTTCTTCAAGTAGCTCAGAGGTAGTGTCTAAAACAGGGTAATGAATACAGCAGCAGCCCCCAGCTGAGCCCAGCTATGCCTGAGGTGGCCCATGAACAATACCTTCTCAGCTGGCCTGGTCACACTGCTGCTCCCTCAGCAGCAGCAATCCTTGGTTCAGGCCCTGGTGTCGAGAAACAAGCAGGATGCACACACAAGGGCACTGGGGGTCCAGTCACCGGGGAGAGACACACCGTAATCGGGTACATCTGCTGCGGAGGCCAGCCCAGCCCCTTGCTGGCAGGCAGACACCGCACCAGACTGCAGCAGATGTGTGCATAACTTAAGTCCAACACGTAGCCACAGACAGACACACAGCAGCACTCAGACAGCACTGGGAGAAGGGACCTGCCTGTACGTGATGGCTAACCAAGTTTCCCCCAGAAAAGTTTTTTTTAAATAAACAGACTACAATAGATTTCACTTCAACAAAACATTTAGCATAGTCTGAAGATGTCCGCTGAGGAGCACAAGTGGGACACAGCAATCAGGATTTAGTTGCAGATTCATCCTCTTCTAGAAGGAGATCGTTTAATGCAATAACTGTAGCAGCAAAGTCAACCAGCTCCACAAAGTCTGATGTAATGATGTTCACGCCCATAACACCCGGCTTCTGTGCTTTCACCCAATTCAAAATCATGGGCAGGTTCCTAAAGAAATTGAAATATGAAGTGAACATTTTAGAAGTCTTCTCTATACATGTCCTACTTATTTCAAATGTAACACAGTTACAAATGTTCTCATATTTGTGATCAGGTCCTGACTGCACTCAAAAATGCAACTGGCTGATGAGAAGAGAACTTCATATTGCACTTGGCAATTAGCTCCTGGTACCAGAAGAATTTTACCGGTGTGCTTAACTCTGAATGTTGCAACTACATATCCGTGACACTGCAGAGCTGTACAATGCTGTATTATGTAGTTCAGCTACTAGTAGAACGCTGCATTGTACGGTTTAGCTACTCTGCTAAAAACCAGTCCAAACCCATGACATGAGCCAAGAGTGCTGAAACACGGCCAGAAGAAGAGAAGGCTGTGAAGAGAGGAAGACGAAGAAGAGTGAAGATGCCCCCAACAACCACCAGATGACCCCCAACCCATTAGACCACACATGTGTAGTGCAAGTGTAGATATAATAAGTACTTCATGGAACTGTAATGAATATGCTAATAGTTTCTCAGAAATGTCATTAATCCATATAGATCAGCCGTATCAAGATAAACAATGAACAAGCTGGTATGCATGCTGGGCGGAACTCATCCCTGGTGCATCTGGTGCTGAAAATAAAGAATGCCTGCTTTCTAACACTCCAAACCACATATTCGAGAGTTTTTGTCTCTAATTTCTCAGTATCACTATCAAACAGAACAACTGGTCAGTCATCATCCTAAACTACCATGCATACAAAACATTTGTGAACTCTGTATTCACTGGGCAGACTGTGCTTCAGAATTTAATGCTGCACTACTACAGTTTCCTCCATCCTGGTTTGTTGAACCGAAAGCTTAATTTCACAGCAGACTTCGGTGTAGCACAAAGGAGGGCTGTATCTGGCCCCAGATGCTCCCCTGCCCCTCTGCCTTAGGGTGGGCAGGAAAGAATTTGTGGGGTGCAGCACACTGCACTACCAAACTCCTTCCAGCCTCCAGACCGACTCAGAGCAACGGGATCAGGGAAAACAAACCCTGAACTGAGCCCTCAGCTCTACAGAGGTTGAACATCCCACCATACATCACTACCCAGAGAAAGGTGAGGTGTGTCAGGAATTGAGTGAAATGGAGTTGAAATTTCTCCCCACAGTAGAATTTCCAAGTCATTTCTTGGACAGAGTGCAAGCTAAGAGTCTGCACAAGATTTTGCACTCAAGCATGTAAACACCAAAGTTTTCAGTGCAGTTGGAGAAATGACTAAGTATGTTAGAATTATTTAAATTAGTGCCTTAATATGCATACAAAATTATACAAGAAGATGGTAGGCAAGTGAATTAGCTAACAGGATGGGGAAGAAAAAACAGAAAACCTAAAATGACACCACAGCTGCTGTTCTAGGAAAAAAATAATCTCATCAAGAACAAAAAGAGAGAACTTGAGTGAAGGCATAATTACTGTCCCTGTCAAGGGACACACCAGACTTCAGCCAGCAAAGTATGACCGTTGTACATTTCTCCTTTAGCAAGAGCTCAAGAACACTTAAATATTCATTCACATTCAGGACAAAATTTCCATATGAGAAGGCAGACATTACACAGAACTGCAAAGAGACTTACCCATACAAATCAGCTTGCATGTGTAAATGTGTATGAGCAATCACGCTTTAGCAAACAGCAGCATCTAGTTTATGTTTGTTTTATGTTTACATTTTATGTTTACTTTCAAACAAGCAGTGAGGATGGGGCTGAGGGAAAGGGCTGGAGCAAAGAGGATTCCAGCAGCTTCCAGCCCAGATCTGTGTCAGGAGCCCCTTGAAACAAAACTGCTCACCCCTTCCATGAGATTCGATGATCCTTTACGAGTTTTGAAGCCAGAAATTCAGCTTGAGTTTCCCTTTCAACACCGGTGAGCCGCAGGGGCAGCCCCGTCACAGCCCCGCAGCGCCCCCTACTGCCGCCTGCCGGCCCCGCAGGCGCGGCGCAGCGGAGGGACCCGAGCGCACCGGGGCAAGCATCGCCCGGAGCTACTGACCTTGGGCCAGAACAACGTCTGTGAACTGGAAGGAGGGCTGAGAACTCCGCGATTTATACTTCCACCTGGAATTTCCTGCCTGCCATCAGCAACTTTTTCAGCTGCAAAAGGCACAACACTTGCCATTTCTTTAAAACCCTTTCTAAAAAGTTACACTTTGGCTTCAAAACAATCTTACCATAATTACTTCTACACCACCCAGCTGCTGCAGATGTGTGTTTATCCCACTCCCTAATATTAAGCTCAGTTGCTGATCAATTTGACCAGCTGCAGCCCCCCATAAAAGTGTAATTTATAATTCAACAGAATTATGGCAAGATAAAACTGTTAGTGACATCAAAACAGGCAATATTAAGATGAGCCAGGAGACCAGATTGCACCAGGACTGTTAAGAGTCGTGGCAATTTTTAGTCAACAGGCTACAAGGTGATAATGCCATAAAATAGAGCCACATGGAACTTACTCTGGTCTTGCCATCAACATTACTGAAGCAAGTAAAAATCACTGGCATTCTGTGCAACTCAAAACAAATCCCCCTTTAATGACCTTACTCATGGACAAATTTGTTATACAACACTCAGTGGTATAAAAAAGTCAAATTGCTCATCTAATTTTTGGTAAAATCCACCCAAAATTAAATGCTGCCCCAGGTCATACATCTTTGGCCATTACTGAAATTACTGGACAGATTTGTATGGACAAACGCGAAACTGCGCCCACAAATAGGCAGTTTTCCTCTATGGTACAAGCTCCCCCCTCACCATTCAAGTTCAGCCAATTTGGAAGGAATTATCAGCTTCAAACAGGTCCAGCCCATGTTTTATGAAATCACATCACATTCAGAAAGAGCTCCAATTACCAGGAAACACTGTTACATATATACCCTGTCACTTTATTATGTTCAAAACCTCTTTATTTTAAAATCTGTAAATATCTCTCACAAGCAAGAGTAATGAGGCAAAACTAAATGCTGTCATCAGGTCTTATTTTCTAAGCAAATATTTCATAGTTTTACTCACTTAGTGCCTCTTTCAAGATGAAATGTGGTAAATAAAGAACTGAGACATCAAAACAAGTCCTTACCTATGAACAAGTGTGTTCTTCAGACCACGAATTAGATGACGTGCAATAGTTCTCACTCGAGGTGTGAGAATTGCTTGAGAAACATGAAACGTTCCATAACGACTTCGTTCCTCAAGAGTGGTCTCCAGGAACTGTATCAGTTTGTGCACATTGGTTGTATTAGCCCATGGTGCTGGCATTTTATTACCTGGCCACAGGAAGGAGTATTCCTGATACACAGGGTAGTGGTAGAATATGAGAACCTAACAGAATAAAGAAAAATGAGAAAATAAATAAAATTCGCAACTAGGTTATTTATATCTAAACAGCATGTTGCACTGGTTTATGCTCATGTGGTGCTGCTGCAGCTAGATAGCAGTGAAAAGTAAACCATGCAAAGAGCTGCTGCTCTGGAGTCACTTGTGTCAGTAAAATTGTTGCACTATTGCCAAAGAAGATGGAGATCATTCTAGTTAGCTGTGAGGACAGGATTGCTTTAGGGGTCATCAGTTTAAAATGATGAAGTTGCCAGGAGTATACTGAAATGTCATTCAAAGACTTCAGCTCAAAAGCATTTCAAAGCACTGTCAGAGACTATTACAGCTGTAGTTGAAGTTAAGGGTTTTAGCAGCCCTGCCATATTCTGTGGAACTCCCATTGAGTGGCTAGAGCATACTGGGCTGACTGGCATAGCGGCATTCCACCCTCACTTACTGCACGAGATGCCAAAGTCTTGCCGTCAGCAAAATCTTCTGGTAATTGAAAGTCAACATTTTACGCCTTGTAAGGGGATTGCCTATAGGAGGGCAGCATGATAATGCAATTCTTGATTAACACCCAAACTTACACATGGTTCATTCTGGACCCTAGCACTGACAGCTGATGTTCAGAGGAAATCCTTAAAGCCTCATGTACTTTACAGTTTAAGAATTACGTGCTGTTGCTGAAACCCTGTTCTCTGTATGTACACATGGGAGCAGCTGCCACAGGCAAGAAGCATTTAATCTTGCCACTAAGTTTGGATGGCTGCAAAGGAGTAAGAAATTGTGCCACACCTCAGTCATGTTAAAGTTTACATGCCTCACACTGGCCAAAGAGACAAGAGTTTATCAAGTCCTCACCAACACAAGTCAGCACAACATGTTCTTCCAGAGAGAACTTCCAGAAGAGAAAGCCTTCTGTAAGAAGCACAAGGCCCCGAGGACACTATCATTTATTTAAGATACATGCTTGGGAGAGGGACACAGCCTAGCCACACCTTGGGTGGAGGGAGTACATAGCTGCAATGAACAGAGGAAAACATACACACAAAGGAGGCCCAAGCAGGCTTTAAACTGACCACCAGCAGCACCCCGGTCCAATACTCTGAGTGGGAACCACAGACAGCTTCTCTGTTTAAATCTAACCTTTGGGCTTGAAAAACATTACCCATCCTTTCCTTACCTGATGTTTATTCTCCCACATGTACTGTAACGTCACATATTCTACACATTCGACAGAACAAAGTTTGGATCCAAATGCTGACTGGATCCTGTTGATCAGGAAGTGGTGATGGCTGTCATCCATTGCATAGAAGTGATTGAAATCCAAGAAGATTACTTCCTTGGGGTGCTGCTCAAGAAAGGTGTTAATCTCCTTCAGCCCATCCCATACTTTGATGCCAAACAAGCCATGTATGAAGTAGATCTCTTGTCCTATTTCCCCAGGTTTGGAAGATACACGAAGATCAAAGTAGCGGATCCCACCTTCCAACTGCTCTTTGAAAGTCAGATTTTGAGTCACTGACCATTTCTTCATGATCTTTTTAACCAAAGAAATTCTGGCCAAACGTTTGATAGCTGTAGCTTGGTCTGGTCCCACAGGAGATTTTTCATCAACCCAGTAGCTGAAAGAATCATGTGACCCTGGAAACAAGAGAGAAGAATACTTCATTTGAGAAAACAGCCTCCTCCAAAACACATATACCCATGTCTCCTACAAACTGAAGAGTTCTACACACATGACAGGGTCGCAGACACACATTTGAGCATAGCTCTTTCAGACTACCCTTTACACCTCAGTTTTCCCTAACTCTACAAGAGCTATGCTTAAGGTTCTGTCTGAACTGCTTGCTTGCGTAAGCTTGCAATTTCCATGCGCTCTGGAAACAATGACCGTAAGACAAGCACCAACAGTAAAGGGAAGCTTCCTGCTAACCTTCCTTAATTTACAAACTATCAATCTACTTCTAATGCTTTCCCAGAGCCTGGTACATCACTGATTTGGTCTGAGACTCCAGCTTCACTGAAAGAATCTGAGGCTCTATTTCCATTCTACCTGGTAAATCCAACCAGGACCCAATACACTTTGAACAGGTATCTTACTCATGTGATGGACAGAGGTATTTGGACATGCACATGGCTTACCAGTACATCTCACTTCAGCCCCAAGATGTTTAAATAAACGATTAGTAGTTCAAATAGTAAGCAACAGCTGGCTCAAATTGGAGGTGGAACAATCAAGGACACCACCAGTTGCTGTGTAGCATGCTTGTTACTACCAAGTTCACAAATGCATCCTTTGCCTGGCAGTGCCTTTGAATGATACAGGTATGCTGAATATGAAATTCAACAAAAAAAGACATCCCCAATCAAAACCATCAGTCCCTGCCAAAACAATGCAGGCCTGACAAAGCTCCTGTAATACAACCTATATCTTGGCAGAGAAACTGCATTTCCAGTATAAAATTTGAGCTTACTAGAAAAAACCTCCAACTGAAAATTCAATACGAAATAGAAGAACTGAGAAATAAACCTCCTTCAAAGGAACAGCTTCAGAGTCAATTAAATATCCCTAGCTTGGATAAAAGAGTATCAGAACAAAGAGTAATAGGGCAGTGTATCTCAGTTTGTTTTATTCTGCTCTGGTACAGTGCAAAGACAGGCAGAAGCCGATTTGCCACAGACTGAGGTTTACCAGGAGTTTCTAATCATTTACACCAGGCACCAGCATTCTTGCCAAGAAGGTGCAGCTGCTCCAGGCACGATTTCCCTATGAAGCCCCAGCCAGGAAAAAAAAACACTACAGGAGCTCAAACAGTCCCACTCCCATTTTTTCTTCAAGACAGCAAGTAAGTTTCCCCATCAAGCCCAATCCCACCCACTTGCTGAAGTGCAGGGAAAGCATCTTCGCCCTAGTCACCACAAGCAACTCTTTCCAGCTGCCCTGGGGTACAGTGACCCTGCACCATGCTGCTGTCATTTGCATTTTCCCTTCTTGCATGCCACAGGGTTCTTATCCCTGCACCCAGGACTGTACTTCTCTAGAATTTCCTGCTCTCAGTCCACAACTCTGTTAAACTCTAATTTGTCATTTCCAATTTTAAGACATCATTTGAGGCATCCACAACCTCCTTCACCCAAACCTTTTATTTGTGTACTGGCACCCACTTGGAGACTGATGCATTTCCTGTGACGCAAGGTCCCAGCTCTAAACAAGATTACGATCTCAATTGGATTATCCTGTCAGGATTTTTAAATGATGGCTGGAAGAACAGACTGCATGCAAACCAAACATCAGTGCACAACAACCTTAAACGCACTCTCTCAGGAATTTCAACTAGTTCAAAAGTACTGAAGAACCACTGTAAAGGTTAGTTTTCAGATGTATAAATGAACGCTAGTTCTGATCAACCATCCATGAATTCTCCAGTCTTTGTAGAAGTTTGCCTCTTATGAGGCTTTCCATCCAGTTTTCTAGAAATAAGTGACATGTAACAAAAGAGGCGTTCTTAAAAGATGTCAGCTTAAGAAGCTACTTAGTACCTGTCACAGTAAGCTACATCAAAAAGTAACTGTCATTTTTGAAGTGACACCTGGATTTTTTCCTACCTCCAAACGTGCAACCCCAAACAAAATACAGGATCAAACATCTAGTGAAGACATTTCAGAAGCAGCCATGTAAGGCCTGACTCATACCCCAAGCTGCAGCTCACAGATGTTTGAGTTTCATACACCTCCCCATACAGCAGAATGAGCCTTTCAAGCTTCCTCAGTATTTGGAAAGAAGACCTCAATCACCAGGGGCTTGTCTTCTGCCTCTGAAGAAGTCACTTAGCACAAAGAAGTCATGGGGTTTTTTGCTTTTCTTTGTGTGGGTGTTTGTTTGGGTTTAAGCTCTCAGTTCTATCCGTTTTGACTTCCTCCTCTATTTAGGTCACTGAGAAAAGTGTTTAACATGCTAGAATAAGGCCATAAGTAGCATTTTATTTTCATTTTAACTAAGACTGTGCAGCATCCTCTAGAGAGCTGTCTACCAAAGTCACTCACACCATTATGCTCCCTCAGACAGCATCACTGAAATCTGATTTACGAAGGAATGACGATTTTATCTGGCATTAAATATATGTCAACTTGAGTTGTCTAAGCAAATCTGAGCCCAGAAACAGCTTGTTTCCTTAAGTCTAATCACATACTTTACAGCTACAAAAGCCTTTCCTTTACAGATTGCCACACATTTAACGATACAATAACTGATTTTTCCTTCCACTATCACAAGCCAAATTCTATTTCTAGCTCTAGAAAGCAATGACAGGGAAAACAAGACACAAGCACACTGCAACTCTCTCAATGCATACTTTAAGAACGACACTCATTAGCAGGACAGCTGCTGTTTGAACAAACTAAACTGTATGTGACATTCTTCCATAGTTAGAAAAGATCCTTAGAATTCCTGCCTTGTTGCTCTGCTTAAAAGCCCAGGAAATTGACCTTCTCATTTACAACGAACTCAACATGTACACCTAAATATAACCAAGCAGAACATGAACTGGAACATGTAAAAAACAAGCTCTCCTTTCCACAGTTGGTAGAAGACCACCTCCTAAGGAGCACAGGGGAACATCATCAATACTGAAGCTGGAAAGACACAGCAGAAATTCAATTAGATTCAGTGGTCATTTACAGAAGGCCAGCCACCAACTGTGAGAAATACCAAGGCCAAACCTGGACCCAGAATATTTTTATGCTGGTAAGAGAAAAAAGCAAACTGAAAACCTGAATCAACAACACTGGATACTTGCTGGGCTGAGGAGTAAGAGCTGGGTGAGGCCCCACGTCATCCACCAGGCCCTTCTTTAATTTAAGATTGTTGTGTTATGCTACCAGCTCAGCCACTGACTTTTAATATAGCTTAGCTGTGAAATTAAGCTACATGCTAAACTGATCACATCATGATGTCAAAATAATCCCTGTTCTCCTTTGCTCTACCCTTAAACTCCATGAAAGGCCTAGCCATTCTGCAGCTACAGCAGGAGCCAGGCTGCTTGCTGATACAGCATGATTTCTTTTTGAAAAAGCATAACCTAAACCCATCCAGCTCTACAAATTAAAGGCAAGGGACAGCCTGCACCAGAAGCATGGAGCAGACCAGCTCATTTTGTTAGCTCAGTACAAGAGCTGCTAACCATGTTCTCAACTCATGTCTAAAACACAAGAACATCTGAAGACACTCAGATGCTCTAACACTGTACATTAACAGCCAGGGGGCTGGCAGCTCCTGAACAGACCAAGCATCACAAAACTCTCATACCAACACACACAAAAAAGCCTTCTGCATATGTAAGAAATCCTTCATGGTCTGTGTTCCCTGCCACCCAAATGGCATGCATCTTCCCAAATTATACTGATCACTTTTCTCAGGAAACAAGAAAAACCCTCAAAAAGTCCGTCAGCAAGACATTTCAGATGATACCTGACATGCTAAATACAGACAACACTATATTCATTCAATAAATCCATTCCTTAAACCTGTTGCAAACAAAGCAATGAACAAACCTAGGTACTTAAAACCTCCATCTTACAGACCGAGAAATCAGAAGGCACAGAAAAGCCATGAAACTGCTTCCATTGGCCTTTAGGGGAACAGAGGCCAGAACCCCAGTCTGAACTGCCTCAAGGGCATGTTGTTGCACATGCAGCACACTTATTGAGTCACTGTACAGGAGACCAGATTAGCATTCAGACTGCAAACCTTTCGGAGTTGCTCCAGTGACATGGCATCAGTCTGGCACTCAGCCCTCCCTTAAACCAAGCTAGGTACAGCAAATAAAACAAAGAGATGATTTGCCAATTGCTTTCAACAAACATTCCATCAAACATTAAATTTAAGCATGAAAGTTTGCACAGTCAAAGAAAAAAAACAGGGGACTGCTAATCAGCTGGCAGGTCTTAAGAGTAACAATGGCTGCTTCATGCCTTTCATCTGACAAGGACCAGAAGCTTCAAGGACAGCAGCCATCCCATCAAATGCACAGATATTTAACTATCAAAGCCTATAGTATGGTTAGAACAGTATTAAAGAGGTATCTTTCAGACACCAGATTGTTAAAGTGATTGATAATCCTCTTCATTTTATCCCAGTAAGTGCAACTGCTGATTTTTATTCATATCTTTAAACCTCTTTTTCTCCTCCTTTCACTAAGTTCTCAGGTTAATTGTATGTTAAACATATCACTTCACAATTCAATTTGTCTGTTAAACAGATTGTATTTCACTGTTCAGGATGACTTTTTTTGTTGAAGCCTTTGTGCTAATTGTTAGAAAAGCAGCCTTTTGTCATCACATCTGCAGCAAAGTCTAACTTTCCAGAGTGCCTATTTGTCATGTTACTTAGTCATAGATAGTCAGATTAACCTATGGTGTAGCTCAAATGACACTCATCAACAGAATGTTATTAAGCCTTGAATTTCAACAATTACTAGCTATATCATGCTGTATTATCTTTTGTTCCCACATCAGCACTTTTGGCATATACAGTTGCAGTGGAGGAATTGGAATGGAATGAGCATCACCTCACCAGTCCTGGGGTCCTTTAGCAAACTTGGACATTTACCTTCATAAGGTGTTAAAAACATGACTATATGGCATGAAAAGCATGGAGCATCTTCCAACATAGAAGATGTTTGTGCACTGCCAATTACTTGAAAACAAGACAAGAATTCCTGTGGTTTCTTTGGATACAAGCATGTTTTCTAGCCTATTGCTAGTCTCCCTGGTTGCAAGGCTGTAGACTAGCCTGAAGTAGCAGTTAGACACTTTCTGCAAAAGTCTGGCTAATCAAGAAACAGTAAATGAAAGCAGAAGGGCAGAGGAGTGCACTGCCAGTAATTTTAACTAGATTGGAGTAATTTGGTTTGGTCTTCATGTCAGTGGAATATTAATGTGATGAAAGAGTGCAAGAAAGCCTCCTACATGATGTTAAACATTCATAAGCAGCAAGGTCAACATGCTGTACCAACCCCCTAAAAGCATTAAAGGGTCATTTATGGACAAAGAATCACCCCCGCTATAGCAATGCCAAACTTCTTAAAGCAAGCTTTGCTCACTAGACAAAATACATTCCCCATATATTACAAAACACCACACATGACACAGCTATGTAATGCTTGCTAAGCAAAGACATCTAGAAGCACAGTAATCAAGTTCCAAAAAACACGGGATGCAAGTGCTAGCTCGCAGATGTTCTTCTAAACCAAATGTCCTGTGTGTGCCAGAAATGAGAAAAATATGGGATGAACAAAAGTGCCTCTCAAATCCCAGAAGTCCTCAGGATTGAATCCTGAGGTCATCCAGGGTCATTAGCAATCCAGATTTTCTAATCAAAAGATTAACATTTTTAAAGCTCTTCACTAATGAAAAGCAAATGAAATAGTTCATATCAACTTGCCCATCAAAAGGAGGAAAGGCAGAAATAATAAACATCCTATTGATAACTAATGATCTAAAACTATTGAGATAAGTATTTGTATTTTAGTAGAATCTTAAAAGACTCCTTTAGGTATTCTTAATGCAGTCTCATTAGGGAGCACAAAGCCTAGCGCACACCAAATCCTCTTAGGAAAACCTCTTCTCCCTACCAAAGAATTACCCTGACTTCCCCCACTGCCCCTTTCAGGGTGAGAGGTGGAGGGGGGTGTGTGCAATAAAAGGGGTACAAATAGAAAGGGAGAACAGTCTACTTAAGAACAGCATCAGACCGTACCACATGGTAGTTGGCTTTTCTTTCCAGCCAGGAGAAATCTGTTATTGCCAGTAAGGGTTTGGTTTTTTCTGCTGTAGCAATTGCTTCCCATTTATCAGCAGCTTCAGCTGCCTGCACTGGGAAAGCAGAAAGTGGCAGTACTTTACTATTTCAAAGTCCGGATGGATCCACCCGCTCAAAGTAAAACCCCTTCTGTTTACAACCCTATATTCCTCTTCTGTGACTACCAGAAATGTGTGGACCAATTGCTCATTCTTTTCTGAGAAGGCTCTAAGGGAATGTTTTCTTGTTTTTATTACACAGTACTTTTCCCTCTTTTTACATCCTTTCTGGAAGAAAAGGCAAACTGGAACGTTCACACAAAACAGGAGACAGAACCATTTGTATCATTATGATTGTTTTTCTCTGTTTGAAGTAGAACTTTAGCGTTTCCTGCACTTATTCACCAAGCAGGCAAGTCACTCTCTAGGGCACAGATTTTAATAAAAAAGGAAGAATGTTTTTCCCAATTTAAAAAAATAGTCAAGATCTTCATAAACTAACTGAATAAAATTGTGGCCTTTCAAGAACAATTTGGTTTTGGCTAAACAGGATTTCCCTTTTTAAAAGGTCTACTATCATCTAAAATCTAAGGCTGGCTTTCCAGTGGAACTTCTGCATAGATCCAGTGTTGGTCACATCAGTTTTCCTCATGTAAGGACATACAAAGGGAATATCGTGCTACTTAGGAAGAGCGGAACAACCTCCATTAGATGTTCTCATCAGTATAGCAGTCCAGATAGTTTAATAGCCTCTCTGTAAGAACTGAGATTTGCTG
This sequence comes from Falco naumanni, assembly GCF_017639655.2. NCBI lineage: Eukaryota > Metazoa > Chordata > Aves > Falconiformes > Falconidae > Falco > Falco naumanni. The sequence goes on from NC_054055.1 coordinate 118,722,872, forward strand.
CTACAATCAAGCAGACTACCAAGGTAGTAAAATAACTTGTCCTTTCAGGAAAAATTAATCCTGAAAATTCTACATTTACAAATCATATCCAACACTGCCATACTTAATGCAGTGTTTTCTTCTAATGGTTACTGCCTCATTGATCGGTAGACGCCAGTTAAACTGGGAAGGAAAATAGAGCTCGGTGAATCAGAACATTAACTTTATACATTTCCTCCCTTTGAGCTTTAACCCAACAGATGGCCAGTTTAGCTGACTCAATGATCCTTTTCATTAGGACTCCAGAGGAGAACTGTTTGGAAGGAGGATGCAACCTCAATCTCACCACTGCTTCCCCTCTCAGAAGGCACATCCATAGTGCACACCAGCTCACGAACAAAGGAATAACAAACCCACAGCATCAGCAAGCTCAGCAGCTTGCCTCAGGGTCATGCAAGCAAAAAGGGGAAAAATATACCAAATTAGTAAGATCCTAGTAGCCAGTTCTTAATTAGACAGGACTGCTGCTTCTTTGAAAAACCACTTCAGTTCTGCTTGGCCAACTAAAAGACAAACAAGCCCATAGAGCTTTTGGTGAACAGTCAAGACTGTCAGAACAGCAGAGCTGGCTGGAGCCCAGGGTGGGGAGATGCACAGGAGATACCCAGGGTCCCTCCAGCTCCCGGTGTTCCCCACATGCCCAACACATGAGCACAGCAAGCACCCAGCAGTCACACTACAGCACAATGCACTCATCCACAGCCGCTTGTCATCACAGACAACTCAACCCTCCGTGCTCTGTATCCCCCCTTTAGGCTTAACTACAGGCTTAGCCGGTAGGGCTGCTCCTCATTAAGACTGCTTACTAGCTGTATTTGTAAAGCTTTGTTTCCCAGGGCTGATCATTTCATAGGACTTTGATCACTTAGCTGAAAACCATTAGGCTTCTGCCTCAGGCTTTTGGGGTCATCTTCTCAGAGAAGGGCAGAAACAGTGGCATGTTATAGTACTGAAAGTTTTGGCCACAGTCATATTGACAGTACCATGAACAAAAGATGGAAAGTTATTCAATTAGAAGTTGGTTAGAAAGTTAATTAAAAGAGTGCGTGTTACAGAGGGTGAATTGAGCAGATTGACTAGTGCTGTAGTTTGCAGCAGAAGACAAAAATTTACAAGTTTAGAAGGCCAGGGACACATAGCTCCTCAGATCAGTGAACAGTCAAATTAAAGACTCTTAAACAATCATTTCAACTCACCAGTACGATCTTATTTTAGCCATATTTGAGCCAATATGATTTTTCTCTTAAAAAATGCTTCTGGAACTGTAAAACTCTTCCATCAGCTCTAGATACCTACAACCCAGCACCCCACAGGCAGCTCCCCACCAACTGTCCAACCTGATGCAGGCAGGAACAGCTCCAAGCTCCAATCACCCTGCATTGCTTCGAAACGAGATCCTGGCCATCCCTCCACATACTTGCGGAGGGAGAGCTAACGCACCATCTGGGATCACCAGGAGACAGAAAAGGCTCTGTGCACCAGCAGAAGCCACGACTGAAGAGCTACCCCACCTCACCCCAGAGGGGCAGGCTGCCCTGCCCGCACATTCCACAGCAGCACAGCATCCTACCTAGCCTGACATTCAGCTCCAGGTGTACCAGCACCTGAAAAAATGAACTTTTGGTGGCAAAAAAGCCACTTTAGATTTCTTAGCCTTAAGTGTACAAGATTTGATCTACAGCATGAACATTTATATTTAAAAAAAATTATCCTCTAAGACAAAAGCACTGATGTATGCTTTTTTACAAGAGTTGCCTTTTAAGTGCCAAAGTAAAGCATTTTAATTTTTCCAAATTTTCTATTTTTCGGCTCTCTTCTCCAGTGATTCCAAGTCAAACTGAACTTAGCTCAGATTCAAATTTACTGTTCCCCAACAAAGCTTCATTTTTACTAATAGCAGGTGTTTCGCCAAAGCTACATGCAAGAAAATATCATCACCTGTGTTTCTTAACACAGCCATTCAACCAATTGTTCCTTCCTACGAATATCTGCAGCACCACAACACACCAGGTTAACCTCCATGTTCCCTCATGACATCTACACACTCCAGCACCCACCCTGGTGTTTGCCCAATCCCATGAAGGGTTGTTTCAGGAAGCTTTTCTGATAGGAACCACTTCTCCATAAAGAAAAAAACATCTTCTAAACCATCAACAACACAGAAAAGCTTTCCACCACTGAACATGCTCATTCATACCTGCAGGAGTACAAGAGGGAATGCAGGGGACAGTAGCATTTCATTAGCTTGCTTACACTATGAAAGGGCACCCGTAAGTATTGCAGGTGCTCCTGCAAGAAGTAGTAGATCCTTAACTAAGTGATTATAAATTTCTCCCAGAAGACAAAGAATATCAGCACTGGGGAAAAACTCACAGCTAACCATCCTGACCAGAACAGGGACCCAGTCTAGGGATACAATTCGATCAAAAACTGTAGTATCCCTTACACCATGGCTTGTATTATTAAAAAATAGAATAGCCCTCACAGGATTAAGTAAACACATTATTACCAAGGCCCAAAGGAAAACAGAACTGCCTCTGCTCATCACATTCATCCAGCACCTTGGAGGTGGGACTGATAAAACAATACACAAACATCTGCTAGCTTGCTTTGCTGTCTCAAAACACCAGGGACAAGCTTATCACGACCTTAGAAACTAGATCTTGAGACAAAAAAGCATTTCACCCATCCTAATGTAAGTATTCATGCAGAGGCCTGAAGAAACTGGAAAGTGGTGCTGCATCTTCAGAAGTAGAGATATTTCTCAGACTCTAGTACCTAGTTAGTTATGATACTGCAGAAATTATTTAGGAAAGTAGATAAAATGAAACAGTACAAATTGGACATGCCACAATGCTGTGAATTATCAGTATGCAAGTACAAGCAAAAAACAGATTAGGCTTCTCCAGCGAATTCTTTAAATAACTGATTTACTTCGAAAGCAGATCAGCGAGAGCTCAGCAGCTTTTTCTTGTGTTGCATTTCTCAGGGGGGAAATAAGAAAACAGATGCAGATCAAGAGACAACCAAAGTGTCACAGTCATACATTATTTCATTAAATCATTTAAAGTAAACCAGCTTGAGATTAAACTACTACTACACAATACTCTGCCAAGGGTCACGTTCCCAACTGAAGTGTTTTAAGAGTTCATTTTTAAGCCCACACTCAAAGAGGATTAGTCTGGAGTATAATTAAGAGAAAAGGCTCAACAGTTTCACACAAGGTCAGTATTTGTTGAAGGTGGTTAATTTTGTTGACTATACTGTAGGCATGTAAGTTGATGACATTTTAAGATGTTTCAGGTGGGTATTTCATGAAGTACACTAGTTTGATGTTTACACGTTGGTTTAACTCTGTGCTCAAAATGGAGAGAAAGAGACCCCAAAAAATACAGGGTCACCCTCCAAAGCTTGGCTACAATCAGTTGTAGAAGTTGTAAAGTTTGAGCTTCTGTTGTTTCTATTGAAAAAAATCTAGGCAAAATGCTGAACCAATATAGTGTTCTTGTCCAAGCAAAAGAGATGATGTTTGCTGCGCAATATCATGAGATAAGGAGTCTTTTGCAATGAGACTGCCAAATACCAAGTTGACTTCATTTTAAGTTGAAGCCTTAAAACTTGTTTTAACTCCTACAGTTACATCTCTGCTCCTACAAAGAGCAAGTGGAAAACAAACAAAAAAATGTCTGAGAAACAGAAAACAGTTGAGTCCATCGCTCCAGCACACCACACAAATGCATGCAGAGACATGGAAAAAAGCAGGCCACACCTGTCATATGTGCACACAGGTATTAAGCACAGACAAAAATGCTTCTCATTTGTCCTGAAGCCTACATTTCATCTCTTTTGATGACAGCATTGGCCTTCATTGCTATTCAGTATCTGTGAACGGACACCTGAACTGCAGCCTGTTCTGTACAACCCTTCCCTCGCACACTGCTAGCAGCACCACCTTGGCTCCAAAAAGGCTGCACTGTCAAGGAGCACACCAAAAGTCCACTTCAGCAAGATAATCATTGGACTAAAATATAATAAAAAAAATGCCCCAAAACATCTACCCCACATGTCTTTTCCCTGCTTGCAGGCTGCATGACATGCATGCAGGAAAGGGGTGGGGAAATACGCCAACTTTGACCACAAATAAACATACACTGCAAGCACTTTCAGAAAACCCATTCTCATGAAATACTACTCATTTGAAAAGCAGCATGGCACTACTGAAACAACAAACTTCCTTTGTTTCTCTGCTACAGTACTGGTTGTGCGATTATTATTGTTGATGATGGACAGTGGTAATGTACCTAATGCAACCTACATCACAACATTCTGCAAAATTTCACAGCCCTTAAGGGGCGTGTCACCCACCCCTTGTTGCTACAGCAATAGTTGATTTACTACTGTTCAGCGAAACAGAGGAGGATTTCTTTGCCAGCATTTCTAAAATCTGCAACTGCTTGAATTTTATATGAACACCAAACCTCCCTTCTGTCACCCTTCTGTGTTCAACTTTGTTTTTCAGCTGTTCAAGTAATAAAGGAATTTACTGTTTCTGGGGAAGTCTCTCCACACATTCGCTATATAACACATCCTCAAAATGTTTTGACAAGCTAAGGCACTACCATGAAAATCAAGCCTGTATCAATGAAGAACAGAGTCTAACATCCAGTGTCAGAATGAGCTCCTACAGTAGTTGCCCCTGAAATCCTATTGACACCTACAAGCAATACTAGATTTTTTTGCCATTTACAAAGGAACAGGCTGACTTTCCCTAAGTTTAGAGTCATCTGTTGTCTTCACCATCTGTCAGTTTATCTATCTGCAAACCAGAAGCAATGACACTTACCCTTACCAAGTTCTTAAATTAAAAGCTCTGTGCAGGACCTATGCATTAGTTTTTTTAATTTTAGCTAGAAAGGGGGAAAAATTTGTAAGTAATTACAGTATCTTAGTGCCTTCACTGTAAGATCATACATTGGGTTATTTCATAAAGATGCTGTACCTTTCCCCCGAAAAGCCATACACAGGTCTACTATAAAAGACATTTGAATTTGAGGACCCCCCAGTTCTTAGGACTAACATAAACAAGCTTTACTTAAGCAGCCTGAGCAACCTTAACAGAAGGCCTCCAGAGATCACAGCTACCTTTCCTAAAGCCAATGAAATCATACAGGTCAAGCGGTTACTAGCTCCCAGTTACATTTACAGAAGATTAAACCCTCTCTCCCGCCCACTGTTACTCCCTGACAGGCGCCCAGGCCCCGAACACGGCTCCCCCGCAGGGCTGCTATGGCTCAAGCCGACACCCGCCCCCCCCCCCCCCCCCCCAGCCCGGGCAAACACCTGAGGGCCCAGCCCGCCGCGACATCCCCAGCACCTGTAAGCACCCGGCTGAGGGGGGGGAACACAGACGGGGCCGCATCCCACCACCGCCGCCCCTCAGCGCCAGGCCCCGCCACCACACGGGCCTCCCCGCCGAGGCCAGGCCCCGGTCCCCGCCCTACCCGGGATGGCCAGGTTGGAGAGCGGGTAGGTACGCAACGCCGCCGGCAGCGAGCCCATCCAGTCTGCATTGCTCTCCGCCATAACCCCCGCGGCTCGCCGCCGCCGGCCGCCCTCCCTCCCGGCCGGCGACGGCCTCATCCCCAGCCCGGGCCGCGGGGCCGGGCCGGGGCCTGGGCCGCGGCCGGCGGGTCAGAGCCCGGTGTACCCGCCCGCCCCCTTTATATAGCAGGTGCGCAGCCGCCGCGGCGGCCCGGCGGCCAGCCATTGGCTGCCCGCTGTTCGCCCCGCCCCCGCCCCGCGGCGGGCAGCCTCACTGTGGCTGTGAGGGAGCGGGCCCGGCCCGGCCCGGCCGCTGAGGGGGCAGTGGCAGCCGCTCGGGGCCCGCAAGCGGGCGGAGCGGGCGGCACCGGCTCTGTTCCTGCCTCCCCCGACCGATGGAACCGGCATAGCGTCCGTGAGGGGCAGGGGAGCGTGGAGCGCCGTCTGGGAGCGGGGACGTGCCCGCCGCGGGGCCTGCGTGCCCGCCCGCCGCAGGTGCGTGGCGCGGGGCCCTGGGCACCTGCCCTCGCGGTGCGCCGAGCGCTAGCGCTCCCTCCGCCGGGGCACCAGCGCCAGGCCGTGCGCGTACCCGCGGACTTCTGCCTCCGTGCTGGGTGTGATGTGCTGCTGGGGACGTGGTGGCCTGTTCAGCGTGTGTGTGTGTGTGCGGGCCCTCGCACCCCACCCCGCGTACACCGGGTAACGCGGCGGCGGGCTGGGGCTCTGCTGTGCGCTCTGCTGTGCTGCCAGGGAAGCTGCCCCCAGCACGCGGGGCCAACGCCGCAGTTTTGCGATGTTGACTGGTTAGTAAAGCATATTAGCTCGAGCAATTTATGCACCACACCTGACAAGAGTCAAGACGGCTGCAGAAGATCTAAGGAGCAAGACAGGGCAGGCTCAATCCCTTCCGCCTGCTCTTCCAGCAGCTCCCTTTCCCTGGCACTCTCCCACTCTGCCTTACGCTGCATTTAGCTGTCAGGTAAAGTATTTTATCGACAACAATTTCTGGATTTGCTTTGATATGCAAAATGGACCCTCTAAGATACATTTTTTCTCCCTTGTGTTATTACATACCTTTGAAGGATAATGCTTTTATGAGCAACTTCTGTTACCTGCTTATTACGAATATGTACAAACGTATTACTTTCGTACTCTTCACGCAGTACAGAGAGAGACAACCAGGTAGGTATACAACACAGGTCTACTCCATCATATGCTAGAGAAAAATAACCCAGACATTGTTCTGAAAGAGAATTTTTCACTGTCAAATTACTAGAGGGGGAATACCAAATACCAAGGCTACGTATTTCAGAAGTCCTCTGTTTTGTTTGTAAGGATTTTTTAAATTAGCAGGTGTTTTTCATTTGGTGTATTAAAGTTTGCACATTATTCACAGAGTGCTTTCGTTAATATATGCTAATTGAATTATACATATAAACAATGTATCTGTAAATACCTATATGTTAACTATGTATTTTTACCTAATACATGCAGAATCTATCTCCTTCCATAAATCTACATTTTCCTTTTGAAGGAAGCAAAGACATTTTGATGTTAGAGCTTTGATATTGAACAATCTTAAAAACAGTGCAATTTCCATGACAAGTTTTCACAAAACACTCCTGACCTAGGACTTCTTGCACTCAAGGAGGAACACGGCAGGCAGGTTTGGCATGCAATTAACTGTCCTGCAGCCCATCTCCCAGTTCCCATTAAGACTGCCTGGACACTTGCCTCTGACGTATGAGAGATCAGGCCTTGCTATCCCATATGTATGTATTCTCTTGTAATTAAATTTATATCTTCACCTGAAACACAGGTTGCTATATGGGAGCTTCAGTCTGCATCCTTACAGGTTTATCTCCTTTAAATGACTGTTTTACCTTACTTCACTCTCTCTCCACCATCGCAACTTGGGACCACCCAGCAAACCAGCATGTGTGAACTCCCTGAGTGTGCCTGGCAACCATGGCTGTTTCAGCGTAGCTTTCCAGGATGGGAAAGCTTTGCAGGACAGGGGTAGTGAGGCTGCTATGTTCTCGAGGACATCTTTGTGTCTTTGGGGCAGTACTTCATTGTGGTCTGTGAAACAGTAAACACTGAAGCTGTAGTCCAGAGCCAAAACTATTAAGGCTGACTGCTGACGTGGCACTCTTGGTGTCATTGCCAGGCCCCATCCTGCATTTCCTACCTTTCAAATGACATAAATAAGATGGAGTGTGTGTGACAGATGGCGGAATCTGAAGGGGAACAGGTAATGTGTGCTCTGGTATGGGAAAAGGAGTCTAATCGCCTCTACCATGAGAGCAGGTCTTAGCAGTCTTCTGCCATCAGATCAGCTAGAAAAGAGGGGGCCTAAACCTGGAAGCGGAGGGAGTCCCAAACCCATGCCTTTTCACTGCCTCCCAAAAGTCTCTGACTCTTTGCCATTACTTTTTAATAGTGTTAGAGCATGTGACAGCATTGAGGTACTTCAGTGTCACCGCAGCACAGCGACTTTCTCATGTGTTCACAACTACTCTCAGCATCCCCAGGCCGTGATGTGCAGCATGAGTACGCTTTGGCTGTTGCGGTTAAGATGGTTTCTAGATCTCCAAGCTGCAAAGGATATTTGGACTGTGAGGGATGCCAACAGCTCAAAACAGAATGACGAGGGAAGGAGGAGATGCATCCATACAGCACTGCAGGGTGAGAGACTTCAGCTGTGAGCATGAGAGGCAACGCACAGATACTTGCCAGCAGTAACTGCTAGCAGAACTTTCTTGAGGTCCAAAAATCCTTCCTGTGCTTTTCTAGAGGAGCGTTAAATTGCCCGTTCCCTTCTCCAAAACCTCAACCTCTTTCCATCTCCACAAAACTCTGCAATTTTGTTCTGTAATCGGTACAAAACCCTGCAATGATGAACATTAATTGTGGTGGCCAGAGGGAACAAATGTGCATTAATAATGCAATTTTATTTTCCGCAGACTAAACTCACAAATTATCTAGGGTCTTCTCTCATGAGACCATTCAAATGCTCCACTTCAAGCATGTGTTTAAGTGGCTGTGAAAATGAATGCCTAAGCAGGCAGGAAAAAGGTCATGCTATCGACATTTTTTTTAATTCTATAGCAAGATTAGTATATGGTTATATTTTTCCATGTTGCTGGAACATTCACATATGAATTGCATTCAGCAGGGATGATGGCCTGACTAAAACTTTACCATCCATTTTTCCCCACAGATTGTATAGCCATATTTATGCCTTATGTGGATTTACTGATGGAGCTCAGCTATTCCCTTGTGCCTCGGTGCAGAGTACAAGCCAATGTCATGGGCAGCCCAGACAATCCAGCAGCTCAAATCCCATTCCCACACCCCTAACCCTCCTATTTTCAAACCCACAGTAAAAAGATTAGCTGTACGGATCAGGCTGATGCTATTTAAGCACCAAGAGGCACATGGTTTTCACTGTTAGTCAATTCCAAACATACAAATGTATTTTATTTCAATTTTAACATGTGGCTCTTGGGCTGCCATCTATGGAATATAAAGCCAGAGTAATGCACTTCTTTTAAAAGCGCTTTAAAGCAACTGAAAACAAGTCGATAACACCAAGTGCTACAGGAAGCTTAGCCTCCTGCTTACCACGTTGAATACCCTAATAACACGTCCCATTATTCAACAGGTCACATTGCTATTGTTGAAAAGCTTTCAGTTAATGTTTTCAAAATCTTCTATTTCAGTCCAAAATCCACTGTGCCATGTAAATTCCAAATCTTTACATGCAATTGATCAGCGGACAGTAGATCAAATAAGTTATTGAAACGGCTTTTGTATCATCCGCATATTTTAAAGGTCACTCTGCTACTGATGAGAACTGCAGGGTTCACTCTCACAGAGAGAAACTAATTGCTCAACATTTCATGTAAGTATACTCAGACTCTTCCAAGCTGTTCATTACCATTTTTACCCCAACTGTAATGGAATTATTTAACATTTAAAACCGTCAGGACACACTCCATCACAAAGCTCTGCAGATGTCACTGCATTTAAAACACCACTTCTTCAAGTGCAGTGGACCAAACAGCAGTGTTCATTTCCCATCTAAAGCCAACTCAGAAAAAAACCATGGCTATGGCAGCACCTTTTGCATTTCCTAAGTCCACTGCTAATACTTAGACATCTGTCATACAATAGACCCTTTGTAATACTGACTTCCCCTCCTTTTTCTGTCCCCCACTCATAGCCCCGGGGTTGGTTCGTATCAATGCATTACCTGCTTCTCTCTCTCACCTTTGTTGTTTCTTTAAGCGAGCCCTGGCATCTGCAAGTCCTCTGTTTGACAATAGCGAGCTATTCAATACTTCATTTAAACCACATGAGGGTGTTTCAAGCTGTGTAGGATGCCAGAGTCAATTTGGAAGTCCTCCTGTTTGGAAAGGAACCAAGCGGCAAAGAGATACATTATTTTTCCACTGATTAAAAATCTTACTGGGGCAACGTGTTACAGGAGACTTTGAAAGAGATGGAACATCATATGCTAGAAAACAGATGGAAGAGGAGTTTTAAAGACATAATCCAATGTTGCCTGAAATCAAATAATCTTTGCTGGGGAGTTCCGTGAGTTTTGTCTTGTCCTTAAGGAATAATTTGAAACATAATATGATTTCATATTATTTCCATTAAAATCTCCTTAGACAGGATTAAGTAATCATTATCCTCCTGCAGAGCCTTTTAGAAGCTTTCCATTGGCTTATTGCTCAAAGTTAATTGCCAAGACAGGGAGAATTACTTTACTAACATAAACAACAAACACAACAAAATTTCTCCTTCGTATACTGCTTCTTCTGGAGTTTAAGTGTACACAGCTCTTTCTAATGTTTGCCTGCTCTGTAAGTGATGGCTTTAAATACTACAAAGACTACGTAAGGTAACTTCTACCCTGTTCTGGTTAGCAGGTATGATTTCTGTACATGGCTTTTTAAAACAAACACATACACGAAAATGATGAAGCCTGAGCACCTCACAAAGCTTTCAAGACAGCTGCAATGAGGAAAACATCTCCCTAAAAGCGAAACCACTGTGGGTCTGTGTTAGGATGGGCAGTTTCCCCAGGAAATCCCAGGTGGCACAGCCTATTTTCAGCAACTGTGAACTAATGAGGCTGGCTCTGGGATGGCCAGGCACCCTGCCCTCCCACATCCCGCTGCCGGGCACCACCATCCTACTGCCCGCACCGCACCGGCCGGGGCGCACCGGGCAAACCATTGGGTGCTTCTTAAATAGACAAGTCATGCTGAATTAATTTACAGGACCAAAAGGTGACTTGCAAGAAAAGCAACTGCAATGCTGTTTAAAAATTATATGTGATGCAGAGTGAGGTGAAAGGTAGTTTGGGAGGATGAAGGCTTGGTGGGACGGCTGTCAGGTGTGCTAGGACCAGGGCATCCTCTAAGCCTCCTCTAAGCCCCCAGCTGTCCCCTCTGCTGTCAGAGAAGTGAAACCAGGCAGGGGCTGCAGGTACCCACCTGCCCCAAGCACCCCGTGGGCTCGGGGCTGCAGCGTGGCCAGTAGCCCGGTTAGCGTGGCACAGTACCGGGATGCAACTGGCAGGAATACGAACAGCGGGGCGCTGGGAAGTCTCTCACTCCACTGATGGCCCCAGGCCCTGCCACTGAGTTGGCAAGGCACGTTAGGAACTGAAAACAAATACTGAAAACAAACGTCTTACTTTTATCCTTCCCTCTGCCCCACGCCACCTGCTGCAGCCTCCCCAGGAGCGGGTGAACCCCCTGTTGCTGCTCAGCTTTCCAGCCAGCTGCTTTTACAGCTGCGTAATGCACGTCTTAAGGACCAGGCAGGGCAGACCCCGCTGGTTTCACAGCGTTATATTTGTGTTATACGTGACCTCAGATTCCGACCTGGGTCTGCTTCACAGGTTTTGTCGTGCCGTGGATTTGTATTTAGCAGCGCAAACATTCAAAACTTTTTTAGATTTAAAAGCCGTTTCTATAACCATGCAGCAAGCTTTGAACACTTGTATAGAAAAGGTTTTATCTGACACTCCCGCAGCCATCTTCGAGCATCTCTAACCTGATCGGGGCTAAATTCTTCCAGGGTTGATGAACACAAGTCCAAGCTGATTGATTTAAGGCTATGTAACAGGGCAGCTGATAAAAAAAATAATTAAAAAATGGTTTGAAAGGTTTGGTCGTGGGTTTGTTGGGGTTTTTTTTCCCCTCCTTAATTCAAGCAGGGGTCAGTTTTGACCCTAATCATAATTCTTGAGGCAGGCAAACAGCAATGTAAACGCTCTGGTCAGCTGCAGGAACATGAAAAGACGGGGGCTGGCAGGCGGGGGGCTTCTCTCCCTCTTTCTCCCCCCAGCTCCCACGCTGCTGCCTGCCCCCTCCCGTCACTTCTCTGGAGGTCAGGTCTACCTCCGCCCCCCGCCCCACTCCACCCCCCACCCCGCGCTGCCCCCGGCTGCGGTGCTGCGGCGCCACCTGCTGGACAGTGACGGGAGCGCGCCCGCCGCGCCCGCCCGTGTTTCCTCAGCACGGGGAGGGGGGGGCTCCCCGTCCCCATCCCTCGGGAAAGCCTGGCCGTGCTCCGCAGCCTCGCCCGCAGATGCTGCCGGTGGTGATGCAGATGTGTGGGGGCAGCAGCAGCCTGCCGGGGTGGCATCCTTAGCAGGGAGCGCTGCCAACCTGAGCGCTTCTCAGGGTACCCCGCAGAACCCCAGGGTCAGGGGGAACCTCCCTGACCCCAGGAACCGTGGGGATTAAAATATGATGCAATAACCCCTCTTCGACAGGTGTGCTACCGGGAGTCATCCTCATCTAACGACAGGGATGAAAGTCGTGGCTCTCCGCATCCCTTGGAATTTGGCTATCTGGATTTTTTTCTCTTATTTCTTTAAGAACAAAAAGCTACCTTCTTTTGCAGTGACCGATAATATGGCAAAAGTTAAACTACTTTGTTTCTAAAAACCCATACAGACAAGAAACAAATTAATATTGAGCCTTCCGTGCATACAAAGTCCATATAGTTCTGCAGGAAGGAAAGTGTTTTCTGTTCAGCACAGATACCCCCTTAGTGATGGATTTAGAACCGCCTGAGCTATAAGGTAAGTAATACAACAAAATACTTTAAAAAGGTCTGTCAGATCATTCTTTCCTGTAATTCATTCATTCATCTAAATTCTCGGGAAATACAGTACTTTGAACCCTGATACTCATCAACCGGTGTTTAGCAGTAAATAAAGCAAAACCCATCCCTAAATCAGAATACCAATTTTAAGCTTGATGTGATTGGATTTCAGTTGATTTGTATTAATTACAGAAATACCATTATGGTAACAATACATTTCCAAACAGGCTTGGTGGGACAGCATCTTGGCCGGCTGAAGGCAATGTACGACCACCCTGCTGCCAAGGGCAGCACGCCCGCTGCTGCTGGTGTGCCTGGCATTAGGGATCGGGCAGCTGGGAACCCTGCGGCGGGCTGAGCCGATCCCACCCTCCGCACCCCCATTTAATCATTAGTGTCAGTGTAAGGACATACACAGCCCAGGCAGGGCTAGACCAACCCTTCCCCAGGCTTCAGCCACCTGGGAAACTACCCCTGAGGTCTTGACAAATGTGGAGACAGCAAATGACAGAAGCCTGTTAAGACCAAAGGAGAATAAAATTATTATATTCCTTTCTTTCTTCACATGTACTGTAAACATTATTTCAAGCTCAAGAGAAGTTATTGTTTCAAAGGCACCACACTTCCAAAAGGACTGGCATTTTCCATTTTGTTTAGGGTCCTTGTTAACTTCAGTCCTTAACTCTCCAGCCCACGGGTGGCTTGTACCTGAGCCCAAAGGTGACTTTTGAGGCCACCAACAGCAACCAATTCTTCACGAACGCGTTCACCAGGGCTGTGCTGGCCCTTCCATCACACCAGCCCCTCCCTGCGATCCTGTGCTGCAACCCCATGAGGAGGGATGCAGACTATTTTCTTTCCTTGTAAGGTGCTGATTTTTTTTTGGTTGTTTCACCGTGATAGGATATTATATATTGGGCCACATTAGTCAATACTTGTATAGTAAAAATAATAATTGTGAGAATGGCTCACGTAGGTATCAAAAAGCTTGTGTTAAGCCAGCGTTTCCCATGTAATTGTGATGTCCGTATGGCAGAGCTGTCATCTCTATACGCTCAGTAAAACAAAAAAGCTTCGACACTCTCAGGCAGGCTGGCGAAGTGATGCATTAATCTGCTCCCATTAACAAGACAGCAAATTCCCAGCTGATCACCCAATTCAAATTAAGCACGTGGAATCTCACGGTGACACTCAAACCGGTGTTAACGTAATGCACACATAGAGAGAGACGGGATGAAGTAAGTGTCCTCAGGAGTGCTCAGCTTCCAGCGTTAATGTCATTTAGGCGCTCTGAATTTTAATGTGGGTCATTAACACCAAACTCCTATAATGACTGCTTTAAAGACAGAGCCTTTTAACTGTGTCAGTCTTCTGCGCGCTGCACAAGGGGTGCAGGTGGTGTTAGAGGTTTTCCAGTTCGTGGCAGGATGGGGGAGTCCCGTCCGACTCCACCATGGAGGTGTATTTTATCGGAGGGGGTGGTGGCTTGAAAGATGGAGGTCTGCTCATACTGAAATAAAAGAGAAAAACCCATGCTCTCGTGTTAGCAAAGCCGTGTAAAAGGCTGTTGGAAAACATTCACAGGAGGAGGCAGGTGGACACCCAGTCACAGTAAGAGCACCTGGCATTTCGCCCTTACGTACTGCGACTGCCCTGTTGCAGTTCTGCACCTCCTGGTATTCATTCCTTTGGCTTTACTCAGCTCCCACCTCACAGTTTTACTTTATTCATGTTTTAAAATGTCCCGGTGACCTATTCAAAACCCTTGCAGAGAGCTTTCGCTCACACTGCTCTCTGAAGGTATATTTAAAGACTCATAACTTTTTGGGTTTTTTGCCAATTTATAGACCAAGATAAAGAAAGGTCCCATCCCAATTCAGTCAAAAAAAATCACCCCCATTTTTACCTTTGATATATAGGGTTTGCAGTCGTGTTTCAAAAGGGTTTTCTAGAACTGCAAATGAGCCATTATCACTATGATTTTTCAAACATTTTAGCAACGCCAGTAAGACTAAAAATCATCAGCTTTTAGATGCTGCTTTCATCAGTAGATCTCCGAGTGTTTTAGTAGGGAATTAAACTTTGGTAATAATTACAAACTCGATGCTTCTTCGACTGGGATTAAGTTTCAGGTAGCCTACTTTCATATATGTTATTCACAACTCAAACAGAGTTGCCCTAGAAGTACAATTTCATTAAAACATGTCCTCAAGTAACCGTGCAAAATGAGGGAGTGAAAGCAGCTGGTAGGGAGACTAATAGAAGTGGGGGGCTCTGGGGAAAAAAATTGCCTTGTATTCTTCCCTCACACCCTGGAGCTGCACTGCAGCTCTTTTTTTTTTTTTTTTTTTTTTTTTTAAGTTTATTTTATAGACGGGCCACAGAACAGATGAAAGGGCTGAGAACGCTCCACGTTTCATACTGCTGTATGGAAAAACCCAGCATTAGCGACCCACGTAGTCAAAGGTCTCGGTCGCTACGGGCAGTCTCAAATGAGAACGTGTAAATCCAGACAGCTGGGGTAGAGTTTGTGCTGTGTTCTGGGCCACCCCCGCCGCCCCCACGGTTCCCCTCCCCAGTACTCACATCTCTTTCTGGTACTGACACCATTTCCTGACGCCTAAAGCTACCAGGATACTGCAGGAGAGGAGCAGGATGGCTACCAGCGTCGGCCAGGGGAAGTGGCTGGCTTTCGTGTTCCTCACGCTGCCTGGAAGGGACACAGGAGGGGTTGCTCAGCCGAGCATCCTCGGAGAGAGGAGGGAAAGCTGGGCTTGCTGCCCGCGGCTCGCTGCTCCCCACCAGGCACAGTACCGGGGACAAGGCAGCCCCAAATCCATGCCGGGCTGCCAGGTTCCCAGGCTGAGGATCCCAAACTCTGAGCGTTGCAGCTGGAATTTATGGATTTAACCCACTTTTGTTCTGACGAGGTTTGCGGGCTGATTTCAGCCACCCAGCAGTTCACATGATGCGATTACTCAGGCACAGCCCAGCAAGCGTTTCACCCAAACCCCATTGCTTTGTCTCTGTTCCCCCATGAGTTTTTCTGAGAGACATGTCACCATCCAGCTGAGTCACCAGCCACCTCTCCCCCCATGATGCTGGGACCCCCCCACTGCCCCCCTGCTGCACAGCCACCCCTGGGGGTGCTGGTTGCTGAAAGAGGTGCCCTCAGGGTCCTGGGTGCAGGGAGGAAGGAGGAGCATGGTCCTCCTCCAGCCACCATGGTGGGTGCCACGGTGGGCTGGGTGTGGGGAGTCAGTGGGTGATCCCACCTCAGCATCACCTCCCGTTGTACTGGCACCGTGCCCCTTTGCAAGGCTGGTCATACTGGTGTGTCACCCAGCCTGGGTCTTTGCCACAGTGGCAGCGGCCAGGCACCCAGACCACCACGCTGTGTGAGCCGTGGGTGACCCCCTGGGGCACCGCAGTGTGACTGGCCACGTTTTGCTGCTGGAAGAAAACATGCACCAGGGCATTGCTTGTGGATGCAGGGAGAAAGCAGGAATGCCAACAGCCTGTGACAACCAGTGGTGTGGGGACACAGCGACTGTGACTCCTTTTTTCATCTCTTTTCCCTTTTTTGAACCCCCCTGGTCCAACACACGATGATGCTCCAGGTTTCGTGCTTCTCTGCTTTTCTCACTTACTGCAAGGGCACGCTGCAAGAAGAGGGCTTGTGGGGTAGTGCCTCACCAGTACTATTGAGCAGGCTGCTGGTAGTAAAGAAAGCTTTCCCTCTGGTAACTGAAATTGTCTGCTCTGTGATGCTGAAGGACAGGTTACCTAAAAAGATATGGGCACAGAACATTTTTAGTAACTTGTTTGTGGGGTGTTTTTTTTCTAGATGCAGGTTGTGTTTTGAAGGCACCGTTATTCACCCTGCTGAAGACTGGGAATCAAAGTCCAGAAGCAGGGTATCAAAATTCTCTTGGCAAGGCGCCTACAGTTTTGGCCTCCAACCTGGGGCTAGACAAAGAATGGGCTTTTCCCAAATTAAAGACTGTTAGAAAAAAGAAAGACTGTTAGAAAACACTTATTAAGGTGTTCCAACAAGCCGGCACTGAGCTGCACAGTGATCTGGGAGAATGATGAGCTTTTTACCTCTTTGATGGTAATGAAAAAGCTAAAGATATTAAGTGCCTTAGCAGCAACACAAAGGGTCTGCCCCTGCCATGAATGAGCAAAACCTCAGTCTCCTCTGTCAAGTATTACATCTGAACCACAAAAATGGTCTTTCATTTTTTTTTAGAGAGATATTTTGCCTTTCCTAATACAGCTAAGCTACCTGTGTTTAAGATTGGTGCTGCCTAAGGATACGTTCCTGTTTTTTTTCTAACCATCTCTGTGTTTGCCTCTTCTAAAATAACAGCTAAAATATGCGACTAGACAATGGCCCAGCGTTTCCAGAGCTGCCACAGCACTTACGATGCGCCAGGGTTGTATCCTCGGAGGAGCGCGTGGCATTCCTGAGGCTTTGCAGGGATTCGGTGGTGGAATAGTTGAAATCTGTACAAAAAGAGATAATATCCTTCAATTATCTTACAAGTCTGTACGTGACTGCTTCATCAGGCTCCATTGTGGCCATTTTATACCCTTCGTTTTTCTCTGATGCCAACAACAAATGAAATAAGAGGGATACCTGAAAGTCTCTAGTATAATCGCTGATTTATAAATCCAAGGAAAAAAAAAGTCACTGTTTCAATGCTGTAAATGAGTAAGCAGACAGAGCCAGGCAAATCTCATCCTTATGAGTTGCTGGTTCTGACTGACACTGAGTATGTATGTATGCATGCATGTATGTATGTATGTATGGATTAAAAAACCGACCAAAATCAGTCCCATTTTATGGTGCTCTAAAAGTTCCCTTAGTTTTGGACATTAATTCAGTTCTTTTCTCCTTGTTTATTGTGTGTTTAATTTTGGGTGGATAAATGTGGTAGATCTGGCATTTTACAAAGTCACATATATATGTATAAAAAAGAATATACACTCAGAGATCCCATAGCACTGTGCCTTATGTAGCAATGCATGGCACCTCCTGCAAATAGCAGTGCAATTCAGCATGCTTTTAGCAAAAATTGCAAACAGCCAGCTGTGCACGAGCAGGACGGTGAAGCATTAGAAGTTGTCACCAGATTTCGGTCTAAATGTGTGGGTGTGGGTTATGGGTGGGTAAATAAGCACCAGAGTGCTGCCAAAAATATATTCAGGAGATGGAAAGCGGCTGCTATGTTCGCACTTCAGCCAAAAGACGATGGCTGTACAAGTGCAGAAGCACATTGACAGGTCCTGTCTGTTCCGAAAGCACAAAGACAAAGCAAGACGTTAAAAAAAGAAAGTGACTTCTATCTTTCTGCTGCTGAGCAGCGATTTTCTAAAGGGAAAAATCTGTGAAAAAACGTCCACCCCCAGGGTTTTTTTTTTATTGATTTATTGATCTTTAATGAGGCCGCCTTTCAAAGTTCTATTAGCCAGCCATTATTGTCCCACATTATCTCATTATTTCATTGCTGCTCTGTGATTTTATTTAGCTTCTCCAGTAATTTATTTCATCTATAAACTACCCTCAGTACTCACTAAATTTGCCTAGCAACTCTTTCAATTTTAATATTATTGAATTAAATATGGCTAATAAAACCGGGATACTCGAATGTTTTTTTTGTTCCTCTTTTGCTGCTCCAGATCCTCGATGGCTTGAAAGACTCAAGCCTTTCTCTCCTAATTCAGTGCAACGCGACAGGGGAATTGCTTCTGTGAAGTTCTGAGAAGCTGGTACAGATTACACCGCCCGACTTTTGGCCTCTGCTTGGACACAACTTTTCCATGTTTAGTAATAAATTTTGCATGGCGATGCGATGGCTATCATCTATCAGGTGAAAATAACCGTCATGGAGCTCATGTTCTTGCCAAAGGCAACGCAAACCAAGAGCCGTGTAGAGCCGAGTCCCTGCTGCTGTACTTTTTGCAAGGTACTCCGGACCACTGTGGATTTGCAACTCAACCCAGATCACTGTGGATTTGCAACTCAACCCAGATCACTGTGGATTTGCAACTCAGCCCAGATCACTGTGGATTTGCAACTCAACCCAGATCACTGTGGATTTGCAACTCAACCCAGATCACTGTGGATTTGCAACTCAGCCCAGATCACTGTGGATTTGCAACTCAACCCAGATCACTATAGATTTGCAACTCAGCCCAGATCACTATAGATTTACAACTCAACCCAGATCACTGTGGATTTGCAACTCAACCCAGATCACTATAGATTTGCAACTCAGCCCAGATCACTGTGGATTTGCAACTCAACATCCGCTAAGCCGGTGCCACGTTTGCACCTTGCAGCACCCACAACTGGCCTCATAGCTCCCCTGTTACAGCCCTGCGAAGCAAAGGAGATGCACCAGCTACTCACATGCTGCCGTCAGACGCTCGGTGGATGCTGTGGCACTGGTGTAGCTTTTTGCCTCTGTGTTAGAAATCGGTGCTCCCACTGAAAAATACGCATGCTTGTAAAAATTGTTGTAGAGGACCACAACTCTTTTCATTTTCCCCTCTCTCTCTTCCCTGATTCCTGACTAATGAGGTCAAACAGTTGCATCCCACTACTCCAGATGCCTGCTTCCCTCTGTGTCTGGTTTGAAAGTCTGTCACAACCTAGAAACTCAAGTGGGGTTTGGTGAGATGGATGAATACACTTTGAGAAAACATGCGGGGCCTTTACGCATGCATTTTTGGATTTTGGCTGAGTTTCAGCTGAAACTCAGTGGTTCCAAGGGCACTGGCTTGTTTCGACCTGAAGCCAGCGGGGTGATGAACAAACATGCATAAATCAGAATTTTGACAGGGTTTCACCAGCTCTGGTGAGACAAAACTGTTTTCCCAACTAGCAAAGAGAAGGTTTGAAGAAGTTTGTGTGCAGGAGTCACACCTGCGATGCCTGGTGCCAAATGCCAACTTATTTAATGGTTGCCTTTAATAATTTTTTTTTTGAAGTGTTAAGTATTCTAGAGCTCAATTTGCTATTTACCTGCTATTCAAACACAGACAGATGGTGGTTTAGCTAGTAGACCTCTGTTTTCCAAGAGGACCGTTTCACATTTACTAAAGAGAGTCCGTCTTTCCTAACACCTGTGTCATTTTGGAAAAGTATCATTAAGCCATCTGAACAAACCTGAGAAGGTGAAATGCAGCTGTAGCCCAGCACTCAAAGCCTGAGGGTCCCTGGGCTCAGAGATGGAGCTACCATGGAAGCCAAGCAGAGACCAGGCTGCAGCTTTAACAGCCTTGGCTTTGCCTCCCCTCCTCCTTCTCCTGCCTACACCTCTGCGCTCTCCCCTCCTACCAGTTCCCAGCTGTCTCTTGGATTTTCGTTAAAAACTTGCAAAATAACAGGAACCAAACCAACCTGCTTTTTACGAGGGCAGACTTGGACTTGGCGTCCTGGTTGGCCGCAGCCCCCGGGCTGTGCTCAGGAAGCTGGTGGTGGCACCAGCCAGGGAACCAGCAGGTTCCAGAGAGGAGGAGCACTGCCCCAGGGCTGGCACAGCACGGCTGCCACGCGGCAGGCGCCTGGGGTAACAGGCAGTGGATTCCTGGGCTAGTTACGGAAGAGAAATGGCTCAGCTCCGGCTTATGTTACATCTTTGACCTCACACCTCCTCAGCCGGTGGAGATGTATAATCCAGCGAGGAGAACTCTTCAGATCTTGTGTCTTGTGCCTCTCAAGGCTGAAGGAACTCTTTCAGGAGAAGGAACTCTTCACCTTGTATATTCATACCCTTTGTTGAGCAATTGTTGAGACAGAAGGGCTGTCAGCGCACTCGGACAGGTGCTTTGCTGCCCTGCTCTCAGCCAGGCCGGCCTCTGCCTTGGGGACGGGAACGGCAGCAGGAGAAGCAGCAAACTTTAATCGTAGTGCTGCTGCAACCTGTGCTCCTGCCCTGGCATACCTCGCTCTAGCCTCTTCATGCCCCAGGACTTTGCACTGAGCGATCCAGCTCCCAAGCAGCACTCTGCTGGGGCAGGAGAAGCTTTGTGTTCAATTGTATTTATTGTATTCAATCGTAAATATCAATCCAGTATTACCCTCCCCCCCCCATGCCCATCACGTTACTCGCTCATCTATAGGTAAATGCTGTTGTAGCATAATGTAGGTTAAGCGAAGGTTGCAGTCATTTTTTTTTTTCTTTGGGAGAACAAGGCTGCTGCAAGTACCAAGGGCCAAATCCACTCTTGCCAGCCGCTCAGCAGTGGGTCATGTCTGAGCCGGAGCTTTGGTGCTTGCTGTGGAGGGGCAGATGGCTTTTGACAACAACTTGCCGTGTTGCCTCTTCCTTGTGCTGCCGGCGCTGCCGTTTCGCACCGTTCTGTCTCTGGAAGGGGAGCGTGTGCCATGCCTGCACCTTGCTGCCGGCGAGGGCAGCCCCAGCACCCTTCTGCCTGCTGCTTAAACCCAGCCAGCCCTCCAGGGACGGACAGCTGGGCTTCGAAATGGAAAGAGGCTCTAAAGGACAAAAGCGTTCACAGGCAGGCTGTGCCATGAGAAAATACCCTCTGCTGGGACTGGCGGACATCAACCCTTTCCCTTGGGATCAGAAGGACTCACAGCTTTGCCTGCTCTCCATCCAGGCTGCTGCCATGCCGAGTGCCTGCCCGCCGCGGGTGCCCGCGCCTCTCCCCGGGGAAGCGAGGTTAACCCCCCCGAGTGGGTTTCCCTGCCCTCTGCTGGCCTCCAGCCCCGAGACGAAATCACGATCCGAGTCATCTGCTGTAAACATTTTGTTTGTCGATGCTTTTCTGGTATTTGTAATCCTGTGCTCCAACGTTTGGGTTGTACTTTTTCCAACTCTAAGGTCATTCTAATTTTGTATGATATTTAAATAAAGAGATACAAGGAATAGGTATTGTAAAAATATATCCTTGGTGTTTGTTCACTTACTGAAATTAATGCATATAAACTTAACTGAGCATTAAAAAAGATAAAATCAAGGCAGAATTTTCTCATACATTTAATTTTGACCTGTGGACTTCCTGGTGTGTAATGCACTAGGACAAGGGCTTCAGCGGACATTAAACTGCTACAGAAAATGCAAGGTGTTTATTGTGTTGATGTATCTTTCTCCTACGTTCCTGAAGCAACAGAGAAAACATTTTGGCTGCATTGATTACCTTGTGTCGTGGAAGCAGGAGCCAAGCTTGCCTGACTTGCGAAATCCAGAGAGGCCAAAGATGTCGACTGGTGCTCTACAGACAAACAGATTGCACGGTATCACCTTTACTCAATAGGGTCTTTTAAAACACTATAAATAAATCATAAAACAACCTGGATCAAAGAGCTTGCAGTAGCTGTGGGGTAAACACAGGCTCTGCAGCAGGAACCCTGCTGTTGGATTTAAGGTTAAACACTCAAAACGCGTCCCCACAAATTCATGGGGCACCAAAAGACAGCTGACGTTATTAATGCTGGCCCTTTCACGTGCGCTAGCTGCGTTATTTATTTATGATTTCACACACAGGGTTCAGGTTTAACTGCTGTGAGGTGGATTCTGCACTTGACGGCGGTGCTCCCCCGCCTCCCAGAGCCTGGCCAGAAATGGTCCTGAGCGCATGCAGCAGCCCAGGAGATCACCTGCGCTTACGGGTTTTCCTCTTAATTGCTGAAGATAATTTTATATAGTTATCTGCATGCACGCTCTAGTAAAGCAGTGTTATTTGTCTTATAGCATTAACGAATGGGAACGATGTGCTCCTTTTGGGTCAAGGGGAAAAAAAGAAGAACAAACCAACTTTTCCATCACACGCACCTCTCTGGCAGGATTTGTGTCAGATCTCTTCTTGGGTAACTTCCTAGCTCCCAAATTCCCGTCCAGCAGTGCACAGGCACTGCCAGCACCAGGGCACGCCGACCTTTCCCTGCCTGCCCCTGGCTCTGCACGTGACATTGAAGCAAAGGTCGAGCAGCGACCCCACACCTATTAACTGAGTAATAAAGAAAGCTTTCCCCCCCTAAGGTAGTCATGACAGCTGATGGAAGTGCTGAATTTCCAAGGTCTATAACAAATCAAAGAAAACACTTTTACTCAGGGTCAAGAAAGGTGTTTCTTCTGCTTTAGAAAAGCAGGTGATTCCGAGGTTCAAAAGTGAGAGAGTGCATCACCCAATTTCCAAATAATTTTTCAACGCACAACTCAGCCAAGTGGTCCAGGGAGAAAGACGAAGTGCCTGAAGCTGTGAAACCCTTAGGGAGACAGAGGGTTGGGGGATAAAGGCGTTTGGAGCCCCTGACAGCTCAACTCAAAAAGCAGAAGTGAGCGACATGGTTTTATCCCGTACAAACAGATGCACCTTAGTAACACGCATGTTGAAATAACATGTATGACCAGGTGGTGGCACCTGCAGAGCTCTGTCCATGAGGCGCCTCAGAGACAACTGACAGGAATTTTCAGGGACACTTTGCACTGGGAAGTGCTCATCCAGGTCCTCAAAGAAGGGGAGAAGGAGTTATTCCTTGTAATTAAAGGACCGTTAACCAGCCAGCCAAGCACAGCAGAGACACCATCCTGCCCAAGCAGTGTTTTCATCCTGAAAAGATGTCTCTTTATTTTTTTTCTTTTTTTTTTTTTTCCCCAGGAGGTGAGGCAAAGTGCCTTCTGACTAGCTAGAAGGAAGGATTACATGTCTCTTTTTTTTTTCTTCTTCCTTTTTTTTTCTTTTTTTTTTTCCTTTCTTTTTTCTTTTTTTTTTTTCTCCCCAGGAGGTGAGGCAAAGTGCCTGCTGACTAGCTAGGAGGAAGGACTACATCTCCCCAAAGGCCCCCATGAAGGAGGTGAGTATGAAAGCTCATACAACTCATCAGGAAAATACACCTGGGGAGGCAGCCGCTGTCCGCCTGGGCACGTTGGGAGGGTGCTGGGCAGGGAGTGACCCCCTGCAGATAGGATCTTGGCTTGGGCAGGTAACCACTAACTCCCCAGCTGCTTTCCTTTGCCAGCGTTCATGCCTCCTTTGACTGTTTCTGGGTGCTGCTCTTCCATTTGCATTTCCCTGTGCCCCAGCTGCACTAACGGGGATCTCACAGGAGCTGGCTAACCCTCCCCAAAGATGCAGCAGGTCTCAAAAGCAGGGTGGCAGGACACCTCCGGGTGCCATGTGCTTCTGCAGCGTGCGGTGACCCGACCCGACGGGCTGCTTTGAGACGTCACCTTGCAGATGCCAGCAGGGGACAAAGCCTTTCTCAGATATCCCCGGTACCTGGGATGGCTTTCTGGTGCCCGGCGAGGCTTTGGCTGACCCTGCCACAGCCTGAGCTGGCAGAAGCAAGCTGACATGGCGACGCACACGTGTGCCCGTGCAGGTTGCCTGCAGCATTCCCTGCACCACGTCACCCACTGCTGAGGGGCAGGTGCCTCCTGTGCGGAGCAGAGCAAGTGCTCCCAGAGAAGCGTCTCCAAAGGGCTTCAGCTGAGGTGTGGAGGGAACGATGTGCCTGTCTGCTTTAAGCTGATAATAAGACAAACTTGCAGGGGCAGAGTGCGGATTTACCAAATTTATGCAAATTAAGAAACATCCCAGCAGCTCTTAAATTAGGCGAAAGCGTTGAGGATCTTGTGTGTACTTTAACAGAAGGTGGAACCATTAGTAGGGCTGTTATTTTTAATTATCAGTTCAGTGCTGAAAGAACTATATTCAAATGCCAGCTGAAGCATCAGAAATAACATTAAGTACCCCTCAAGGCTGGGGTTTAGTTATGCTTGGGCTTAATTATGATAGATTACACAACCAAAATACCTATTTATTGTATTTTCTCTGAAGTCATAGCTGCAGAAAGGAATACTTTGCTACCCATCCTGAAACAAGTTTGCAAAACCATTTTTCCAACAGCTTGAAGAATTTACAGACGCACCTTTAACATAACCCAAGATATTTTGTTCTCTGATTTATCCTACCTTCTGAAGCTATGGTGTTAAAAGCGTCCGATGTGGCTTCATTAGACTCATTGTCTGTGGAGGGGAAAAAAATAAAATTAAAAAAAAAGACGAAAGCAGTTCTTAAAAGTAGTTAGGCTTTTGTTATAAAGGCTGAAAAGTTAGTCTGGGGTTTGTCTCACACTGTGCATTAGTATGGCACCTTCACAGAACATAGCTGAGAATTAATTTAATACTTTCCTTTCTGTCACATCTAAATACATTAACATTTTTACACAGAGTGGATCTATCTTAGCCTTAGCATAGCCTGCAGGCAAGAATGTAGACTGCTTTAATTGACGGCTTTCCGACTCGAACGTATTTCTACAAAACTGCAAATTGGGTGAAATGAGTCATTTTGGAGAAAAATAATTGTTTCTTGCCCTTCCCTCCGATGCTACATTTCCAGAGGAGTAAGCTCTGGCTTTTGGTGCAGTCTGTGGAAAAAACATACCAATAAGTGTATCCACAGCCACAGGTGAGCACAGCTGAGCTACAAGTAGTCACTGTGGTGGATGAGGTACCCATGGAGGCAGCCAAGGGGCCAGCAGTTCAGGTGCATTGTCTGTGCAGCAAGGAGCATACACAGTGGGGGGAATAGGGGGAGAAAAAAGAAAAAAAACCCAAACAACCAAAAAAGGTGTAAATATGCATTTGCACCTGAAGAGGAGGCATGCACGGAGAATGTGCTAAAGGAAACCTGTCTGCCCTTCTGGCAGCCACCCTGCATCCTCAGAAACGCCTTAAACCTCTGCAGTGCCGTGTCTCCTGCTCTCACCAGCTCCTTGAGAGAGTATTTCTCCACGCTTCCCCAATGCAGAGCTAATTCTTACCGTATAGGTTCTAGGGGAGCTTCTCCACCATCCAAAATAGTTCAGCTGCTCTTGGTTCAACCTTTTGCAGGTTTCTTTGAAGTTATACAACAGCCCTGACCCTGGGGGTTGGTTTTCCAGAGAGCTGCAGTGTGCACAGACAGGCTTTCTGCCGGGAGTGCTCAGGGAGAAACACGTTTGTAACAGCTCACGGGTGCTGTGTGGATCAGCTAAGTGGGCGTATTTTGGGGCATGGGAAGTGCAGCGAGCTGCCGCCTAAACAAACAACAAGCCGCTTACGTTTGCGCAGGAGTTACTTAGCTTATTGAGAGACTTGAGCAAGACTCAAGCTAAAAAACCTGCCAGAAAGTTCAAGCTGTGTGATGAACTTTCTACAATGAGCTTTCTACAACAAAGCTTCCATACTCTTGGCATTTCTTCAGTATTTTAAATAGCAGAGAATACATGTGTTCGGTGTTGTTAACATTTTACCTTTCAGATGTGTCCTATTTATGAAAAACCTACCGAAGGAAATAGATATTTCTTCTGATGAGATATTCCATGTTTCATTCCTGAGGGAGGAAAACAGACATGCACACGAGAATGTCTTAGGTGTCTGGTGGGTCCCTTGCAACAGCAACGTTGATCTCAGCTGATAGAAACCTTCACTGTCTTGTGAGTCTTCTTGTTCAACAGAAATTTCTTGGAAAAAGAAGAAAAACGAAAGCTGCAAGACTCTCTCACTGCATTTGAAACTATAAATCAGAGCTGTGCAAAATATTGGTACTGAAAAGCAAGCTCATCTGGCTGCAGGTTTCTTGGCTGAGTCCCTATCAAAGATTTGGCAAGAACAGCGTTATCATGCCAAGCCTTTGCTCCCACCACTAGCAATTGCAGGGGGCTCTGGGTCACAGCTGTTTGCCAGCTGTTCCCTTGGAGGAGGCCTGATGCTCTCCCCTTCACCCAGACGGACAACAGGCTCCCCGTGGCAGGAGCAGATGAGCAACAATCACTTTTCTTGGGGACCACTTCTAGAGCTGCACTGTGGTCCTGCTGACAGGTTGCGTTACCTCCGGGCTGCTCCGCCAGGCTCGCTTTGTCCACGTACCACACGAGGCTTGGCTTGGGAAACGCCTTCCTCACGACGCAGCTCACGTTAGGCTGTGGGGCAGCAAAAACCATCCGTCACCCTCTGCTACATCCTTCCTGGCTGCCAAACCTCCTTACAGACACAGCTTCTTCACCCCCCACCCCGCTCAGGAAGGAAGCACTCACTCCCTCTTTATTGCGCTTCTCCCCCCCTGCGCCCCCAGTGTTCTGGTTGCTTGAGAGTTGGATAAGATTTGCATTCTGTGGAATAAGAGCCCAGGGACACCCCAACCACCCTGGGCCAGGTGGGGGGTGACGGGGCTCTAACACCCTCCAGTCCTGTGTGCTGTGGTTGGAGAGATGTAGGGTGACACCCCCAGCCCAGAGCATCTGTGGCAAACACCCGCATGGAAAACCACAGGAATCGGTACCCCACCGTGTGCGGGGAGAGCGAGATACCTCCCGACTGCCATGTAAATCCTTCCTTCGTTAGGCAGGTAAAGAGACAAATCCCATGAAAAAGACTGCCTGACACAGTGCTATGTTGAATGTACAAAATATATACTACAACTTTGCGGAGGGCATGATGTGTAAGAGGTTCCAGAAGTCGCAAGGAATTGCGTGCTGTAGACGCAACAGTCCTAACTGTACTCCAGTTGCTCCAAAAATCCATATTTACGGTCAATTTGATTTCTTCTCAAGCCATGGATGAGAAGGACCTTGAAATCAAGGCTGGATGAAGGGCTGGGCACTAGCAGGGTGGGAGTTCTCATCCTCATGCTGCCCGGATGTTCCCAATTACACTTACTTAGCAGCTTATTGCACTGAGAGAAATTGACTTGTCCATTTAAACAAAGAAAAAAAAATGCAGGAAAAAAGGAAGAAAAAGCATGTGCTATTATGCAGCACAAAGACCTCTTGCTCCCACTTTCTTCAAAAGTGGTTCACACACTTAGTTGAAAGCAAACCTGATACATTGCAGCCAGCCGAAGTCGTTCAGTATGAAGACTGAAACTACTCAGCTGAAACTCTTCCCTTGCTGTGGTAAATAACCTCTGAACTCCTAGCGCAATTGCTTCCCCCTCTTTTCATTATTCTCTTATTTTTCGGGCTCTTTTAGTTTGTCATATTTTTGTGAATGCTTCCTATGAAGAAATACAAATCTGACACTCAAAGGAGATTCAAGCTCTGCAAGAAAGGGTGGAAAAGACAAGGAGTTGGTGTTTGTTGGGAGGTGAGGAACGGGCAGAGGCTCTTGGTAGAGTTTCTAGTGCCCGGTCCCATGATAGCAGCGCTCCTTGCCCTGCTCAACAGGGTGAAAGCCTGCACTGTCCAACACCACCCCTGGAAATAGGTCACCAGGAAAATGATACTGGTTTTGCAGAACCAACCAACTCACGGCTTGTCTGAAGCAGGTGGGTACGGTTAATGCAAGGTTCTACCTGCCCACAAGCGCTCTTCTTGAGGAAAACTTCCTTAATTTGGGATGCTCACAGATCAAAAGCTTCAACCTGGCCAGATGCATCGGGAAGCAACGCGCCGTAGCTAGTAGCCAGGGTGTCTTGCTAGTCTGGGCCAAATGGGCCAAAATATGTTTTATGCCAAGTATGGCCAGCGTGGTACAGTGGAGCTTTAGGTTTTGCCATTACCAAACATGTGATAAAGGAGAGGCCCCCCAAACACAGGGGCTCAGCCTGAAATAGGGCCCCTCAGCCTTAAAGCCAGTCCCTCAATTGGCATCCTGCTGCTCCGGCTGAGGACTGTTTGTAGCATGACACGTTGCAGCTGACATGATCATCGCCATTCCATCGACACATCAGGCCAAGGCCGGTGCCCCAAGCATCGCTCCCGCAGCCCCTTCCCCTCCCTGACCCCGGGGGGCTGCGGGGCAGGCGGAGGCTGCTGCTACCTGGCCCCTCGCAGCAGCATCCCGGGTAGTGGGTGACCTTCAGAGAGGGATTTTAAGGAGGAAGAGAAGGCAGCTCGAGGCTGCTGGGGGGTAGCCAGGCAGATGGGGAGGGAAAGGGGACATCACAGCCCTCTGCGACATCATCAGCTCCTCACAGCCTCTCGATCCTCTCCTGGAGCCTTCCCCAGGGCTAACACAAACCCAGCTTTTGCCCATACCATGAAGAAGCCCTTAGCTAGCTCTGGTTTGTGCTCACTGAATCAGCTCACTGCTGTGGGGATGGGAATCGCTCAGGAGGAAGGGCACAAACGGCTGACGTTAACTCATTGACTTGCTCGTTGCCCCGTGAGCTCGATCAGTTTTGGGAGTCCTCGCTACATCTGACCCAGCTTGGCTTGCCTGGCCCTGCTGGGGTGGCACGGCAGTGGCCACAGGCGTTGATCCCTGCTCCAAAACGGCTCACCTTCGGCGAGGTGCCAGCTGAGCCCTCCGGCAGGCTAACGGAGATCTCAGGGTAGGCTGGAAAGCAAACAGAAGTGTGTGAGTGAAATGGATACCAAAGGTCACAGTAACAGCTTCTAATAAGACTTAACAGCCTTGTTTCGTTAAAGGAGTGGAAATTAAATCCTACATCCACCCACACACCTAGCAAGATAAAAGCTCGCACAGCTCTGATTCGAGGTCAGGGAAGTGGTTTACAAGCATATATCAGCAGCTACTACCGCAAGATCCGTGATGTATTTCACTGCTTATCTAAACCACTCTTGGGAGGCTTTGCTGGAGAAATGAGCTAAAACCATCCTGCAGGCAGCTCTGGCAGCAAAGCCACCCCTCCTGCGCCTGCTGAAACAAAATACTCCCGAACTGTTGGGGTTTCGGGGTGTTCGCCATTCCAAGCTGTCTGCAAAGGCTTTAGCCATCCCCCAAACCGACCGATTTGGGGTACCAGCTGCCCACGTGGCCGTTGCCTGGGTAGATGTGTGAGCGTGCCACACTGCAGATGCTTCCCAGCGTGCCAGCCAGCCCAGAGGTCACCTTCGCTCAGAGCAGCAGGGCGCTGGTGGCCGCATCCACAAGAAATGGAAAAAGTGTTTCCTTCTGGTTTTGCAGCATTTTTGATTCTAACTGTGGCTGTGTCTAGATAAAAGCTATCAGGTACTGTCAGCCTCTCCGAGTTGGCATTTCTAAATTAGCCTTTGGGATCACCGCTTTGCGGTAACGTTAACAGACTCGTTAAGTTAGGACTGATGAAACCGCTAATGTATAGCAAATCTCGAAAGCCGTGGTTAGATGGTGCTTCTGGCCCATTCTGACCCTTAAAACTGGACTGGAATCAAGCACAGCCCCAGATTACTTAGGACGTCCGTAATTCTTTCTCTTTCCAACCTAAACCTCACTTTAATCTCTACCATTAAGACAATTTTCTTCTTTTTATTTTTTCTTTTTTTCCATTTTTTCCTAACCTGTTAATTGATATAGGGTCGCCCCAGCTCATTACCTTCCCCTCTGAGGCTAACTGCTCACGTTTCCCCGTTGTTCTATATAGTCAAACTCCAAACTACCAAGGACTCTCCCACCTCCTTTTTTTTTTTAATTTCCATTTTTCTGCCTAATGTTACTGATGAATTATGCCTGGGAGAAACCTATATTTAATTATTGTGGCCTTATGTTTTTCTGGACTTAGGGTGCTTTTCAGGTGGGATTTCCGTTTTTGGTTTTGAGGGATTTTTTTCCCCTTTATTTTTTTGGGGTGGTGGGGAGAATTCTTCCTATCAGAAAATGAATGTCTGAAGATTTCATCCTTGTTTCTGCTATGTCAAAACTGTACAGATGGTGGTGGGACTAGCAGAAGACAACCATACTTTTTCAGATGTAGAGAAATAGTCTGGTAAAATGGGTCTTCTAATCTCACCTGAAAGTTGGCTAGGAGAATAAATAAGATCTAGTCTAGTGCCTGCTCTGGCTTTTTTTTTTTTTCCTTTTTTTTTTTTTTTTCTTTTTTTTTTTTCTTTTTCCTCTGTGTGTGTGTGAGAACAGGTATGCTTTTCCACATCTGTACTGGCTGCTGTCCTCTGCCTTCTCAGAAGACGTTTGCTGAGTAACTGCCCTGGCAGGCAGCTCTCAAGCACAGCTCTGGATGACCCAATAGATCTTTTCCATTTAACATCCCAACCCTTCTTAACAGTTTGACATTCATTTGCCTTGCTAGGATATTTACCCATGTTTTGGGTCTAGCAGAAATTCAATATTTAGTACAGTAGTTTCTACGGCTGAGCTTTTACTCTTACAAAAAGGAAAAATCAATATTTGGCAAAGTTAGATGTGAAAAGCCCATACATTTTCTCAGAAACTTGTATCTAAAAAACTCTAGAAAAGAAATATTTTTATAAGCATTTCAATCCAAAACTACTCTTTTAAAAAAAAAAAAGCTCTCTCTCGATTGAATACCTGTTTTTACTCAACCTATCAAGACTCTCAACTTCATTGAGCCACTTGTTGATGCCTTCCCCACCCTCTCCCACCCAGCTCTTGCTCACGCTCAGGCCACTTCCTGCAGGGAATTGCCACTGCCACCCCTGACACTTGGGCTGTCTCTGCTCTGCTTGCCCCGAAGCATTTGTCAGAGGGGTCCTGCACAGGGAACTTTCCCCAGGCGACAGCACTTTCCTCTCCTCCTCCAGCCCATTACAGCGCCGTGCAGCACTAGCTGCCTGCCCTCCTGCCCTTCTCTCATGCCGCCCAGCCCATGGCGTTCAATTGCACGAACATCTGGGTGACGGGGCTTGCTAAGATGGGAAAACCTCCCCAGGTTTCAGTTCTCCTTGGTTCTCTAGTTACATCCTTGTCAACAACCAGGGTGACAGATAAAGCCAATGTATGTGCTGTTGACATTGTGTACGCTTGCTACGTGCCTCAGGTCCTGCCCTGGCCATTTGAGGCTGGGTCTACCCTGCTAGGACATAAATGTTCATTTCTTCATTCCCTGGTCAGCTTTGGCTCAAGGAACAAGAGGCGTGCTATCGTCTGCAGTGGCTGTTGGTCTGTCCCCAGATGTCAGCTGGGGGTCGCTGGGTGGTTCTGGTGGCTGTCTCTGCCTGCCCTCTGCCAGCTCCGGCTGTGCCAGCGCAGGGGCTGGGGGCTGGCACAGGGGCAGCTCCAGGCAGGCTGCTTTTGGGCTCCCCTCCTGCTGCATACGAGCGAGGAAATGGAGAAAAGCTGGTGTGTTGCGATGGTTAAACAGTGCGACTTCAGTGAATGGTAACAGAAAAGAGTGAGGCAGCATGCAAAATAGTTATTTTATCTGCAAAATATCAGACGGCAGCATGCAAGATAGTTATTTTATCTGCAAAATATCAGATGGGAGAGGGCTAAGAGCACAAAAATGCACTTTCTTCTGGGATCTGGACTCTACAGGTCTGAGCCACCTTCCTCAGCACCCACTGCAAACCAGCTCTCGGGGAGCCCCTCTATCCTACCCTGCCCTCAAGGCTGATGGCACCTGATGGACACACTGGCCCGAAGCCAGCCAGTGCTTACTGGGAGCACCATGGGCTGCTGGTCACCCAGGGCCATGGCTGCTTTCTCCTGTCCGCTGCTCTCCCCTGTTGTGCTAGAGGGCTGGTGTGGGTGCGTGCACGTACAGCCACACGTGGCACAGTAATTCAGAGAACGAGCCAAATAAAGCAACCTCTTCGGCTCACAGACACGCAAGGCAAGAGCATCAGCAGGGAGGGAGAGTTCAAGTAGGTTCGTATACTTGCAGAATTACCCAGGCAACACTGTAGCTTTTTGACAAATGTTAATTTTTAAAAGGAAGATCCATGTCTGAATCATGCAAACGCAAGGGGAAATTTGAGATCATCGCGTTCTATTTTTATTTCTCTTGCATCAGTGACCAACAGCCCCCAGACGCAAGGGTTTGGGTTGTGGTTTGGTATTTTTTATTATTATTTTTGCTGCTCCCTGGAGAATCTTTGCCTTTAGAGCAAAAGCTGTTCTGTCCATGAGATGTGGGCTTCCTTGGGCAAGCAGCTACAGTCAAGGGAAAGTTGACAGACCCACTGCTGAACACCCATTCATTTTAGGAGCATTGGAAATATGTTTTCCAGACCCACTGCCCTATAAGCAGAAAATATAGCCCACTTTTCTGATTTGATTGTACCTTAGCAATTGTAGAGCAGCTCCTAAGCAACTAGAAATGGAACAGAGCAAGCAAATGAAGATGGAGAAGACTTACAGCTTGAAAAGCCAGCCCACACACCTACAGTACCCAGGTCCTGCCACTCCTGCCTGGTTTGGGACCTCCAGGCAGGACCCCATTTTCAGAACCAGAGCCTCTGGCAGCCGCTGAACATCACATGCCTTCCAGGATGCGACTTTGCAGCAACGGTAGTTCCAAAGCACTTTGGCTGCTTCCAGAATTTTGGCTGTCATCTCCTACCCACAGGCAGCACGGTCATTCTGTAACTGCATCATGGACATCTTGGTGACCAAGGTGCTTACCTGAAACTTGCAGAGTTCCAACAGAAGCTTACACGTGGGGTGAGATGGTGGCAATGTGCATGCCAGCACTGCTGGTATGTGCGCAATGATCGCCTAGTTTTGATGCCAGGGATTGAAGGGATGGCCTCAAATTCTTCATAAGAACTAAGGGGCTATTTACAAACATTTTAACTCCTTGCAGCTGAGAAAAATACAATGTAAATATGTCTCTATAAAAAACCTCTGCGCATTTCAAAAGCTATTGCCTTCTTCGCAAACAGGCAGTCGCGTTCCCTTTCCAAGTTCAAGCCGTTGGCATAAGCCCCTTACCGAATACTCTCACGGTGGTGCTGCTCTTCAGGACACGCTGGGGGTGGTACGCCACGTGGCAGGAAAACACCCTGCCATCATCTGTGATTTGGGTGGCGAAAATCTTCAGAGTGTTATTCAAAGCCAGGCGAACTCTTGGCCCGTACTGCGTGCTGCCGCTGCCGTACACCGCAGGGCGGGAGGGCTCCTTGCTCACCAGTTCCTCTCTCCTGCCATTTTCCCCCTGTGAAAAGAGTAACCCACCTGGTGGGTAAAGATCAGACACCCCAGCCCAAGTATCTGTGTAGCCAGCTCTATTCCCAGTATAAAAATCTTCCCTCATGCCCATAGCACTGTGTAGCAGTAAGTGGACATTTGCAGCATCTCTTTTTTTTTTTTTTTTTTTTTCTTTTCTCATATACATCCTCTCCCAGAACTTCAAATACAACAGCAGTCATCATCTTACCAATGACCTATGGAGTAAATAGCTGTGTCTCCTGAGTAGCTTGCAGAGAGGGCAACAGAGCTGCTGCCTCACTGCAGCAATCTCTAAGTTATGCTGAACATCCCATACATATTAAATATCACTGAAATTCCAAGAAAATCCTTGGTCTTTTAGATTTTAATTAGAGAGAACCTGATGATAAAAGCTAAAAGTCATCTGTGCCAGCCACCGTTAGATGCAGATGCAGCCAGCACAAGCAGGACATCTGTGCCTCGGCACATATTTGCAAGCTGTACTCTAAATGATGCATGGTGGCCCACAGATATCACTGTGATGACCTTTGGGTTTGGTTCCCCCCCCCCCCCCTCCTTCTGCTACTTTGTAGAGTGAACCAGCAACACTAAAAAGTAGTAAGGCCAAGGATGCTCCCTACAAAAATACAAAGATTTTTAATATTAAGAATGTGCTGCAAAGGGGAGATCTAAATAGACTGTGAGCTGGGAAAAAACTTAAAAAACCCCCAAAATATTTGAAAATCACCTTTAAGAAAAACCTCAGCAGTTACAGCTTTTCTGTGGCAATAGACAGAAATTCACAGGCAAACTTCAAGGATGCTGCTGGCTGATACTTATCCCTACTGATTGAAATTAATGCTAAAAGGTTACATTAAAATATAGCATATAAATATTTATCTAGAAAGTGATATGCGGTAAAAAAAATGTAACAAGCTTTATAATTCACAGCAAAATGCTTAAAAATAGTCGTTATGTGGTTAGCTAGGTACCTGGGTTTGCATGTCTCTGTGACACAGGGTTAACTATGAAAAACATTACAGTCAGCACCTTTTTTTCTTTCTGTTTCAAAGCAGCCTGATATCTTACTACCCTACACAGTAACCATGTATTTTTCAGAGATACTACAGCTTTACTACTGCAAAAATCCCTGAGAAATCCAATGCAAGGAATATTTTAGTTCTGTTGCATTTGCTAAGTGCTTTGCCACCTTCCACAGACATGCTCTACATGTGCTCCTGAAAAATTAAAAGAAATTAAGATGGAATTTTCCCTTCTTTGTTTCTTTAACAGCTATTGTTTGTGGTTTCTATGTTGCAAAACCACGTTTATATTTTCCCCCTTTATTATCAGTCCGACACAACCGACACCTTTTGTTTAGGAGCTTCTGCAGGACGCAGTAAAATCTAACGTTTCTATTTTAATCTGCAAAAAATACCCTCTGGTTGCTTCTGAATTTTATACCTGAGATAAAAAATACTTACCACGAACCATTTCAATGGGTAATTGGACAAATTTTCTGAGGTCGTGTGCTGCGGGCATTCTGGGCGAGCGGGAGTCAGATTCAAATACTCATGG
Source organism: Falco naumanni (assembly GCF_017639655.2). Classification (NCBI taxonomy): domain Eukaryota; kingdom Metazoa; phylum Chordata; class Aves; order Falconiformes; family Falconidae; genus Falco; species Falco naumanni. Next base: position 118,757,971 of record NC_054055.1, read on the forward strand.
AGTTCAAGATCTGATCCGTTTATTGTACAAACCAGGCACACTTTTATAAGGCACTCTATAAACGCGTAATAATATGATTGGCTATTCTACAAGCGTATAATAATATGATTGGTTAACAAATGTTTATTGGCAAGATCTCTGTTTCTACTTCTTCAGGCACGTAGGCTCTTTTCTGTTGTTTCCCAGCTCCTCTTATCGCGTCCTGCTGGCCTTGGTTTTGTGCAAGCACCCGCAACCTGTTCCTCCCTCTTCATTCCACTGCTCTGATTGTGCCCTCGTCTTATTTCTTCAGTATTTTTCCACTTGCTTCAAAGTTCAGTATAATCATTCAACACAGCAAAAGCCCCAACACCTCCCCCTTTCTTTTTAAATACAGCATTAATACTGCGTTCCATACAGCTTTGGAAACATTGTAAAAGACAAGGCACTAAAAGTAACAAAAGAATAACAAACAACAATATACTATGCAAAGCAGAAGCAAAAGCAATATTCATTAAGCCTATTCCTAAAAATAATGCCATCGTTCACATTTACAATGATGTTGTATTATATGATATTCAAAACTTTTTCTGATAATGCAAACCCAGAAGATGAGTTCGTTTCGATGTTCTGCTAAAAGTATCTGTTCGAAGGCTTCATAAGATTGTAAGGCCTCGTTTATACCTGAAAAAGTAGGGGCATGTGTCCCAGTAAGAAGGGAAAAACCGCCGGAACCAAAACGTAGGAAAAGCTTCCGCCTGTATGCTCCAACCCTTTTACAATATCCACAATATAGAGTAACTGTTGAATTACAAGAAGTAGCACATATAGGACAAGAATTTTCTGTTTCTATCGGTCCTTGCCCAAAAAGATCCTGCAACGCACGCACAATACGGTCACAGTGTAACAAAGACAATTCACCGGAGGGTAATTGACATTGTATCTCCCGAGGTAACTGCTGCAAGATGGGCAGAATAATGTATGTTAACTTATCTACAAGCCGCTTTTCTTCATTTGGTCGTGGCGGTCAGAATAACCTTTCTCGATGCTGTGCCCACTGAGCCCACTGATCCCTCCTGTTCATTTAGGAGTCAATCCTGTCGTAGTCACCCTGCTCTTTCTTTTCAGTGGGTCGGTTTTCAATCCACGGGCGAACCCATTTTGCTGGAATCCACTTGGTCACTGCCCCTGTGGAGATACATGCATAACCCCGACCCCACGTTAATAAATTATGAGGTCCTGACCAACAATTTGAGACAGGGTCAAATACCTGGACAGCTATGTCACAATTCGAAAAATCGTTGGGATTGTTAGAAAAGTGATAGAAAATCGGCTGTTCAGTACGTTCCGTTCTGGGATTCAACCAGTTCAGTACATAGCATGCTTTTGCCACTATTACATGAGGACTCCTCTCCCCCTCTTTTCAAAAAAAAACAGACAGGTAATGTTTCAATGATTGATGGGCACGTTCAATAATTGCCTGACCACCAGAATTATTCGGAATTCCGGTAACGTGCTTCACCTGCCATTGCAGCAAAAAGGTCTTTATTTTAGCACTAAGATATGCAGGGGCATTATCTGTTTTTACCATATCTGGGTGGCCCAGCACAGCCATGGCTGACATCCAATGCTGGACATGGACATATTTAAGTATTCCAAATGGGGTGAATTCTGTAACATCAGTTTGCCAGATTTGTCGAGGTTGTTGCTTGTTTTAGAGGAGAATTTTGTAATACTGGGGATGCCACCTGAGTGTCTATATAAGCATCCTGTTCTTTTTCAGGGGCTAGTGTGTGAGGGCTGGCTATTAAGAGATCATCCATATAATGATAGGTAATAAGGTTAGGATTATTCTCTCTCCAAGATTGTAGAGCTAAATCCACAAACCACTGACATATTGTTGGGGAGTTTTTCATACCCTGAGGTAGTACAACCCACTCATACCTTTTCGCTGGAGCGGCACGGTTTATAGCTGGCACTGTAAATGCAAATTTTTCACAATCATCCTCATGCAGAGGAATAGTGAAAAAACAATCTTTTAAATCAATAATTAATAGGTCCCAATTTTGTGGTAACATAGTGGGAGAAGGCAGCCCAGGCTGAAGGGCACCCATGTCAACCATTTTTTCATTTATTGCTCTTAAATCATGTAATAATCTCCATTTTCCTGATTTCTTTTGAATTGTAAGAATGGGTGTATTCCATGGGCTAACAGAAGGTCTGATGTGGCCTAAATCCAATTGTTCTTGGACTAATTCTTGAATGTGTTGCAGCTTCTCTTGAGGTAAGGGCCATTGATCAACCCATACGGGAGTTTCTGATTTCCATTTTAATTTTAAGGTTGGGCAAGAGCTGCTATCAATGGCCCCAATCAAAAATCTGTAGAGATTCTCATTCCTCATTGGGAAAGTACATCTCTACCTAACAAGGACAAGGATGTGTGTAGGACATAAGGTTTTACCCATGCTTGATGTCCTTCTTGATCCGTGAAAAGAATGAAGTTTTTACTGACCTGTGTCAGACGACTTCCCCCAATGCCTGAAATGGTTGAACCCGCACTATCTAATTCCCACATGGTAGGCCAAACTGAAAAGGGAAGAACAGTAACATCAGCACCAGTATCAATCATCATTGAAACATTAGGAAGATTAACACCTTGTGGACCAGATATCTTAACATTACATTTTGGCCGCTCGGCACCAATAAGTTGACAAAAGGCAATGTTAGGCATACCCGTTGGGCCAAATGCACCTTGACCCCTGTCCTTTTCTCCTTTTTGAGGGACAGTAGCTTGGAATGGAATGAGCTGTGCAATAGTTCTTCCTGCTGGAATATGAACAGGTGGAGAAAAAACTTTTACCATAATTCCAATAGGTCCGGTATAATCGGCATCAATACAACCAGGAAGAACAAAAATCCCCTTTTTTGACGCAGAAGAGCGTCCTATAAGGAGTGCAGATAAACCATAACCCAAAGGACCACTAACTGTAGAAGGAAGTACATGTACCTTTTCATCAGTGATATTTACAGGTTCTGCCACGGCCAAATCGACTCCTGCGCTTCTTCTGGTGGCTGAATACAGCTCGCCAAGGCAGCCATGAATTTTGTTGGGTTCTGGGGATATTTCTTGGCCGCGTCCCTCAGAACGCGGCTGTTCCCGTTTCCCGGAACAAAGAGGGGTGTACCATCTTTTCTAAATTTTGAGCGACAATCGGCCGCTTTATGACCAAATTTTTGACAACGCAAACAATTTCCATTCAACAGAGACTTTCCTCCTAGATTCTTTTTGCAGTCACATTTAAAGTGACCTTCCTGTCCACATTGATAACATTTTGGCTTAAGACCCCGGTCCCCTCGGCCTTGTACCTTGTTGTTGTTTAGAGCTACTGCTAGAGCATTGGTATGTATTTTTGCCTTTTCCTCTTCCTCAACCAAAGGAGCCCTTGCGCATGCCTCTATCATTTGAGCGATGGATGCCCCAGGGGGTAAGGATGCTATAAGTTGCTTACAAGTGACATAGAAACAACATTAATTGCAGGAGAGTGTTATAATCTAACGTTCCTCCCTCCTGAGGCCATTTCGCATCACTCCCCAATTTATACAAAGGCCACCACTGATTACAATATTTAATCCATTTCCTTCTATTTTCGGTACCACCATGTCCTACGATATCACTCCAATGTTTTAATATACAACCCAAGGGCAATTTTTCACAGGGCTTACTCCTTCCATTTCCCATTTTACAATTTTAATTACTTTTTCTCCGGCCGCCTTAGCCACCCAAGGTCGGAAACACGGATAGAGCTCCTTGCTCATATTGCACTCAAACGCATGTCTCAAGCACTCTTGCACTCACACTCAGTCAAAATAATTAAGCTATACACTGAAAATCAAAATGCGCATCTCAATCACACCATTCACACTCTCCGGGCAGCCCTCAGTCACACAAGCAGTATGTTATACGGTACCGTGCACTTATGTACAACTTTTAGGAACACTGGCAGTTCACAAAGTATGCATTTCAATGAACAATTGCCAAAAACCAAACAACAAACAAAAAAAAAAAAAACCCCACATTTTTCCTGGTCTTAAGCAGAGTGTTAAGTTTTCCGCTATTTGCCACGAATTACCAGAATATTATTATTTTTCAACATACATTTCATAACTCCAAGTTTTGAACATGTAACAAGACAACACATAGAACAAACAAGACACAGAGCGCTATTTCAGTTGTTACATTCTAGGAATTCCCCAATTCTTAAGACAACCTAAAGGAAATTTTTAGCTTCCCCCCTTTTTTTTTTTTTTTTTTTTTTTTTTTTTTTCCTCCTGGGGACTGCGCTGCGCGCCGGACGTCTCCGTGCATCTCACCAGCCGCCCCGTTACTAAACATACCGTTTTATCCGCGGATCCAGGGGTTCTCTTCTGCTCCCGGGTGAACAGCTGAGAAGAGGAGGCTCCTCCGAGAAAATCTCCCGGGGCGCGCCTAGGAGCGTCCGCTCCGCAGCTGGTCCCTCAGCCGAGCAGAAATCCTCCTGCCTGGCTCGTCAAAACTGACGTGCGGAATTTGACTCTATAACTCGAAAGTTATAAAGTAGGTATGTTTATTGCGCGCAGATGCACGGGGGATCGCTCCTCCACAAGCGTGCATACCTGAAGTGACAAACCATCCCACATTTATACAATGAAACAAATGAATATTCAATTAACGCCTATACATATTCGTTACCTAAACCCCGCTTCCTATGTTAATTAGCTTATCAGTCCGTTTCCTGGAATGTGGTGGTCTTGCAGGTTTGTAGGTGATTCATGTTCTTGTGACCATCCGATCTTCTCCAGCAAGGAAACTTAGCACTCCCTCCCTCTAGATAGCATTGGAATATCTCTCATCCTTTTCTATTTTTTTTTTTTTTTTTTTTTTTTTTTTTTTTTTTAAAATAGCCCCTTTTGTTAGAGGAAGAAGGGCAGGCGTCTCCCCAAAACTGTAGTTGTCTCCTCAAAGCTGTGTGCCTATGTGACCAGACACTGCACCCATGACTAGTCACCATACCCACATTCCTTGAGCAAACATATACAATCACAATCAATGTCCATTGTCCCCATTTCACACTATTTCTCCATATCAAAATTACTTTATGTAATGCCAGAAACATCAGTCTCAGGATGAAATATAACTTACAACTTGATTTCAGCATTGCTCCTACCAGGTTTGTCCAAAGTCACACAATGATCTTAAAGTAGCCAGAGGCCATGGTGCATTTTAACACTGGTCAGGAAGTCAGATCTCAACTTTCACCTTTGCAAAGACAAACATGCTTCAAAAAATGCAGTCTATTATTTAGGAGCTGGTGGAGCTGTGCCGTTCCCACCCCAGCAGTTTTACATCCAGTACTCGCAATTGCCGGTATTAATGTCTGTCTGCCGCTTGCCGTTTGTTCCTTATCAGGATACCAGGATGGTAATTCATCATCTAATCCCCACGCTATTCGTTCAGCAGTAGTCATTACTGGATAAGCTTTAGATGTATAATCGGGGGGATTTTCACACGGAGGTTGCCCCTCTGGCTCTTCCTCCGACTGAGCAGTAGGATCGCCGGGAGGCCGCACTGCAGCTTTAACAGCTGCAGCGACTTGCACCTCGCCGTGTAACTGCGCGACCATACCCCGTACAGCCCGATACGTGCGAGCCAAAGTCTTTACCCCCTTAGTCCCGACTTGCACAGATTCCCACAAGTCCTCTCCCACTTTCTTCCATGTTTCATTATTATATACATCTTGCGTAGAAGCAAGGAAACCACGGCGGCGACTCCAACATAGCAGATAAATTACTGCCTGCCGTGAAACTGACGTTTCAGTTTTCTCTGCTAATTTCATTAAACTGTCTATGATTGCTTTCTCCACCGCTGATGCAGTGATCCCCATCCTGCTTAAGTTTCCTGACTCACCGGTCAGCCGTGCACGTTCCGCCTTTCTTCGGGCGCCCAGCTCTCTCTCCGCTGGCAGCAGGATCCTCGCCGGCTCCGCAGCTTGTAACACGATCCTTAATGAATCTTCCTGACTCTTCGACCGATCCACACGTCGGGGTCACCAGATGCTGCGGGCATTCTGGGCGAGCGGGAGTCAGATTCAAATACTCATGGAGTTCAAGATCTGATCCGTTTATTGTACAAACCAGGCACACTTTTATAAGGCACTCTATAAACGCGTAATAATATGATTGGCTATTCTACAAGCGTATAATAATATGATTGGTTAACAAATGTTTATTGGCAAGATCTCTGTTTCTACTTCTTCAGGCACGTAGGCTCTTTTCTGTTGTTTCCCAGCTCCTCTTATCGCGTCCTGCTGGCCTTGGTTTTGTGCAAGCACCCGCAACCTGTTCCTCCCTCTTCATTCCACTGCTCTGATTGTGCCCTCGTCTTATTTCTTCAGTATTTTTCCACTTGCTTCAAAGTTCAGTATAATCATTCAACACAGCAAAAGCCCCAACAGTCGTGTCCTCAAGGCATGGAATTTCTAAAGTCTGGTTTAACCGCACTTCCTTCACGTAGCGCTGCTCCTCTTTTGTCATCGCGACAACAACAACAAAAAAAGCCCAAGAAGGACAATCAGAAACTTGATGTTCATTGTGCTTTAAAACCCAGTGCTGACTGGTCTTCTGTTCAAGGAACAGGCACTTTTTTGATTAGAAAGGAACCATAATTTTCAACCATTATCCATAGACACATTTGTTAAGTGAAAGCCCTGCATCTGATTTAGATGCAGTTTCATGACTCTAATTCATGGCTTTACCTGAATTTTTTGGGCAATTCATAAAAATCTTTGCTTAACTGCAGGATCAAGACGTCTCCTTTTGGAGCCGAGAATAATTTGAAGCCTCAATTTTTCTCTTACAATTTTTTTTTTTTCCTGTGGCGATGAACCTTCACATCAATTTTGTGCACCTGTATTTCCTTTTCTCTGAAGATATCTGCAGACCTGCTTTTCACTAAGGAAGATGTTCAGTATGTCAGGCATGTTAAGATGAACCCTGTTTTTCAGTGTAAGTGCTCCTTTTGTTATTTTCCAACTTGCCCACCACCAGAAGCAGAGAACTCATCGCTCTTTCCTTTGTCATTGGTTTACAAAAGCATTTCAGCATCTCCTACCTTACCTACTCCCAGCCCAGGGTCTGGTCCAGCTGTGGCAGGGCAGAGCGATGCACCGAGTAAAGCGCAGCTGTGGTCTAAACCTCAGGGCTGCGTTTGCACGTGTGTTTGAGCAGGAAGAGCAGCAGTGATGGCCAGGAGATGCTACGAGTGCCCTGGGGAGCACTGACCTCTCTGAGAGCCAGCCCTGCGGCGGGCACAGCACTGCGCAGCCTGCCTGCACAGCCTGCCTCCCCTCTTCCCTCCAGGCACGCACCGTGGGGATGCTCTCGAACTTTGCTCCCCTGATAGTTCTGGCTTGCATGTTCCGATAAAATAGAGATCTATTTCATTTATTTTTTTATCTTGAGGGAAGGGAGACTATTGAGCCGTCCCAGACTTAGGTTATTTGGCAGCGGGGACTTGCTGGTGACTCTAAGTTCCTTTACGCCTGGCACCCAAGCATGGAGTGACAGTGCCAGCACGCAGCCTGTGCCACAGGCATGTGAAGACAGGCAGTGCCCAGCGGTGCCCAGTAGACCCAGCAGCAGAAGCAGCTCATTTCCACTCTCCACCAGAGCGAAGCAGCCGAGGAGGCAGCTGTCACAGCAGGACACAGAGTGCACAAACCCTAACGGGGCTGGATAGCGTGGAACGGATAAAGGAAGGGCAAAGGAAGCAAATCTAGGAATAAAACCACACAGGAGACTTTGCTGGGACAAGTTACCATGCAAAAGTGCCGTACAGCCTATGAGAAATACAAGGATGAGTAGCCACCCCAGGAGTTCTGCCTGCAAACAGCCTCCACCTGTTCTCACAGTCACAGGTCCCAGCTGCTTATTTCCTCCCCCACCCCTGTCTTTGATTCCCACCTCCATCAACAGCCTGCTGGCTAAGGTCCTCCATCAGCCTGCTGCTCTGAGGGCTTTTTGCAGTATCTACAAGTTGAATCCATCTGGATCCACTTTGATGCAGTTGGGAGCTGTACTTTAATGAGCAGCACCCTTTGCCACCCCACTCGTAGGATGGATTAAGGTCTTTCACCTTCTTCTGAGTGGAAGTGGCTCATTGCAAAAATCTGTTTACCTTAAAATACAAATCTGCCAGAGGTGTGTTGCAAACTGAATTTTTTTAGTTCTGTCTAGCAAGTAGCATCAGTGGCAGAGCTCGCTGCATCACACAGTTACTGAAAAAAGCCACAATGATGGTGATATGAACAAGAGCTGCCCACATTTAACATGTAGGCAGCAATAACGGTGTTGAATATGTTGGTATCAACCAAGGGCACCAGCAAAGGGAGCAATGCCTGATCAGCACTATTACTGCGTTAAGGAAGAGGCAGAGAAGAAGCACACAAAGAACAGAAGCCTGGGAGGGTTTCACACGCTTACCAGCACTGTTTGTACCTCACTGCTCTCTGCCTGATCCAGCCCCTGTGCCCTGTGAAGTGCAGGAAAATTCCCAAGGGGGAGCCTGCCCATCACCCCCCTGTATGGCAGGTACAGTGGCAGCTTGGTCCTTGACACAGTTATCCAGCGCGTACTGCTTCAACACCCCATCCTGTCGGGGCTGTGTGAAGATGCTGGCTTCATTTTCCCTTCAGCAGGGCAGCAAGGTGCTGCTAGGTTGCTTTTCCAGGATAACAGCCCCAAAATCCTTGGAGCCATTGCCATGGAGGGCCATCAGGGAACGAGGTGGCAGCTTGGGTGAAACGTCCCTGTGTGTGAGGCTTGCGGAGTACCTCCTGCTGCAGGACCAACGTGACCCAGCGTGGGGACTGGCATCCCTCCTGCCACCAGCCTGGCCTCATGATGCAGCGCTGCTGCCCTGCGCTACCCCTAACACCCCCCTGCTCCTAACCCTGGAACGTCTGCTGCACCTACAGCCCTGGGCACGGGCAGAGGGAGCGTGTTGGCCTGGCGGCTCTGAACTGAAACCGTGCCAGGTTTGTTGCATTTACATTAATCCTTCTTGGCTTCTTAACAGAAGCCTGGGTCAGGAAGAGATTTCTGGGGTATCAGATCCAGCCCCCCATGTGCACTACAGCAAGCTTGCCCAGCATCCCCACCCCAGCTCCATCTTCATGGTGGTTTGGACTTTTGCCCTCCCTGCTGCCATGAAACAGCTGTTCCCAAAGTTGCTGTGCTAACAGTTGCCACTGTTGTTTAATTTGTAGTCAAATCCATTCACGTCCTATTTAAACCCATTTGTTCCTTTGCCAGGATAATTTAAATAACCTCCCTGGAGTTCACACTCTCCCCCAAGGCTTACTTACCAGGACCGGTCAGGCTGCTTTCCAGCTTCCAGAAGCAGCCAAGTCTCGGCTCTTGTGATTGCCCTAAGCAACCCCCTGCTTTGCTCCAGTTTGTTTTTGATGGTGGGGACTCACATCCCTCCACTGAGCTAACAGCCAGCACACCCTGCAGATGCCAGACCTCAGCCTCAACCAGACACAGGGGTTTTCTTTTCCCGGTGCCCGGTGCTGCACGCACACAGCAGCAGCCCAGCGTGGTTTAGGGATCTAGCATCCTCGGTCTCACCATATCCTGAGACGCTTGCCCAGTCTTCTCCACGGCATGTTTCTCCAAAAAAAAAGTGTGGAAACTGCCCATCTCACCACCTTTTTTGCCTTCCTATCTAGCTAACTCCATATTCCTCCAAACAAATAAAGTTTGCCGATCACCAGCTGGATATCAACAGCTAAAGAATGCTCGCTAAGTAGGAAACAGTAGGCAGCAGTGTTCGGTGGTGTCACTGCAAACCCCAAACCAGTCCCCGTCACTGACCAAGAAATGTTCGTCTATCCTGATGTTCCACCCCCCACCCCCCGTTACAAAAAAACCCCACATCTCATTCATAATCACGTACCTTCCGCCTTGACAATAAGTTGAATTTCTGCAGCCTTTGTCCCATATGGGTAAGTAGCAAAACTGCACTCGTACCACCCGCTGAGGGAGGTGGTAACGTTTTTCAGATGCAGAGCCCACCGAATGCATTCAGACGTGGCGTTTTGACCAGGGGAGCACAAAGCCTCTGTAACATCCCAGCCGCAGCACTTTCTCGTGCTGAAGGATACCGAAAAGTTGTAAGAAGCCTCAGGAAAGGTGAAGTAATGGGTGCCGTAATCAGGGTGATAAACAGCTATTCTGGTAAGCTGGGTGTCATCAGTCTTGGACCACTGTGTCTGTATTATGTAGGTGTCAGGTGGTTTTGGGAAGGTGCATACCAGGGTCACGTTGGTACCAGGCAAGGCGTGGACCACTTCTGTTCGTGTGATGACATCTTCAGGCTGGCCTTAAAAACAAATGGGACCATTTTCAGTACGAGTCACATTTAAACAAAGCTTTTTCCTAAGCCATCTCTGACATGATTGGGTGCCTTAGCCACAGGCAACTTTGAAGACCCTACAAGTGTAATGAGGCTTTCCAGCGAGGAGCTTCGTGGCAGATCTCCACCAGTACAGACTGTGGAGAGACAACTGGGAGAGCAAATGTGCCCTTGCCTGGAAGAGGGCGGGGAGCTCCCACCGAGCTTGCAGCAGAGAAATGGGAGCTCTGAGGGCCTCTGTGAAAATGGAAATCTTTCAAATGTTATAAATAAAGCAGCATCTGGGCCCAGTTATTCCCCAGCAATTTTTACAAGAACAAATGAGTTATCCCTGTGGGCTAATTCTGCCCTGCTCCCTTCCCCCTGCCCATCGCCATTGCCTTTGCTGCTTCGACAGAGAAAGCTGTTCTTTTACCTCCACATTATTAAACAGCTCCTGCATGGCCTAAAGGAGTATCCGCTTCAGTGTCAGTGAGCTGCCCCGGCATGTACGGTTCCTTCCTCAATTAATTTCATAAAGCATGCTGGCGGTCCTCAGTGTGCCATAAAGGAGTAATGGATCGGTGAAATGAAGGAGCTTTCAACGGGAGCCTGTACTACTTGGTTTTGCTGCTGCTGTAGTAAAATTGATTTCTCTCCCTTTCTCCCTCCTGTGGACAAGAAGCTCGCAGTCCCCAAACCCCTGCATGCAGGGCACTGACAGAGTCAAGGAGATGAAGAATTTATGCGTGGGGGAGTCGTGGTGAGACAAGGAATCAATCACACCCACAGAGCCATGCACAAAAGGTCCCTTTTACTAAAGGACATGCGGTCCACAGAAAAAAATGAGCGTGCACAGATACTCTTAGGTACAGGCTTCTTGCCCCCCATCTCCAGGGCGTTTCATCCTCCCTGTGTTATCAAAGCATCACCTGTCAATTTGCTTTGGGAACTTGCCCCGCAGCCCAGCAGCCGTGCCGCTGGCTCCCCACAGCAGCAAGCGCACACCGCTCACCTTCTGTACTTGAAAACGGTGGGTACCAATTCCTTTGCTTTGACATCTGCTCTGCGCTGTGGTACAGGGCTCCGGGATGCCAGAGCCAGGGGCTGGGCAGCCTCGGCAGTGCCTGCGGTGGGGCTGGCATGCCCCATGCTCTGCCAGCTCAGCCCAGAGCCAGGCAGGGACCCAAAGCACCCACAGTCTGGTTTGACTGGGACAAAGAGCAAGGGCAGAGCCCTGCATTCCCGCAGAGCTGGCTGAGATCTGGCATCCAGCCGTTGACATCTGACCCAAACATGGAGAGACTGGGTGCCTGGAGAACAAGGCTGCTGAGTGGCCATGGCCAACATTAATCTCTGATTTTTATGGCTGTGCATGCCCTGTTCATCTTTTAATTGACTTCTGAGAGATGGGATGGTGTAAGAGAGTAAATAAAAATAAGCCTGAGTGACAAGCGCTGTGAGAAAAATTACTGAAAACTATTTTTTTTCAGTCCAAGGAACTTATTACAGTGAAGAGTCACTGATTTCACTGCAAGTTTTGCATCAGTAGAAGTTAAGGAAAAAACGACTGGCACTCTTATGATCAGACTAGCAGGCAAGGGACACATAGCAAGTTCTCTCTCATATTCATACTGATGCTGTATTAGGTCAAAGGACCATGTAAAGAATACCTACCAAAATTACTTGAATATTTTATATGAAGATGAAAAGGTTACGTGTGTAGAAACAACATTTTAATTTGTGTTGTTTGTTAGCAGCCTAGCACTTTAGGCTATTTTAACTGAAACCCTTTCACGCAAAAATGTTCTTAACTTTTATTTAGCATCTCAGTATCATTAGTTTCATTTTATAGCAGTTTTATTTTTCCAAATCAAATGCTGTCCATTAACCCATGCTTGTGCTCCATTTGAAATTTAATAGAGTAACTCCCAGGCATTTATATGCTCGATCTGCAGAAAGGGTATGGTGGTGTCCACTTACATTTTGGAGTGACTTCAATGAGGGTTTCATCCTCAGGGGCAAAAACCCAGAAGTCCTTTTCCTAAATAGTATTGCCTTCCTGCGTGTGCATATCTTGAGGCTTCTAGTTCTTGCTTTGGATTTGAAAACTTTTATTTTCTATGAATACACATAGGAAATATTTCCCTTGCTTTTAAAAATCCAGTTTGCCTCAGTGATGTAGGAAATAGGAACAGCCTGTGCCAGGTTTTAAGGTGCTTTTTACCATGCCAGTCAAATACATGAGATTTTTCCTTTCTTAAGTGGAAAAACACCTGTCCTACAAAATTCTTCTTCCTAGCTGGTAATGAGTACTCCTGCATAGCTTGTTGGGGAGGGTGGATGGGATTGTGAGCATCAGGCTTTTCCTTGGTTTTCCTCAAATCAGTTTTCCTTTAAACTCCCTGTGACAGCGATGTAGTTCTTACTCAACTTTTCTGAAAGTTTCACTGCCGATGACAAACTTGTTTCTCAAGCCTTTAACACAGCACGCAGGGCTGGGTGGGGAAGAGGAAGAGATGAATCTCTTTCAGGGGCTGCAGCAGCACAATTCATCCTTGCCTTTAAGTGTTTCAACTCTTCCCCTCTCTGCATACACAGGTACATGTGTATGTGGGAAAGGGATATATTTTTTATTTGCTTTTTAAAAGCAGTTTTCCTTTTTGCCCATTGCGGATGAGCACATGTTGCCCTAAATACAAGTGAGCTCAACTCAGTGACTATTTTGGTGAAAACAGGTTAGGCGTCTGGAATAATCTGCTAGTCAGCAAAGTTTACTCCTTGCTAGCTAGGGTTATTAGAAAGTGGTCAAGAAACAGAAAATCATTACCAGTAGCTACAGCTCGCCCTAGTGAGACACACTGAGCCCAACCTGCATATCCACCCATCCCCTTGCCACCCTCCATCACATGCTAGTCAAGCTGTCCCACTGACCTGCTTACCTGCAACGCTGGGCACCGAGAGCAAACAAAAGAGGGAGAAGAACCGTCTTTTTTCCATCTTCAACTCGATGAAGTTTTGATAAATAGATGCCTCTTGGGGGCTGCTCCCAGCGGTGTCTCAGAAGAGGAAGTCGAGGTGGGCAGATGTGCGCGCAGCCACACTCATCCTCTTAGCGTGACTTCAAAGAAATGCTTCATTAAATGTGAAAGCCTCAGTTTCCTGCCAGAGCAATAAAATCCGTACATCTTGTGAAACCTTTATGTCAAAAACACTGCCTATACTGCAAGACCAAGGTGCAGACCATTTTTTCTTTCCCCTCCTTGTCTTTTCAGATAAGCTCGAAGTAAGTAGTTTACTGGTTTACACTCTCGCCAAAACCTGTCAGACATCTAAGGTTGAATACATGGTACATAGCGTACAAAAAAGCTGACTTCCCCCACCCCTCTTTGTTTCTTTCAAATTAGTCCAAAATAGCTCAAATATACTGTGTGCAGACTCTCTACGCTCATTATTTTTTTTTTTTTTAAAAAAAGCAAAATAACAAAACCAATCCTCCTAAATTAAAACAGAGTGAATCAAGAATTTTCCGGATTAATCTTTTTGTATTTTTTTCCCTCCTGAGAAGGAGACCATTAATTATTTTCTGCAGAGTGCAGAATTACAGCATCACGCATGACAATATCACTTGCTGTGGTGAACCCCCACAACCCTGTTCAGCTGGCAGCTTTGGGGACCTCAGCACCCTCAGGCAGAAGCTCATGGCTCCTGCCAGTTCCACAACCTGCCTTCATTGCAGATCACCTGTAAATCCTTGCAAACTGTCCTCAAAGCACACTGCATCTCCATCAACTAGGCACATGCCTGTCAGCAAAACATCTAATTGCAGGCAGTTCTTATGGAAATCAGACCTGCTGTTGGTGGCTTTTCAGAAAACAGGAGGCTGGAGTTCTTGCTTATCACACTTGTTCCCCCAAAACCAGAAGAGCAGGGCAGAACACTTCATGTACACAGTGTGGATGTACGTTATCTGCTGGCTCTTCCCCATGCTGGATGGGCATTTGGAAGCGCAGGAGGCTGGTTGCCCCGATAACTCCCTCCCTGGTGGCCTAAGGACAACCTGCCCTTCGGACCTTGGCAGAGAGCTGATGGCAGCCCACCCACCAAAGCGGGGAAAGCAAGTGGCCTGGATGACACCATCATTAAACAGACACTCCCTCGGGTGGCTGGTCCATCCTTGGGTGATCCAGGTCCTGACATCTTTTCTGAAACAATTCCTACAGGGACTGGGTGCCTTTGTCGGCTCCTTTCTGTTACGGCATCCCTCCCCGCTGCTCAGGCAAGCCCAAGGGAAACTGCCAGCCACCACCAGCAATTTTCTTCACAACTGTTTTCCATTTCCTTCCCACCTGTCTACTTTTGCTAACCATGGAGCTCCCCATACCTCCAGCATGCAAGGCACCGAGATCAAAGCGAAAAAGACAGACCTCACCAGTCATTTCCTTACTTTATGCGCTACCAAATACAAACAACATATACCACTTCCCTAATTTGTGCATATGCAACCTTTTGGTAACAAATTTAAGCAGGCTAGTGTCTCCAGCTGCAACAGCTAATGGTGCTGCCAGGCTACGGTCAGGCCTCCAGACACATCTTGGAGGATAAAAGCTGCTGCATGGTTCCTTTTTTGTTTGCATTGCTCCCCTACCCAAGGAAACGCACGAGTTGTGGTAGTAAATGCATTGGATGCTCAGGGTACTGCTAAGGGAATCGTCTCTGGGGATGAAATCTCTGCTTGTCACTCAGAAGCCTGACAGAGAAAGATCTGTCTCGGAGGATCAAGAAGTCCTGAAGTGGAGCATGACCAGAATATTCAAGCCAGTGTAACTGACAGCCACAGAAGACAGTGAAAATAGTAAAGATATAAGCTCTGGTTTCCAGTTTGGAGCAGAGACCACAAAGAACCCAGAGATTATCTGCAGGTACGAGAGCCCAAGCAGATTTGACTTCAGTGTAGAATTTGGGCTCTTTTTCTTGAGTGCAGCTACCTTGGCTTCTCCTGCTGATCAGTTCATGCAAGTTCTGTACCATGAGAGAATGTACTTTGCGTAACATGGGGCGAAAAAAGCCTCCAATACGCATCTGAAACACACATCACAATTTGACGAGGCAGCCCAAGTGCCGTGTGGTATACTCAATAGCTACAGAAATCCCTGAGCAGCTTGGGTTACTAGATCGCTATGTCTTGCCCTTGGAATATGTTTCCCCTCGCTAAAACAACATCCTAAAAATATACTGCTGCCATGTTGCATTGTGTTGGCTGCATGCAGCCACCCAGCGTTGCTGCTGTGCTTCGTGGTGAAAGAGAGACGAGAAAGAAACCTCCCAGCTCGATGGATTTTCATTCACTTCAGAGCTGCGTTTTGCCCCAATTCCTCCCCTACGCCCAAAGTCTGAAACAGTCATTCACCCTGCTACTGGCACCCATGTGCGTGAACAGCTAAGCCCTGCCTCTGCGTACGACATCAAAAACCTCTTTGGAAACAGCATTTATCTCAGCCTGCTGGCAGGAGCTGCCTCTTCCCTGCAGCTAGGCACAGGGTCCTGCTCACAGCAGTGCAAATTATGATGAGAGTTTCCTCACCCCTTCTCTGAAAAGTTACACACCAGCAGCTTGGTAGGTGCCATGGTGGGATGTTCCACTCCAGGTTATGGATGGCAGGGATGAAATGTGCCCATGGGCAGTGGACACATTGGTAGCTGGCAGGAGGATATACCTTTAAGTGGCTTTTCCTTGGTGGGGCAGCCGCAGGGATGCTTATCTCAGAGGCGGGATGCGCAGGTTTGCCCATTGCACTACACGTGCCTTTCTGGAGAGACCCAGAAACCACTACAAGGCTGCGAGGTTTTAAAGGAAAAACAGCTGTGCCCGGGCAAACTCACATGTGGTTGGGAGATATACAAACCACAGCGTTTTATTTTGGGCTGGACAAGCAGTTGGCTTGGCTGGTCCGTCCCCCCCCTGTGTCCCAGGCAGCACCAGCAGGAACAGATGGGCTCTGAGCATCGCCCAGGATGGGGCCTCAACAGCACATTGCAGCACGGGGCTCTGCCCGCCTCTCAGGGATGCTCCGCTGCCTCATGTTACATTAATTTCTTTTCCCCTTGGATGGGAGTGGGGGTGGCAGTGGGGGGTCCTCTAATTATTTTCTGCAGATCCGTTCACCACTGGAGGAGTCATTTTGAACGCTACAAATGACTCTTTCTGTAGCAATCACCCCTATTATGCGTCATGCTCACAAACCCCTTGACTGCAATACAATTCTTCTGCCTCCATTACAGTAAGCTGCACCTAAGGAAAAAGCAGAGCTGCAGTCAGTCCCACAGACAAGAAAATCTTGAACTCCAGAGAGAAATTCAATTATTCACAAAGAACCTATTCAGAAATGCTAGTGAGCGAGGTCTTCCTGCCAGAGGCGAGGATGATTACCCTTGCAGACTGGTGTCCTCTAAATATTGCTTAAAGAAAGCGTTCCTCCCCAGTGAAAAAGAGATGGAGACTTTGAAGCAGGAATTTCATTACAGAGTAAACTAACCTTTCAGGTTTACTTGGCGCTTGGCATGGCAGCTCCCACTCTGTCATTGTGTTTTGGTCTTTAACTGCTTTGGAAACTGTACTAATGACTTGGTGGCTGGCAGGCAACTTCAGCCACGGCACTTCGCAGAGGGGTAGACGAGTGGGTGGTGTGGGCTGGGGTGGGCAGCGTGGCAGGGGACAGGGCACTGAGGTGGCAGTGGGGTCCCCACCGTGCTTTTTCAGCAACCCCCTGCTTCCTCCATCTCCCCTTCCCACCTTGGGCTCTCTCCTGCTTGCAGCACTGCATGTTCTGCAGGGGGGAAGGGAGAGAAAGGGGTTTCTCACTCTGCTTCCTCCTCCTCCTCCTCCCTCTCGGCTACACGTGCACGTCTGCATGCTGTGTCTGACATAACGCAGCCCTGGGTTCAGCCGGGGTGTTTAAGCAGCACGGCAAGGCGTACATACATCCAGCTGAAAGATCTTTAAAGGTCTGAACGGGCTTTTCATCCCCACTCCCCCACCGAGAGCTCCAGGAGAAAAGCAGGAACAGCTCAGCCCCAGCTGCCTCCCTGCGCCAGCCTGGCTTCCCTGGCACCGGGCTGCTCCAGCACCTTCCCAGCTCCGCTGCTCCCAGCCCCGGCACGAGCAGAATTCCAGAGAGCCCTTTCTACAAACGTTTAATTTGTCATCATACCCTGTAGCCATTCTGGGGCCAAGTCCAACTGGATGGTGGCTCTTTAATGATGCCTTTCGCTCATCCCATGGGTGAATATTGCTTCCTTCACTTCCTGAGCAGGGAACTTGCTTTTGAGCATCCTTGTCCAAGACTACAAGCCAAAAGCAGTGGGTAGGCCAGGACTACAGCCTTAAATCCTCTCTTCTTGCTGTCTGTGGGAAAAACTGCTGTGTGAGCACTCCGTGTTTACACAGCCTTCCAGATACGGCAACAGGGTGCCTTTGGGGAAAGCAGGAGGATCGCAGGGAGCGATCCGGTGCTGAGTTCCTCTGTGCGCGCATCTCCCACCCCCTGTCTCTGTGATCGAAGAAAGGGTCTGCAAAAGCTGGCGGTAGTTTCTCTAATTAGGTGGCCTTACTTGCAGTTCACGTTTCAGAGAAAAAGAGTGTGTGTTTGCGGTTACATGGAAAAGAATCAGCTCCCTCACCTTCTCTGCCATTCCAGCCACGGGTCCTGGCAGCCCTCTGCTCCCATTTAATGCCATTTCTGAACAACGATGGTCCATCAGGGCAAGCAGATTAACATTACATTGTGCAAAGTACAAGTTACTGAAAAAAGAAAAAAGCATAAAAAGTGCAACCAAGGAAAAAACCCCAAACCAAACCAATACAAAGCACGTTGACCCAAAAACTACCCATCAGTGAAAAACCACTCTGTGAAAGCCAGCCAGATATTAAAAAAAAAAAAATAAAAATATTGAAACCCCTACAGTCATTATTTTCAAACTGAAATGGATGGCACGTATGAGACCAGCCCTGCTTTCTTTGGTTGCTTTCTCTTTTCCAGCTACAGCACATCCTGTGCTTCACCCCTTGCTTTGCGCAGCAGGAGCTAAAGGCTTTTCACTTGTACATATCACCTTCCACCTTTGATAAGATAAGTAGGTTAATAACTGTGTAACAGAACGTGATGGCACCTATAGCTTTAAAAAAAGCATTTGTTAGGAAAAGGTAGCCCACTACCGGTGCTGGGAAACATCTGCTCGTGTTAGACTATGAGGCTGAGGTTTCCAGTGAAGCCTCCCAGAAGGACCATGTCATCCCCTGGTCGCTTTGGCCGGAGCTTCACAGGCAACGTGGGGAGCAGCCTTCCTGACTCACACCAGCAAGAGGGAACAGGATACTGCTTGAGGAAGGGCTTTTCATAAACACAACTTGTGGGGCTTTGCCCTGAGGTCTGCGTGAAAGAAAGAGGGAGTTATCGAGACGAGCAATGGAGCACTCGCTCAGAAATGGAGAGCTCAGGTTCACATCCCAAGTGCTGCAAACCTAGATGGGTTGTACAGCTCATTTTACTGTGCAAGCTGTCTGTAATGGATTTTGTTCCCTGATTAATTTAAATTCCTCCATACTATTGTATGCAAATACCTTCTCTCAGACACACAGCAGCCTGGCCAGAGCTCAACACAGCAGAGCGGTTATAATTCACCACTGAAGAAATACATTGAATAGAAAAGATTAAAGGTCTGGAAGTTAACTTCAGATACAGTAGCAGTGACAATTTGAGGACAGCAGCTGCCTTTTCATTATAAAAAAATCAAATAATTTACAGCAGTCAAAGGCCAAGCTACAATGACATTGAGAACCGTAACTTGGATTTTTTCTTTTTTTTTTTTGACAGAATACTTTGAAAGTAGCAGACCTTAATGAGTCTGTTTGCGTGCGGTATCCCTGCAGCCCTATAACTACCTTCCCTGCTAGCAGCATGTCAGAAGCAACCATGGGAAAGCGAGATCACTCTCCCATCACATCCATCATAGAGTATCGTCCCCTACGCCCTAATTCCGTGTCTCTTTAGAAAAGGTGGTGAAGTACAAATGAGAAAAGCAAAGCAGAGGGTGTTTTTTGTGTTGAGCCTGGCTCCGTGGGGAAGAAACTGTACTGCAGTGGAGCCTGAGCTTGGACTCCCAAGGTGCTTTAGCCTGGAGCCTTGGGGAGCAGGGCACCTCATCAGGCCCTGGGAAGAGGGGAGCCGCCTCCAGAAGGCAACGCAGAGCTGAGTGCACCTTATACGAGTGCAGCATAGGGCAAGTGCATCCCTAAATCTAACTCCATAGGGTTAACAGCCTGCAGTTGGGTGGGATAAATACAGCACAAGAGTAGCTGGAAGGTAAAATGGAGAATAGGAAACTTCTGGGATATTTCTGCATAATGATATTTTCAAGACCATGAGCAGAGTAACATTTAGCTACTTCAGACGTGGATCCTTTTGGTTCACTCCGTGCTTGAAGGCATAATGTGAACCTGCCCCAAGGAGCCTGCAAGGACTTGTTAGTGCAGCAACGTGTGCTGAGCACCCATCTCCTTCCAGAGCACTCTTGGCCAAGTAGCTGAAGCAAAGGATGGGGAATTAAGATAGTTTTCAAGAGATAACACCTCTTTCAGCATTCAGTATGAGTTCCTAAAGTTTCAACCACCGCTAAAATTAAGAAAGATTTCTAGCCTTTTTGTTTGTAAGGGTCACCGCCCATGTGAAATAAATGTTCAGTTTCTAGCTGAGTCTGTCACCTCCCAAAGCAATGCTAGAAAGGGCCTGTACCTCTTCTTCTTTCCATGAAACTTCACATCCCAACTATCGTGGATTTAAAGGAGTCACTGATCACACATTTGTTGCCCAAAGGGAAGGTGGGACAACCACATCATGGAAATTATCCCCAAGCGTCACCTCAACTGGAGCTTTGGTTGCAAACCAAGAGTAGGCTGGTACTCACCTCCTCCAGCTCTCCTCCCAGTTCGACCCCTTGTCCTAGATACTATTTCCAGCCCAGTCACCGATGTGTGACCTACCCACTCCCGAGAGCCTACCCACACACACGCATCGCTCGACCGAACACCGCTCTTCCTCCCGCCTGAAATGAGGTTACGCTTTAACTTCTCCACAGCTGATTAAGCTTAGCAATGCTGCTAATGGCAATGAAATCATTTGAGACCTCTATCAGAGCAGTTAACTTCTATTTTGCATGATTGCCTCCATTTTCGAAATGAATCTGCAGCGGCTCAGTGGGTTTAAGGTCCTAACTGGAGCACTGCCCAGGTCGATGGGTGGCACCTAGGTGCTTCCAGACTGTGTGTCCCCAAAAAAGCACCACTGTGTAGAAAAGGGAAATTGTGTTCCCCAAGTCTTGTTTCCCAAAAAGCTGAAGCCACCTTCTGCCCCTTGGAAAATCAATGATTCAGTAAATTAATTTCAGTCTGTTACTGTAATTGGATTAAAAAAAAGCAGCATCTTGCAAGACTTTCCTTAAAGTCAGAAAGCTGGAGAACTGCGCTGTGAGCACAAATCAAATACTTCTAACGTTATTTGACATTTTAATTGCAAATAAGGAAAAATCTCTCATTACAGAACTGAACCAAGTTGGCTGGTTGCGAGTCAGGCTCTCCAGAGGACGCTTCCCTCCCCTACCCCCTGCTCAGCCGCACAGCAGTCGAAGCAGCAAACTTGATGCAAACTAAGGCAGCAGCAGCCATCACCAGGCATCCTTCCTCCCTTTAAAATGGCAATGGCTCACATACTATATTTCTCTAACAGATGCTACCATGCAGCAAAGAGCTTGCGAAGGAGGAAAAAAAAAATATATCCTACCCCATAGCTGCATGAAAAACACAACTTAGAAGCACCGTAGATCTGTTTGCAGGAGGCTGGATCCAAATAATTTCAGGCTCATTTCACTGATTGACCTGAATGCACCAGAGGTGCATTTAGCTTGTAGAGCTTCTGGAAAGTCTTGGCTGTGGTCGTTCAGGATGCAAGAGAAGGCACCAGGGCTGGGGATCGGTACAGCTGACCGACGGCTCAGAGTACAGGTACAATTTTAGAAGTCTGATTTAATATCTTGTTCTACCAGCCATGCTCGTGGCTAAACGGGAAATAAAACTAATCTATCCTTATTAGGTTTGGGCTGTAATCTCATATCACCCTCAAATATTGGACTTCCCTGGCAGGCTTCCCGCTTTGTGTTGGCTCTGGTTCCCAGGAAGCTGAAGATGGCAAGGTGGATAATGAAAGAAATGCAAGTTCAAAAGAAATTAGTATATAGTTCAGCGGTTTGAACAATAGAAACACCTAACAACCCATACATCAAACACAAAGGGAAAGAAGCAGTCCATGGATGTGGTCCGTACACCCAGAAGAAATGTTCTATTATACAGTGTGGATGCTGCCCATGTCCAAAAACACTGAGTGCAATAAATGTGTTCCTTTGGATCCTGGGAAGGATTGTGCACTTTTCCTGAACAGAAAAACTACATGCCCAGCTTTAGGAGATCGGCACCTACATTGTACACTAGTTGCCCACAGGAAAGAACTCGAATTTTTTTTCAGGGAAGTAGTCTGCTGTTTCAAAATGGTAAAATATCAAACACAGCAAATATATTAGCTATCTTATGCTTAGAATTATTATCCATAAAAATTAACTGAAAAATTAGTTAAAGCAGTTAGTCTGGCTTTGGCACAAAATGAAGAATTTGATCTCCTGACAGGCTCTCCCGCGTGATTGCCTGCAATTTTCCATTTTTCTGTGGCCATTCCCAGCAGCCTGTCTCTATGAGTGACCTTTCCTTCCCTCTTCCCCAGAACCGTGCTTTGCCACCCCCTGACCTGTTC
Source organism: Falco naumanni (assembly GCF_017639655.2). Lineage (NCBI taxonomy): Eukaryota > Metazoa > Chordata > Aves > Falconiformes > Falconidae > Falco > Falco naumanni. Next base: position 118,780,237 of record NC_054055.1, read on the forward strand.
CTCATGCAGTTCTTCTGGAGATAAAGTCCCCAGACCTCGGAGAGAGTTACCTGGGTGAAGACCTTGCTTGACACCCCTCCAAAGGCAGGGGTGACCTCCCGTGTTGTAGTGGTATTGAAACCGCTCGCACCAACTCTCGAACAGGCTTCACCATCCATCATCTATACCAAAAGACACAAGTCCCCTGCTGACAACAACAGCTTTTTCAGAGGACCTGAAGCATACTCAAGAGCTCGACATTTACTGGTTCACATTTTTCAGGAAGCAGGATTTAACAAGCCACATTTAAACACCACGAAGAAACCTGTTGGTTTTTTTGTTTTGTTTTGTTTTTTTTTTTTCTCTCTCTTTCCCCCCCTCCCAGTTCCCCACACAGTGTACTTTCTCTTTGGGAAACTGCCAAAGCCTGCCTCAGGAGGTTGTTATTTTGCTCCAAGAGACCAAAATCAATCAATCAATCCGTGGCTTGGCAGCGCCGGAACAGAAGATTAGGACTCTCAAGGCAGATTATAAACACAATCCCCTCAATTAAGTTCTCTGGGATGGGCTAGAGGCAGTTAGATCCTCGTTAAGTCAATTATTAACACAGATGGTCAATGGGCATATTTTTTATGACAAATCTTATTAATTTCATGTGCAAAGCAGTAAACCCAGAGAAAGGCTAAGAAGCAGAGCTGCTGCCCTGCCTGCCAGGCCACCAGGGACAAGCTGCACCGAGCCCGTTTGGCCACTGCCACCTGCAAACAGCTGTCCCCTCCGGCCAGCAATGCCAGAGCTTTTCCTGGCACCCTGGGTTTCCAGGCATTTGAGACCCCGTGCCCTGCCAGTCCTTCCAGAGATACATTATGGGGACATCAGTAATGGAGAAGGCTCTGAACTAAGCAGCTGTTGTTGGGTTTGTTTTTTTGGGGGCTACTAGTTTGCATGCCAAGGCTAGCGCCCTTGCTTTGGAGCAGGGAGAGAGGCTGCATCACCTCTGGCATCACCTTCCACACAGCCTCCTGTGGCTCTCAAGCGAGAAAGCTCAGCAGGCACCCACAGTCCCCACTTTTTGCATGGAGGATCAGTCGAAGGAAGCATTTTGTGCTTGTATAGCTTAATCCATAACTACAAGACTGCCAGTCAATTTGAAGTGCCCGATTTTCTAGACCTGAAAAGGTTGCGAGGACACGTGCGGGGTTTTTTTTTGCAGCTGGAAGGCAGAGACCAAAAACTTGCATTGAAATTGCTCTGAAAACTTAACTCTGAGTTTTGCTGCCAATATGATCACCATCCTCAGAAAGCCCTTCCAAAACACCCTGTTGCATTTTTAACAACTGAATCTCATCTGCCACCTTCTAGAATTTTTCAGGGTTCAGCTTGAAAATGACATTGGCTAGAGTTAACCATGCTACAGAAACCAGTCACTTGTCAGGGGGATGGAAGCTGAGCATGTGAGTCACACTCGCTGGGCCTCGGACCCTGCCCATCAAGGCCAGTTTGCCCTGCTCATGCGTGGCATCCCTATGAGGCAGCCCCCTCATCTGAGTTACGGGACCAGCCTCTCTATTTGAAAAATGAAGACACTCGAGGCTCTGCCAAAGGGGGGAAAACCCCAAATCCTTAACACCGAGCATGGAGTGAATTCCCCTGCAGGAGTTGAAAGGAGAGAAGCTGAACTGTGATCCAGAAAGACTGAAATTCCTTTAAAAATGTCCTGTTCTATGACACAGCATCCTATCCCCGCTCCTTGCTCAGCAATAATGTATTAAAATTCCCTCCTGCTTGAACAGCATTTCAGGGTGGCTAAACAAGCAGCAGCACTGGCAGGCAGTGCCCCTGCACCGTCCTGCTGAGTAATGAAACCAGTGCCAGGCAAGTCTCTGGTTCAACCTTTCCTCAGGCTCCTGCCATGCCCGTAGCGCATCACGTCACACCAGATCCTGGCATTGCTTGTGACCTCCAGAAAAAAGAGTCCCAAACAGTTAGTTCCCCCATGAACGGCCAGCAGATGGACCAGCTCCGGTGGCCGATGTGTTTGGCACAGCCTGCCAAGCGACTGGGAGCAGCCCAGCGGAGAGAGGGAAGGGCTGGCGAGCAGCTGGAGACACCGGTGCTCTCGGCGAGGAAGGCGGCATGTCAGCAAGAGCCACCAGTGAAAGATGTGACTGGTGAGGAGCGGTGCCAGCTTCAGGCCAAAGCTGATTCTTGCATTCATCCATCTGGATAAATATTTGTTGCCGTTATGTGCGCTCACCACTGGGAATACATGATTAAAACATTTCTAATTTTCAGCGCCTTCCGATGCATTCAAGTCAGGCTCCCGTCTCCAGGGGATAAATGGCATTTATAAATCCCCAATCTTTTTCTAACTTCAGGTATTATTGCGGGTGAAAAATCAGAATAATTGCACTTTAGCAGCCTGTTAGGCACAAGTTGCCACTTGATGAAGATTCAGATGTGTATCTGCAACCCCAAGCTCCTCTTCCCAGCTAATAAGTAATTGATATGGTGACGAAAAAAGGCAATCAGTGGTTTTTGTGAAAAGGTAATCTACTTTAGCTTATTCATCTTTTTGGTCTCAGGCCTTGTGTTAGCACCTCTTTGGTCGACCCCAGTTTTACAGGATTCAGCATCCGACATGCATGACCAGGGTTCTTACCTTACACTGTTGACTGCTACCAGTAGTAATGTTTTCTTACACCTCTTTCTTCTGCTTTCTTTATATAGGCTGAGGTAGCACCAGCCAGAGCAGGAACGCAGGAAGCCTAATTACTGGAGCTGCCCAACTGAAATGATGGAGTTTCTTAAGACTACAACCGAGATAAGAAGCTGCCTAATAAACAAACAAGCATGATGCCTGTAGTCCATCAAAGGAGCAATCGAAGCCTGGATAAGACACTTGGGGTACTTTAAGACAAGGCTGTGCAGACTTGGAGAAGTCCAATTACAGCATCTCAATTTATACAGAATAAATTGAAGACAGGGCTGGTGGCGAGCAGACTGAATGAAAACAGCGTAATGAAAGCTGAGCACTTGGCAGAAGGCAGTGATTGACAAGGCAATGCACAGTTCCCTCTGTAAAACTTGTTTAATTTCTATAAAAGTAGAGGCCAGCTCCAGCCTTTCGACAGGCATTTCTGCAGTGCCGGACCCGCCACGAGCAGCATTGCCTTTGCTGCTTTTCAGCCGTTCTACCTGAATCAAGAAAGTGATGAGTGACCAATACAATACTGAATCATGCCTGTGCTTAAAGATAGCGGAGTAAATTAGGATTCCTGACTGGGGAATAGACGGAGCCGTGAGGGGCAGGGGCAGCCTGCTGAGCGCTCGCTATGACTAGCTGGTGGTTTCAAGCAGCCAGCCTTGGCAGAGCTCATCAAACCACCACCACGCTGGCAGGGGCTGGGGAGAAAGCAACCACCAGGGCTGCACATCAGCGCTTGGGAAGTCCAGCACAGCTTTCTGACATGCAAAGAGGGAAGCATTCGTAATTAGAAGTGGTACAGTTGTAAAGATTCTATTCCCATTAATTTCTAGTGTGTGGTTTCGATTTGTTTTGTTTATTTCAAAAAATGTAGACAGGGCCAACCAAGTTTTTCCCAATATAAAAAGTAATCTGGGAAAATGGATTTCCCCCCCACCCTCCCCCAGGTATACAACTTTTTTCACAAGATGTTCGGTGATACAGAAAAATGGAGTACAGATCTTGAGACGCTCTGGCTGAAACAAAAATACAGCCCGTCCCCACTCCCCAAGCCCTCTGTTGTACCCGCAGGGCAGCTCCCGAGGCACCACCCCAAGTGCACCAAACCCCTAGATACACCAAACCCCTAGATACACCAAACCCCTAGATGCACAAGGCAGAGACGGGGCAACCAACATGCCCCCAGTCATTGTGCCCTATATAGGGACGTGTCCAGCCTCCACCCCAGCCCCTCAACATCCCCGCAATCGCTCCCCAGGATTGTGACTGCCCTCGAACTTTTCCCCTCTCAGCTAAGGTACAGATAGCTGCTGCCTGTAATATTACATGATCACACTACAGACCTTTAGCCACTCGAAGAAATAAATGATTCTGAGGTCCCAGAGACCTCCTGAGGCCAGGCTGGGCTCTGCCTGCCCCCCAGCCCCAGCAGCCGTGCTGGATGCCCCTCCAGCCCTCCTCGTGGTAAGTGGTGCCTCATCGAGATGCTGAGCGGTAAGACAAGCATTCCCTATGGTGAAACATTTTTGCAGCTGGTGATGCCATTCCTCCACAATTTAAAGCAAATGTCTCAAAGGTCCTAAAATCCTTGTTTGCTGCCAAGACGACTACACTTCTTGGAACGATAGGCTTAAATCTTTCAACAGAACTCACATTCCTGTGCCTCTCATTTATTGGCTTTCCAGGGATAGAGCAATTGTTATGCTTCAGGTAAAACAGTGTAAACCAAAAAAACCCTCTCATAAATCACAAATATTTTACTTCAGGAGAGTCATTAATAACGGCAACACTGTAATACATGGTAATTAAATTTGTAGGAAATGTTTTCAGGGAGGGACAAGGCTGTGCCACAGCCCAAGCCATTAACATTCAAGGTTTTATCTTTAAAGCAGAGCCTTGGCTTAGAGGTATTTTGCCTGGCGGGAGCTTGTCCCACCGCCTCAGCAGGGCACCAGCCAGCCACTCTCACATCTTTATTCACACTTAGTGGCATTCTGTGAGCTCTGCTCTCCAAGGGGCCAGGCTGGCATGGGCTGCCACAACTTACTTTCATTTCTCCAGTTAATTTATTTGGCCTCTCCCTGTCCCATACTGCTTTGAAAGCCAGCGAGCATCTCACCTTACAGCAACCTTCTACCATTTTCCAAACTCTCCGCCTTCCACCCTTGGTGTTTGCTATTGAGATCTGGGGAGTAATTCCTAGGCATTAGATTTTTAATCATTATTGTTGGTTCTTTACAAAAATGGTTTTGCTTTTCTATTCCTCCAAGCTAGGACTTTTTAGTACAGGAAGCCTTGTTTGCAGGTTCAGTCTTTGCAGAGGAGTAATAGAAAAATCAGTTTAGCTGAACTTGGGCTCAGCTCTGTCTATGCCTGTCTCAGGAGAGCTGATGCTCCTGAACAACACGTGCTGACCTGGGTTATTTTATTCCCATTCGTCCTGTTTTCAAGCAACTATTCCCAACCCAAAATCTACAGAAGATAAATCTAGTAAACCCTCTACCCCCTCTGTGCTTTGCCGAGAATTATCTCCAGACTCTCAACTCAGCAACACAGTCAGGTAACTTCACCAATGCCCACTGCCCTGCAACACAGAGACACCCAAACACATCGTGCCCGCTGTTGGGCTGCCGGGGAAGGACAACCCACCCGCAAGCCCAAGGCAGCAGGAGCAGGAGCGGGCGCAGGCTGGCAGCACTGCAGCCCACCCACGGCCACTTGCCGCTGGAGCCATGCACCGCTCTGGGAATGGGGAGGCAGCAGCAGAGCGATGCTCCTCATCACCTGCCTTGCTGTGTGGAAGGCCAGCGAGGTGAGAAAGGGAGAAATAAGGGTTGGACTGAGTGCCTGCTCCTATCCTACTAAATCCCATCAGCACCCCCGGCTGACTCTGCTTGGCGGTAGCAGGGGCTACACGTTAAAAACCCAAACAATAAAATATCCCTGACTGCTTTGAAAGCTGGGGTGTTTCCCTGACCCAGCCAGCACACTGCAGTGGGGTTGGTTAGTTGGGGGCAGCGGTGGGGATGGGGCAGGGGCAGGGTCACCTGGAGCCCCCATGGACACTGGGGAGGCATGGCTGCTGAACGCAGGCTGCTGGCACCACGAGGAAGGGACGTGGAATTAAAAAAAAAACAGTCAAAACCAAACTAGAAAAAAAAAACAACCAAACCAACCACATATAAATAACCTCTTTGAAAATGTGCGACCAATTTCTTTGCACACAAAACTCAAAACATGCCTTCCAGGAAAGCCTGCCCCATCCCACCCTCCACGCTGCCAAGTGTAGGCTGTCTCCAAGCTTAGGCGTCCTGGTGCCTGTGGTTTTTCATCCATGGGGTTTTAGCATTATCAGGCTTTGTCTGGGGCTTTGTCCAGAGAAGATATCTGTGACCTGCGGCAGAAGTTATTTTTCCCCTTTCCAGTCTATCTGGTTATTGGGCGGCTCTATCTCTGAGCCCATCAGTTAATTATTCTCTCCTGCCTGTCATTTAACAGTCACCTCTGCTGGTTCAATAGACCTAGTGACAGTGCATTTTCAAACAGGTTTAAAATTCAAATCGACTGAAATGATCCCGAGGTAATTTACCCATAAACTGCCAGGGTAAGAGCATCAGACTGACAAGGTATGCCTGCAGGTAAGGAACAAAGCTACCCTAAGAACACAGGAGCAAGCTCATCATTGCTCGCATCTTGAATTGCTTCTAGTGCAACGATTGACCTTAAAGCAGACATGGAGCAGGATATCACCCAGTCACTGCCTCCTAATGCGTTTTGCGATGCATTTGATTTTAACATCAGAATATTACCGTTTCAAGTACCAAGGAATAACAGGTGAAATACAAGGGTTTCCACGGGACATTGCTGTATTTTGTCTTATATTCGCTCCGAGCTTTGCTTTGGTGGTACAATGTGCTTCTATGCCATTACCATAAATTCAATTGTTTGCAAATTCTCTCTCAATTTTCCCTCCTCTGGCAATAAAGCTACATTTAGAAAGGGCTGTCTTTAGCAATTGCATGCCATCCTCTTATTGATGGATTCTCTGAACATCTCATTGCACTTTTATTCTATTATCCGTTTAATAGTTTTTCATTTCCTCCAATGCAGACAGACCCAGGAATGTTTTACCACAATAGCTGCCACTTCCACTCTCCGCTTGGGGGTAGGTTGGTGGGTGGAGGGGGAAGAGTGGGGTTTTTTTCCCCAATTTTTTCCAAGAATTAATTTTTAAAATGAACTCTACTTTTACATACTACGTCTTTGGTGTCTTGAAGAGTCTTCCTTATTTCTCCCCCCCTAAAATATAGGGATGATGCATTGAAACTGACATTCAAACTTCCGCTAATCTAAGTATTGACCTTTTAAAAAAACTGATTTGTATCACAAAGAACTTAAACTGAGTAATTTGTTTTGACAATTATTTCAACTAGATTTAGTTTACTAAGTTTATGCAAATACATTGCTATTACTGATAGAACCAGGTTGTAGATACATAGTGAATTGTCATTATTTAGTCTGTTTCACTGTCTCTCATTTCATCTTGGTGCCCAAATAATAGGATGTGCCTCGATTAAGAAGGCATGGCTGTTTCTTAGAGACATGGTGGTCTATAGATATAAGATCTGCGCGGAAAAGGAATGGCTTTCACAAAAGACAGTTGAGAAGCTATGAAAATTTTTAAATTATGATACACAAAACTTCTGAAAACAAAATTACAGTGGGCAAACCTCAGTTTTGCTATTCTTAGCTTATATATTGTGCTAAGCCAAATTCTTCTGTTGTTTAACAAACACAGCCTAGTCTAATAATTTTATGCAGAAGTGGTATCTACTCCTATGGTTTCAACAAAATCCTACATTCTGAAGGAATCATTTCCCTTCATTAAGCTATTTAATGTCCATCTTCCCAAATACCAACAAGCTCAGCCCTTTCATGACAGTGAAGATACCTTACCACTGTTTTGATTGTCTTGCATGGACACGGCATTGCAGCATTTAGAGAAAAGGCATCCACTTTCTGTTACGCGTATAGCGGGATGTGCATTTCCTCAGGAGGCTCCATTGGTCCACTGTAGTCCATGAACTACTGCGGGATGAACCGTAACGTGGGTGTTATTTAAGGCATTTTCAGGATAAACCTGTCTTATTAAACGCGGTTTGAAGAAGCGGTTTTCCATCCTGATGAGGTGCTGTGAACAGCGATTAGCTCCCAAGCTCCCGAAGAGCTGAGATTTCCATTCAGGTCCGCGAGAAGCTCAGACACGTGGGAGCAGTGCCATCAGCCTCTGAGGGACTTACGCAGTGCTGCCTGCCCTTGGGAGGTTTGCACCATGCAGGGCATAGAGGGAATTGAGACCTGGCCATTAGAAGGGCACAATGGCCAAAACATTTAGCACAGCACACAAAATTTTGTCTACTAAAAGACTGAGTAGAAATGGGTATGAATTAAATCTGGTATATTGAAGAATTACAGTGAAATACATACTTAACATAAAAAATTAATCAATTAAATAAAAAAGTAAGCAATTAAATCTCATCTTCATGTGGAATGATTACCAGTTCAATTTAATAATGTTTGAATTTTGGATTAAAAAATATCTACGTGACTGAAGCTAGAAGTAGCCATCAAAATAAATCTCCTTCTACTGCAGATATTTGTCTGTCTTGTTTGAAGGAGGTTTTGTCATTGAAACACAAAGCTAAGGCACGCGCTAGCTGTTATCTCCAAAAGTTTTCATACAAAATAGCTGAAGGCTGAATAATTCTCCATAGCATTGTGGCTGAAGAAAGAAAGAAAAAAAACCAAAACCACACCCCACCAAAAACCCAATCAACCTCAAGAAACACATGTCAAAGAGAAGTAAACCAACAGAATTAGAAAAAAAACCCAAACAAACAAAAATACCACCATGCTTCCACCGCTGTTTTTTCTAACTCACAATGAAATGGTCTTCCATTGCGTCAGTTTCAGTGGGGCTGTGTACAGGCGGCAGCATCCTCAGGGCTGCAAGGGCTGCTGATTGCCTTTAGCAAGGGACACGCCTGGCACCCCGTGGCCGGTAGCCCTGATGCCACTTGCTCAGGGTAGTTACATGGGAATGAAAACTACTTGCTAAAAATAAAAAGCAAATGTCAACTTACCAGCAAATGGCAGGTTAATGGTACAACTGGGCTGGGCTAATTTGAAGTCAGCTGCTTATCCCCTGTGGACCAAGCTGGGTTTTATTAACAGATGTGGACATTTTGCAGGTCTTTAGAAGATTAGTTGATTTATAGGACAATCCTGCAGGACACAGACCGCCTCATCCCACCTTAGCTTCAAACTTCACAAACTGACTGACTGAACGTGAAGAAACACAATAATCCTTCAAAGAGTGAGACTGGACTCCAGTGGGATCAGAAGTTTCTGTTTGACCACAGAGAAATGATTTTATTTTCTTTTCACTGTTCTGCAACTGAGAAAATCATCATCTTGTCTGAACGTACAGATCAGTTCGTCCATGCAACAAAAGGAGAGGAACCTGGGAAGCATCATCTCTTTGTTTGAACTCAATCTTTTATTCTGCTCAATACCATCCCAGGCTGAAATTAAGTATTTTGCTCTTCTCCACCTAAATAAAATGTGATCCAACATATTATGCAGCTCTAATCTATTTTGGCCAGCTACATTTTTATGCTGATAAGGGGAAATTAATTTAACCATATATGCACAGAAATATCATCACATTGTGCACAGAAGATAAAATCTCACAAGGCATTTGGCTGGTGAATGTAGCTTCCAGGAGGCTGTTCATTTCCAATTGCATTTTCCCCCCAATAGATTCTTAATTTGCCTTGTTCTATATAGTTTCCAGTTATCATTTTGTATGGCAATAAAAAATCAGTGAAGCAGCAAAAGCTTACAGGCCTATGCCTAGGTTTGATTTATATAATGGATGGCACAGTGCTGTTGGCCTGCATAATTGAAATTCATTCAGCTCCCACTGTTTATAATGCGATTGTAAAGTGCATTATGTATTTATTGATAAACAATCATTTTATTTGCTATAGTGCGGGAAAAAGAAAAGGGTTTCTTGTTCCATGTGTGCTTTATATGTATGAAATTTGTAGGGCTGTGTAAAACCTCTTTATTCCTATCACCATCTGCTTCAAAGCCTTAAAGCAGGCTGATACCTCCCTTGTAAAGCACAACCGGTTAAAAAAAACAGGCTGTGGTGAAAAGTCAGGATTTTAAGACCTGAAATAACACTCATCTATATGCAAAAAGTCTAAGTAATGAGTAAATGCAACAGCTGACCCAAACTTGTCTTGTATACCCCACACTCATCCACAGTGGGAATGCTGCAGCTCCAACCACTTCCCTGAAGTTCAATTTTCCCCTAATCAGGGGAAAAACAATCAAAGTGTCATTTTCTGAGACATCCCCTGTAAGGATTTTTTTAAATAACATTTGTTTAAAGAAAACACTGAAGCCTCGCTCAAAAAATTTGTAACTGTCTCCTGTGCAAATTTAATCAGGTATCTTAATCCTACTGTCAGGAGAAATTGCATGCACCTTTTTATTTTTTTATTTCCCCTCTTATAAAAAAGTTATGTGTTATATTTATATCGTGAAAGCATCATTTTACAATCCTGTTTTCCCCTTTATTTTCCCCTTTTCCTCGTGGTGCAATTAAACCAAATTGTATTTTCCATAAAAGCTGTATTAATTCTGGCGAGGGTCATTAAACTGACAGCTTTGAAGTATAGAAATTTTCATTTACCCTACAAGAAAGCAGGAGAAAAGCAATAACATGTCGTTATCCTAACCCTGAATGAACCGCCTCTGAAGACTGGTCAGAATAAATAGTGTCGAGCGCCTGCTCCAGTTCAGGACGCCTCTCTGGGAGTGCTTGCAAGGATCAACGGAATTTTCTGTACGATGAGATGTCAGTAACGTGTCCCTTTCTGTAAGGAATGCACCTGTCTCCAAAAAAATTATTTCACACTGGCCAAAGTAAAGTCACTGAAAGGGTATTGCTTTAACTTACCTCTGGGTTGTACCGACTATGTTTTGAGTCGCGTTTACAAAAATGTGGCATTTTACTGCACCAGGACCTGGATTTACCACGTGGTTTCAGTAGGTTTTACTCTATGGTGGAAAAGCCATCCAATTTATTGCATTTTGTTCCATGCCTTCAACTGGAGCTCTTTTGGAGGTGTCTCAGGCCAGCGTTTAGACTTGGTGTTCTCCTGCACCGTGTCCTCACCTTGGGATCTGTAACCACAGCTTCCCACGCGTTTGGCTTCTCCATAAATGACACAAATGGGAATTCACACCTTCGGTGCCTGGAAACAGTGCTGACATGTGCTGCAAGGGTAGGGTGAAGACAGTCACGTTGTTCACTGCTCATTCACATTTCTTGCAGGGAGGAGAGGCAGTGGTGAAGGGAGAGGAGACTTCCCTCTCCATAGCAACTAAACTCACTTTTCAAAAGCATCGACCGAAGCACTGAGCACAAACATGCCTCTGGAGCAGGCTGCAGCGCTAGAGGCAGCATCTCTCTTCTGCTGCTTCTTGGGGACCAGAAAGAAAAAAAAAAAAAAAGGGAAAAAATTAGCTCTTTAAGATTTCCTCTTCAGCAAGAAAGCCTACATAACAACTCCATTATCCTGATATTTATCTCTGGGAATGTTCCACCTGTGATTGCAGGGCAGGTGCCTTTATGAGTTATTGCAGCCTGGTATCTCTTGACACCTTCTGACCAAACCTCCTCTCCTTCTAGCAATCTAGAGGATTGATTTATGGTGCTCAAAAGCCATTCCTGACATATATAGAGCCATTGGTATTGGCACACAGTGCTATTTCAAATGGACCTTACTATTTTTGCTCTTTTAAATGTAGCTGGCTGTTGGATTTATGGTCCCCTACGAGGCAGCTTCAGCTGCTGCGCTCACAAGTGTACATGTACTGCGCTACTTGCTTATTTACCTATGATTTCTTGTCATTGAACAGAAGATTTAGGAGGTACATGGGGGAATGATTGATACAGCAGTTTTGTGGCATTTGATTTCAGGAGGCTGGCCCAAGGGCCTCCCCTCCACGCCAGCAGCGATGCTCTGAGGACAAGGAAAACCCCTGGGCACCTGAGAGCTGGTTGCCAAGAGCAAAAAGTCTCGAGACAAGAAAACCCTCAAGAATGAGCTGCTCTAAAAGCATCCCTGGCGAGGAGCCACCCCATCACGGTGGGCGTGGCAGGGAGCTGCAGGCACGGTGAGATGAGGAAACCAGAGGGATGTCCAGGAGCAATTTTCCAGGGGCATAGATGTGCCCTGGGGGTTCATCTCATGGTGTCAAGGTGTCACCAGAACAAGTGAGGATCGACTGGAGTTGGGGTCTGGTTGGTTTGATCTACGAGATGTCAGAACGGAGGCTGAGCCACCCCCTTTTTCGCTAGCTAATGAAATCTGGGGAACAGTGATTCCCCTGTTCACCCATCTCACCCACAAGTGGGGGCCGAAAAAGGAACTAATTTTGTTTCACATAAAGAAAATGCTACATTTAAGATGGTTTTAAAAATTAGAAGCTGGAGCTTGATGGGGTATATGGTAATTTCCCTTTTCACATATTGAAAAGTAACATTCTACTGTACAAATATTTTCCTTTGTCAGATTAAACTAAAAGCTGAATTTCTCAATTACTTTGGTCATCTTTAAATTACTTGAACTATTAAAATATTAATTTGAAACTTCTCATGAATCTTTTGCTAACATTTAATGATATTAAAAAAACAAAAAATTTTTCTTCTTAGACTTCCCAAGTGCTGAAGTCTCCTTCCATTTCCTATCCTTTGTTTGACTTTTCTGGTTTGAAACTGTACATCTTGTACATGCCAGCTTTATTGACAGATGTGTATACGAGCCACTCTCTTGTGATTTTTGGCTCAAGGCAAATAATATGACACAACATATTTAGTGCACTGTAAAACCGAGCACAGAAAATCATAGGACAACCAGCAGGGAATACACAACCTGGAAGGAACATATTTAAATGTTTAAAGCTTAAAAAGAGTTACCTAGGATTGGGCATTTTCTTTCTAGCAGTTCTTCTTGGCCCGTAGAGTATACAAATACAAAATACATTTTTTATAGGTGGCATTCAAATTTATAGCATGTAGATTTATTAGTGCTTAACTTTCCTTCCCCTTCTGAGCTATCAAACTTTGTTGCTTATAATACAAAACAATCCTCAAAAGGCTTAGCAAATGAAAAAAAAAAATATTGGGAGAAATGGAGATTTCTCCCTCCCTACCTTCAAAGAATTAAAAAAATCCCCACAACATTCATGGATTCTGCATGAGAATAACAAAAATTCTTCTGGAAATTCAGGTACATTGCAGATCGATGTAATTTAGCATGCAGATCTCAAGACACTCTAGCACGTACTAAAAAAAAAGTAATAATCCTGCTTGCAATAATGTGCCAAACTAAATAAGCATTTTTAATTTAAAAAAGGCATGCTGCAGAGAGAGGTTGGTGAGGTTTAGTGGTAGAATATTTCACATCCTTTAAAAAATGTTTTTCTAGGAAAAAAATAGCGACACACAAGAGTTATTAAAACCCAGCGGGTAGGCTTCTCTCTCTCAAGTCAGTGGTTTGCTTATGATTTACAATACTCTACCCAAAGCAAGAATCTCATTTTTGTAGCCATTTCTTTACAAATTAGAATGGAAGAGATGAAGATGCTTGAGCCCTTTACTGGCATCATAACCAAAGGTATGAAACTTCCTCGCCTTCCCTGCAATGATGCTGACTGACAGAAGGTGCTGTCCGTGTATGAGATGGTCACAATCCAGTTGCACTTCAACAGAGATGATGACTCACAAGGAACTAGGGTTTTGGATAATTCATTGCTTTGGAGGCTAACAGCGCAGTAGTTGACTGGGATAGCTTGCTTGATGCCCAACAAAACACTGCCAAGACTTTTTAAATAAGTTTCTGCAACCTTTTGCTTGCCATAAGGAACTTGTGCTCCAAAGCTGGTGACCTGAGCAAAACTATGACCTGCTAAAACAAAATTCTCCGTAACTGTTTTGGACAGGCATGGCAGTGACTGGTTAGTTACTTAAAACCAAGTTTCACATCCACTTGCCAGAAGTAATTGTCTGTCTGTCAGGTTAACAAAAGAAGCCTTGAAGTGGTTAGGAGGCTAACAGGGAAACCGCTATGACGGTGAAGCTTCACAGCTTGCGTTCAGTCCTTTCCGTGCACTCGCATCACTACATGTGCATGGAGATCCATGGTCACGGGTGTGTGTCCAGATGTGGTGCGAGAGGAGGGAACAACTCATTCATGTAGCAAGCTGAGCAGCACTCAGGTTGAAAAGAAAGTTGCATGGCACCTAGTTGCATGATAAACTACTGACTAAATACAATTAGGGAGAAAACCGAATTTTTACAAGCTACAGTTGTGATTCTTCAAAGGGACCTTTTGATTCTCTCACCCCAACGCTAGTATCTATGCACTGGAGATGACCCGGCAAGTATCATATCACAGCCTCTTCTAACTGAACCACAGAATCTCCTGACTTCTGAATTCAGAAAGGAGACACATCCACAATAAGAACTGTTTCCAATGAATAATTCAGCAAGCTCCAGTCATGAAACTCACAACAAGCACTGCAAGGAAGATGAAGTATTTTCGCTGCCCATCATTATGTATGTTCATGCCACAGGGATTTTTCAATTATTGAAGAGCATAGAGTTGCCTTTGTTTGTAGAAAATGTCAATTTGAATTGTGTGGCTTCTACACATTCATTTATGTTTGCCAAAGGCTGCTTAACATTAGCGTGGCTTTTTACTCCTCTGCCACATGAAGTTGCAGAGCAAAAATACAGAATGATTACTAATCTTTTATGAAGTGTCTTAAGTTGGATGCTTTAACTGTCATTAGACATTTCCAATCATGTCTTCCGATATTATCTTATCAGAAAAAGCACTATTAATTTTGGTTTTATTCACAAACCTAACCATTTTAAACAACTGCTGATGTTACAGAAGTATGTCACAAATAACAAGAAATGAAAGCTGAAGTAGCTAGTGTCAAGTTTATAAGATAATATCCTGGAAAATGTTGCTGCTTTAATTCATACTGAAATTCAACGCACAGCTGAAGAAGGAGCTGTCTTTTCAATTTACAGAGTGTGAGAGCAGTGCTTTGAGCAGGCAACAATATTTTGCATGTAGATACAGCCAGCTTCAGTTCAGTGATGTAAATAACTTATTTTAGCTAGTGATGGCAGAAATGAAGGAGCTCCTGATGTGTGAGCTTGGACACAAGCATCTACCATTTCCTGGGGCACCAGCAAGAATGGAAATATACCTTGTAAATTACTGTTATGTGTATTGTGTGGCAAGAGCTATTACATTTATTTTATTTGTGAGATATGAGGAAGAAAGGCAAGTTTGTTCTGTAATTATAATGGTGGTGTAATCAAATCTGTGCCTGCTTGTACATGCAGTGTATTTATATCCTTAATTCCTTGGGTTCCACTAGTTTAGCAGATCCTTGGTTAGTCTCTGTGCAGAAGAATCGAGGGACTGGTAAGACAAAAGATGGATGTGAGGCATGGTGTTGACCAAACTCCTAGTCACCATCACAGCAAAATGTGTAACTAACTTTCTTATAAGCTATTCAGGAGGGAATTTTGGAAAATACTGGATTCCCCCATGCTGTGGGTAGGGCAATCTCTATGCTTCAGTGTGCTGACAAGCATCCTAGGTGGGGATCTGGCTGTCCCAGGGACTCCCCAGGCAGTAGCTGCTGCAGAATTGACCAAGTCTTGCATAGGTAGGGCACTTGGAAATAGTAGAAATACTTCCTGCAGCTGCAGAAACGGTCACCATCCCTTGCATGGTTAGGTGCTCTGTGTGTAGTTTAAGATATTTGACAATAATGGATATGATGCTGATACAATGGCCCTTGCAATGGAGCCCTGTTGCCATCCAGACTGCAAACCACCATCCTGTTTGAGATGTGAGTCCTTGCACAGCCTTTGAGTCCCCTTATGCAAAGATTCCAATACAATAGGAGGTTTTCCATTTTTGCATTTGTTTCGATTTGGGTTTTTTAAGCACTTAGTCCCTGTCTGCAACAACTGAGCACAACAGTGTTGTGCGCACTACACTCATCTGGATGGCTTTCAGCTAGTTCAGAGAAAGGCTGTACATATGCTACAAGTCTTATACTAAATATTCTATTAGTCAGACCAGTCAGACTGATGGTGAAAGTGGCATCACAGTTTTATAACAATACAGAAGTGAGAAATGTGAAGCGACAGGTTTGTTGAACCAGAACTTCACAGAAGATGATATGGAGGATATGAAGTAGAGTAGCCAACACCTATGTATGATAAATCATGTTCAATACCAAGCCACCATCAACAAGGTAAGGGCAAAAATTACAAGTAGAAACTTTCTTGGAATGTCATCCTTGCCTGTTATTTTAAACTTACAAACAACATCTGCGTAGCCTAAAATCAATCACTCTGACATTGAATCAGCTGCTAAGTGTTAGGCACCAGACCTTCATAATAAGCATCTTGCCTAGAAGCCTACAGAACAGCTTCTTTCAAAGCCAGTCCACACTTTCCTAATTGTTAAATAACTGACACAGAACAAGATGATCCTTTTAGAGCTGAATACCGTTACCTTTCTTAACCTTCAAGTAAACTTCAAGGTTCCCCAAGTGATTTTGTTTCCATGGAGACAAAGTTATTAATTCCCAATGTTCTACCCCTCAGTGAGGCCCGAGACACAACTAATTGATTGAAGTGATGAAGTTTAACTGAGCAAGATAAACTCTAAACCAGAAGTGCAATGAAGTTATTCGGCAATTATAGTTAATTAGTTCAATACTTTCGTCTGAAAAATGATTTCTCAAATAGAAAACTATTTGTATGTGTGCCCATCCACATGCTGTTTTAACTTTTTTGATTTACTTGATGTTCTCAGAGTACTCCCCACTGTTAAATAATTGGGAAAAGCCAATGAAGGAAAATTCAGAAGAAATGAACAGATATTTTTACATCTAAGGATTTCCAGAGGCTTACAAAAATTCTACTAATTAGCACACTGCAGCAAAAACTACAATGCACTTGCCCATTAATCACCACATACCTTTTCTATTTCTAAATGTGTGTAACCACTGTATTTTTCCCTCAGTCCTGCAGCGCGTCTCTATGGCATAAAAATCAGAAATGCATACTTATCCTAAGATACCGGTCTGATAAGCAGCCAGCATTGGGTATCTGTGATAGGCATTATGGGCATCCAAATCTAATGTAGGCACGTGCCGGCCACATTCCCGAGACATGGATGTGTGTAAGCATCCATACGGATGTACCCTACTGACCCGGCTTGCTTTTTGTGCATCACGGCCAGAATCTCCACCCTTTACCTCCTCCATCTGAACTTTAGGGACACCTTAAGTAAGAGTTACTCCTTCACCAGATAAGCCCTTACAGCCACCGCCAGGTTCATGTCCAAGTTCAGAACACACAGCCTGTAAGTGGAGGTAACACACACCATCGCTGCAGGCTTTCCTGGGAGTAACCCAGAAATCCAGAAAAGCAAGCTACAACATTAAGACAGCTTGGAGTCATTGCTGGGCACCCCACCTCCCCCCTGCGCTTTTTACACCCACTCTGGGGTAAGATCACCGTTCTGCCGTGGCAGCTCTCATGCACACACTGATCCCTTCCCTGCGTTATTGCCTCCTGGCAATTCTTGCCATCCACAGTAACCTACAGCAGGCTGCAAAACAATTATTTGATTATATGACACAATGATCACTCATGTGCCTCATTCCTCCTCGGAGAAATGCATCTGAGGATGCATCGTACCTGACACTCTAACAGCAATACACAGGGAAGAATTACCACCAGAGTTATCCACCTCGGGTGGAGTTAATTGAACTCACAGCGTGATCCTCTCTAGACTTGATTTCCAGCTATCTGCTTATCAGTGTATTTTTCAAAGGTCCAAAAGGACCAGCGCAAAGGGATTAGAGAAGGGACTCAGGATGAGTACGAGGTCACAAGCAATCACCATGTCCTGCTCCTGACCTTTCTGATAACACACCGCTCCATAACTCACAGATATTTATGACATCCCCATTACCTAAACCCATTTTCCCACTTCTAATTTGCATAAGTCAGACTGACTGTTACGCATCTGTCCTCTTCACAGACATTACAACAGTACCTCTAAAAACTGTTAAATAAGATAACTAACAAATAACAAGCTCAGGCATTAACAAGTTCAGCTGCAAATCGTGGTCTTACCTTCCGTGCTTCAGAAAACAGTTTGTCCTGCCACGAGCCAGCCAGGGCAGCTGGTATTCCTGAAAGAAAAAAAAATAAATAAAAATCTGGTTTTCTATGTAGCTATGAAAAGAAACACAGAGGTAGTTTTCAAACTCCAAATACCCCTACTCAGCTCTCAGCTCCCACAGGCTTTGTAAACCTGGGGAACCGGCTTCATGTCTCCATCCTTCAGCTTCCCATGTACAAATCGGAGTTCCTCTTTGCCCTCTATTTTCCTTTAGGACAGGATCCCTCCATCTTACTTACTCAGCCTGACAAAGCTGGCTATTCCAGCCAGCGATACCCCAGAAAGTCAGCACGTTTCAGCTATGCCAAGCAGAAGTGCCAATTTCAAAGCTATGGTGGCTTCAAGCCAGCCTTGTGCCCGTGGGATCTGACACAGAACCACAGGATTAGTGCTGGAGGGGACCCTGGGGGTCCCTGGTCCAGCCTCCTGCCTGGAATGGGGTCAGTCAAGGAGGGCTCAGAGCCTGAGCCAAAGGGAGGGAGAAGCTGTTGAGTCCCCACATCATCAGGGATGTGTCAGGCCAGGCTGGGAAGAGGCGAGAGGAGCCACAGAGGGAGTCTGGTGTCTGCAGCTGGGGCCACAGACTGGTCTGAAAACTGTTGACTGGCTTTCGTGGGACTGGAGATTAATGACCATGGGAGCATCGTTTTGGGGCTGCTATAAATCAAGCGATACACAAGACTAACAGGAGAGGGGGAGAAAATGCACGGACCTCCAGCACAGGCAATAAATTTTAACAGAGAAGGATGTTCGGTCAACCCCACCATTCACCCAAGCCCTTTTGCAGGTCTGAAACAGGCTTTCACCAGCACGTAGGTGCAGCTGGGAATCGAGAAGTAGGCTGCTAGCAGGAAATACTGGGGGGCTTCAGGCTGCTAACTTGGGAAGATTTTCAGCAAGTGGCCTGTCATGGCTTTAGTTGGTTTTCACCACAGTTACTCACTTGGGAATGTGTGCAACAGCATTAACACTGTGCTGCTGTTATTAGTTGTCTTCTATTACCTTTTTTCATAAAAATACCTGGTGGCTCTACCATCCAACCTCACTTACCTATCTCCGGCTGCTACCTGAACCTTCACTGGTGCAGAGCCCTGAGGACATTCTGGCTAGCCTAAGACAGCATCTTTTCTCCAGAGGGCCATTAAAAAGCTCATGCATTTTACTGGGTGCTTATTATGCCCTCATGATATATTCCTCATTATTGTAACCTGAAATTTCATTTCCATGCCAATGACTCTCAGATCTGTCTTAGTGATGGAAAGCCCATAAACTGCTCTAAGTTTCCCTGTTGCCCGTAGGACAAATAATGGCTGAATCAGAACGGGCTTTTATTCTCAAAGGCATCCTAGAGAGGCTTAAAAAAGGGTGCTGTCTGCTCTCAGCCTCAGTCCATGACCACTGTCAACATATTTTGATGCTTCAAAAGCATTACTTGAAGCCTAAGCAAAGATCACATCTGCAGGGAGAAAGCTTATTCTGAGCTGATTTTCAATTAGCTTTTTAATTAGGCAGGCTGCGAGAAAGATGAGGCTATCTTTCAGAATACTGTATTTTTTCAACCAGGTCTGTGGGCAGCTTCCATAAAATGAAGCCACACACTTTTCCTTTGCACATGATCAGAGCAATGCTCACCTGGTACACCAGCTCCGTATAAAATGACCTCTCTTCTTTCATCAGCATCTTCACAGTATGGCTGCCAAAGAGCATTGGCATGAAAGATAGTTCAGCGGGTATCATAGCAACTTTATTTGCAACAGATATGAGAATGCTAAAGGAGGAAAGATTAATTTCTAGGTTATGGTGCTAATGTGCAAAACCTTTTTAAGGGCAAAGCTCAGGCTCTATTTGGAGTTTCATATCTGGGTGTAATTTGCTTGTTATTAATCGTCTAGCAAGTCAGTCCTGAGCCTTGACATCCGTGTGTCTTAGCGACTACAACTTGCTAGATTTATCTTCTGTACATAAAAAGCTCCTTTGGGACTCTGTGCCTCGGAGTAAACGCTGTTTTATTTTTGATTCCTGAATTTTCTCTAACTTTCTGCTTATCACATTCCCTCTTTTGGAACAGTTGTGCATGAAATGATTCGTTGGGGTATGCAAGGGCAAATCGTGCTTGTAACAAGCAGGTATCATGCACTGAGGTAAGCAGCCACTTTGGAAAGACTGCATGATGAGGTTCATCAATTAAATTAATAGCACTGAAGGGAGGGGAAATCTAAAAAACCCCCAAACAACCACCCACAGGGTAATTACGTATGTGTCTCAGATTTTGAGCTTATGTCTTGCCTTTGCATTGGTACAGATAACTAACGGCAAATACCCACATCTTGGTCAGATATGGCTGCGGAGACAAAGTACTTAAGCTGGAATTAGAATAAGAGTAAGGACAGGGCAAGCACAGGCTTCTGAATAGAGCTGGAGACATGCTAAGCTCAAAAGGATTGCCGCTTTCTACTAGGAAATGTGAGTCCAGCGCTGACGTGCCTGCATGCAGAGTGATGACTTTGCTGGAAAAACAGATTTAGTCCTAACAAAATAACTAACTAGATTAAGTGTTGCTGAGGTCAGGTCTCCACTTGTTTCTGAGGCCAGAACTCAAGTGCTGTGTAATGGGATTTACGTTACAGAGAACTTGGTGCCAATGCCAGCCGATAGGAGCAAGGAAGTTTGGAGCCATGCAGAAAAAACATTGGTGTCTTTTTAAGCCTCTGTTTTTTAGCTGAACTTATTAGTAAGTATTATAATGGGGGGAGGGGGTTTCCTTCTTCAACAAACACAAGTGAGAATGGGAGAGCCCTTCCCATTGTGTTTGTTTTGTATTACACATCCATTTTAAGTCAGGTCAGGAGTGTAAAGAGTTCACTTTGCTTCTAATGAAGCCGTGAGCATTTCACAATGACAGAGAAAATCCTCATTATTAACAGTGTTCTGGCTTTAGTCTACAGAGTAAAAAAAAAAAAGGGACAGTATGTTTTTACAAAGATGAGGATAATTGCAGCAGAGAAATACGCATGCAGATCAGCAGCTTCTCATTTGTACATGTGAAAGCTGCCAACTGTCTCAGGCCTACACAGGTTAGATTTCAAAGCATATTTCATTCTGATATTGTCTTAAGACCAGTGATTTATTTCATCCAGGTCAACAAGCCTTGCTGCCTTTGCTTGAAGAGCAAGGATCAGGAAGGCTTCTTTCTTGCAGGCAGAGAAAAGACACTGCAAAGATGGGGCTTCTAAATACATCAGAGACTGACCCCTAAAACTTTCCTCTTTGATTTCTCCTCCACTGAAACTCATCACACACCTCTGAGCTGATATTCCACTTAAAATCTTGAGATTACAAATAGCCGAAGCTCTTTTCCTGCATGTCTTCATAAGAGTTTGTGCTGTTTTCCAGCATCATTATTTTTTAACAAATTTCCACGCTTAAGCAAGTTGTTTTGACATGCTTTTAGGAGGGTTTCATCAACCACAAGAACAGGTTTATAAGAAGCGTGATATTAATTTTTCTCAGTCTCAGCATGCTTGAAGAAGAAAAAAAAAACCCAAACCAGAAAGAAGCTTTGTGAGTTAACAGCCTCACCATGTTCTTGTAAGGAGAACAGAGTTTCATACTGCCCATATGATGCATCTCAGCCCTGGGATGGAGAGAAAGGGAGAACAACACAATCCGAAGAGCCGGAGATGCTCAGCCATGCAGAAATGAAGATGGAAGCCCCAGCTTTCAAAAGAACTAGTGCATGCAGGCCTGGTTACTAGGAAAAGTGCAGACCTTTGGTGACAGTTGAGAGAACCTATAGCACCTCCAACGAAAGTACACAGCAAATACATCCAGCAACTAGAAAATGATCCTTCTCTATTGTACATTTTGGGCAAGTCTAGCCCTTAGACATGTCGAGTTGGGCCAGAGACTTTGTGCCCTGGCCCCTGCAGAGAAGCAGGAGTACAAAGCTCCAATATCTCTCTTCCTTTCAGGATCAGGAAAAAACATCAGGCCCTGAATAGATCTTTGAATAGATCTTAGCAGACCAACTCATAAATAAGTGCCTGCTTTCCACTCAGCACAATAGTTGAAGGAAACAACGCAGGGGGAAGGGAGGGAGGGTAGAACAAAACAAACAAAAAAACCCAACAACAAACCAACACCAACAACAAAAAAACACACACCAAAAAAGAAAGGAGAAACTAAAACAATTGCCAAGGTCTTAAAAACAAGTTCTTTGAGCCAGGCCAGAATTCATAACTTGTGTGCAGACTCCCTAGATACATACGATGTCATGAACCTACTATGGTGATTTGCCACCCTTACTTTCAGGCTAAAGCTGAGTCAGCTCTGTCACCTACCGTCATCCGTAAGTGTGATTCATCCCAACAGCACTGGTCCAGGCCCAGCTGGGTCATTTTGTCTTTACATATCTTTGTGATTCCACTTACAAAAAAAAGACCAACTCAAACCCATCACTTTTAAGGTAAATTTTGTATTTTCCTCTTTAGCATGCATAGTTTTAGGTCACTAGGCAGCAGCTGCTGCAGGCAGGTAAAACAGTATTTAGCCTTATAGTGTCACATCCATCTGAGCCAAATTATTGCATTGCTGTGATCTTCACAGGGCAAAGATGATTCGATAGCAGAAGGATGCAGCAGTTTATGGGACTGTAATGATGATTAGTTTAGGCCAAGTCAAAAGCCAGAGACTATACTGTATTGCCAATACTTTCACACTACCTCCAAAGCTGCTTGCTAGCTTTGTAAAAAAAATGTCTTGCGTAGCACGTTGGTTAGGGGCAGAAGTAAAAGCCTTACATCTTTCTGTGCTAGGGTTAAGCAATACTAGAGTTAAGGAGTGAGTTGTTTTCTTAAAGAAGCTTATTATACCCCTTCTCCAATTCAGCTTTCCCTGTGGAAGCAATGAAGCTTACCTACGCCACAGACTGACCTTTACAACTTAACTTAAGCCCCAGCTGTTCAAACAGATCTTTTTAAAAAAGAGAGCACCCTCCGATCAATTTAGAAACCTTTCTTTGCAGCATCTGTGGCAACTCGAGGTCAATTTGAGAATGACCAGAAAGAGCCAGAAAAGCAGTGGGTCCCAAGGGGAGCAAATACAAGTGGTATCAGCTAATCCTCCACCTTTCTTAAGGATTCAAATCCACCAGGGAGCACAATTTCCGCCCAGGGCTCTGCTGTGACTTCGGGGCTCCGACAGTGCGTCTTGCTGTGTGCAGCAAGATGGGCACGGAGATGAACCAGCATCCCTGCCCTCGTCCTTGCAGCAGAACAACAAGGTGGAAAGTAAGACTACCCAAGGCACTGGGAAGGGTGCAGTTTCTATTTCAAGCAGCGTTCTGATGCCTGACAGGCCACAGTGGCCTCAGGAAAGTATCTGCATAATCAAAGCCAAGAAAATCTTAATTGCATCTTCTGTCATAAGGATACTTTGGGTTTTTTTGGTTTGAGATTGGGTTTGTTGTTGTTTGTTTTTGTTTGTTTTGGTTTTTTTTAAATCAAGACATGTTGCACATTTTGCATGATGAGGATGGCTACAGGAGCGTGACTTTAATGAGAAGAAAACGATGCCATTATAACCAAGCCTGCTGCCAGCAACAGCAGTGTAACATGAAATGAGGATGACACTAAGTGTAAGCCCATGAGACCTTCAATACACAGCTTACAGCTCGCCAGCAGTCCAGTGCTGGCAGTCCATGAGTGGGGTTGCTTGTGCTGAGATTTGGTGACAGAAGTTAAAAACAGTAGCTCTAGACCCGTTGCTTTTATCTGGGGAGAGAGCTACTGTCAAAAGCTGTTTCTGTGACAAAAGGTATTTCTGTCAAAAGAGAGACTACGCCGTACCATAGGCACTGGGACAAGGTTGTGTTATTACTTTTTTTTTTGATGAAGCTTCATTTCACATTCATGTTCTTGGAATGGAAATATTTCCAGTTTTCTTAGAAAAATGAAATTAATTGTACTTAAACAAATTAGAGATTTAAATTTGACAAAAGCGAGCTGCGGCATTGAGAAGTCTCCAGTGGGCTCCCCCAGCTCCTGTTTTCCTGAGGCTCACAGTGCCTTGCCAGCGAGATATGTGGTGTGAATACACAAAGTGGGTCTTATCCACTGCGCATAGAAAGTAACACCGTGCACAGCCGGCACGGCATGCTGTGCTGCTCTGTCGCTGTATTCATAGCATGAAAAGAGAAAAGCCCGACACTGAATAAAGGTATCAGCTGTGTCACTTCCACAGCATGGACCTCTCTGTATGTCACCGTTTCTATCACCAAAATAGAAACAAAATCAGACTACAAAAAGACAGAGTTCAACCCATTCATATTCCTGAAGCTGCCTTCAGTTAGCAGAAGAAAGGCGCTATATGAAAACAAGTTTCTCTTTCATTTGATGCATTACTGGCAGCAAAAGCAGTCCTCCCGGGTACCAGCCTTCCACCAACTTCAGTCCATCCATGAAAATAAACTTGCAGCCACCCACCTGCCCCCTCCCTGGCCCTGCTGGAAAGGCAAGGCTGGCAACCAAGATCACGTCACCGGCTCTTCTCCCTGTGCCCCATGTTGGTGCCCACTACTTGCCACCCATCTGCTCTCAAGCATCAGAGCAAGGATCACTGCTGGGACTGCCCATGTAAGGGGTGCATTGCTGACAGAGAATGGAAAGCAGGGAACAGTCTCAAATCTGAAAGAATTGATCAGGAGGGAAAAAAGACTTAACTACAACTCACATGGCAAGAGTCTGAAGGACTAAAGAGAATCACTCCCACTTGAATGCTGCTGTCTACTCAGTGGCAACACAAGACCATGAATTTCACCTCAAAGCACAGCATATCCATTCCCACTCAGGCAGTGCAGGTTGAAGGGGCCACAAGAAATGGCAAGGCATGAATGAAGACAACCCCCCACCCATTCAGATTTTCCCAATGCACTTGTATGTTTAACGTGAGATGCAAGTCATCCTCTGCTGAATATGGGCTGGCAGCTTGGTGGGGCACGTGGTGGAGCATTCCCCCCTAGTCCTCTGGGATGCTGTACGATCTCAGGAATTCCCATTAAGGTTTGGCCTTTGTGTCATGAGTTGGGTGGTTAAGCGTCCCTTGACTGTACCAGGAACTCTTGCCTGGCAAAGTGGGGAACAACAGCAGGAGTAATCAGTCATCCCCTGACAGCCTTGGAACACTTCTACCCTGAATTGTAACCTGAGTGGAACTGCACCTTTGTTACTGGAATTACGCAAACTCTAGTAATTATCAACCTGGATTGTGGTTCAGGATGGAAGCTTACTGATGATCAAAGCCAATTATCTTGTGACCCTATAAAAAGTGGTCCGAAGTGAAGACCCTTTGAGCTCTCCTGGGCTGCAGCGGGTTGTGACCAGCATCTCCTCCTGAGTGGGACGCTTCCCTAAGAGCTCCCTAATTCTCAGATTTGTGAAGTTTGGAGAACTGTTGCCAAAAGCTGACAAAATGGACGAGGCTGAAACCCTCCACTCCTTGAGGCTCAACCATCACCTGTTGAGAAATGCAGAGATATTTAAAGTGAGTATTTTACTGAACTCAAGGGGAGCTTTTAACAGGGATACTTTGTACATTTATATACATATAACTATACACTTATATACTTATATCCCTATATCTAGCTATCTTTGTGTCTGTGTGCGTGCATGTGTGAATTGATTTAGATACCCTATAGCAAGTATAGTATGCATGTTGCCATCTTGGATCTGTAATTATGTAGTAAATCCCATTAACTCACTTTGTAAATGTTGAATTAGTCAATGATTAAGTGCTGCTAAAATCTTGTGAGTCACCTTAAAACTGTGAGTAAACCTTAGACTACCGCTAGATCAAAAGCTGTGTAAAAATTCCATGTGTGGTCAGTTGGTACTTTTACAACATCGAATTAAGATCACCTTCTGCTGGTATCTTGGACAGTGGTTCTTTAGGTGATCTTAACTGATGACACATGCGTTCCTTTAGATATAAACCGTAGACCAAGTTTCAGACTAAGATTGGACCCAGCCGCCCCTAAGCTCTATCAGGAGTTTAGAAAGCAAAGGGATCTACTCTGAACCTTGTCACTCAACGGGAGGGTCTCCCTTACCTTTTTACATCTTTGGTATCTGTGTAAAACATTCTAGCTTCGTTCTCACTCAGTTTTCCTTCGTGTTTCATCCATGTAGTAAGTAATAGAGCGAACCTTACCACTGAATTTTGTTAAGCTGCACTTCTACAAATCCATGTTAAAACTGTTTTGCTAACACCTTTGATGGTGACTCTTTCAGCGACCTAAACCACTCGTTTGCAACAGGGCACAAGTGCTTCAGGTGAAGCAAACAAGGATGAAACTCAAGAACCGACACAGCCACAGGGACTGGTGGTCCGTGCAAAGTGTGATGCCCGACTTCTGTGTGTTTCCTAATCAGGGGTCACTGTGTCCCACCCTGTGTCCAAACACCCTTGGGTGCTCAGTCTACTGCCAGTAGCAGCCTACACTCGCGTTGGCCTGCGCATGGCTGAAGGTTCCCCCATTCCACCAGAAGAAAGCCTATCTTTCTTGCTGGTCCTCGTGCTGTGGTCCCCCTCCTCACCCCCAAGAGTTTTCCCGGTTACATTTTATGTAATTTAGAGTTTCTTCACTGCTTTGTGCCAGGGATGATATTTAAAAGAGCAAGCCATCCTCTTCTTTTGTCAGCTTATGGTGTATTTCATCTCCCACTATCTCATAAAATGACAGTTTGATTATAATGTAATTACTTTTTTTAGTGAACCTAGCGCATAATTTTATTTCCAGATGGGTTTATGTTCCTTATATTTAAGCTCATTATGAACATGAAGGCTGCACAGGAAAAATACAAAGCAAGCTGCTTTTGGTTTTTTTTTCCTTTAAAAGGTGAACATTTTGGAAGTGAGGGGAAAGGTACCAATGTCACACGGTAGAAAAGATGAGTTCCAAACATGAGAGCACAAATGAGCCTGAGAGTCCTGTAAGGCATTACATGGAAATTGGAAAAATAAACATTTAATTTTAATTGCTTGGAATTTGGTAAAAGCTAACAGGCTGAAGAGCCTCAATATCCAAAAGTCAAAACCAAGAATTGGAGAGCAGCTTCAGACGACCACGGCGGAGATAGTGCCAGCTCACAAATTGGTGAAACGAAAGTCTTTTTTGTTCAGTCAAGTCTCCAAGCCTCCTGTGGCTGGGTACCTGCCAAGGAGCTCGTTTGCAAGTCAAGTATTATTTGTTGATGCTAAAAAGCACAAGCTGATACATTTTGCCAAAACACGTGACAAGAAAATCCATGTAAATCAGCAGCGCTTTGCAGCAGAAACTGTGGTTCCTTTCTGAAAGCTGCCTTAGTAAAATGGCACCCTGGGGTTTCCTGTTTATTGCATCCCAGTGACTTCCAAATCAAACATGATCAGCTCAGACGCAAGTGATAATGATTTTTTTAACTGCTGCTTTTAGGAAAATAGAAATAAAACCGTACAGTCAAGATGTGCTTTTTGGCTCGTGCACTGGCAGCGTAGCTCCTACAACTGGTATTTAGTCAATAATCCTATTTATGACTCGCAACCTGGTTTCTTTTCTATCATTCAGTTTGCACTTTAGTGGCTTTAACAGAAGAAATACATCCAGAAGAAAAAAATGTCATCCCAAAGAAAACCTGTTAACTTAGCCCAAAACTGAAATCAGGTCCTCACTGGGGTCCATTTCTTTAGCAATGCTTTTACATCTGCTCAAGCATTTGCTGATGTAACATCATCAATTATGTTGCATTTTATGTTGCATTAGGGGTGCAGGGCAGTGTCCTACGCTGACTACACGTGTTTGTAGTCAATTTAAATTGACTTAATTTTTTACAATTCTTGGTTTTTTTTTTTTAAAAAAACCCCTTAAATTAGAACTTGAGTTAATTACTTAAATAACTTGAATTACTTATTAATTAGTTATTTAAATAAGATCATTAATTAATTAAATAAGAACTTAAATAAGAACTCATTTACTTAAATGTTTTTATTACTTGAAGATCTCATAGAAGCAAACATTTCACAGTGTGGCTGTAAAACAGAAGCAAGAGGTACCATGAGCACATCCAGTTCTCCTTGCCGTTTTGCCGCTTGCGACGCTGCAAATGTGACTGGATAATGATGACATTTGACATCTGTGACTTTTACGACTTGTACGACTTACAGGCATCACCAGCCAGTCTGCAACCCGGGATCGAAGGACCTCTCGCTGAGAACTCGCCACACTTCGCTCCTCGCCACATGTCAAACCTCATCCTCCTTGAAAATGTATTTCCTGAAAATAAACAGAATTTTGCTTTAGAAATATATATACCCATGTTCCCGTGTTCAGACAGTTCTGGGCTCATTTCCCCGTATTTTAGGTCACTGATAAGCCACCTAATCTGCTGTAATGAGAATATTGCTCGCTTTCCATGCGGTATCTGTCCAGCAGCTCTCCTGGGACACTTTAAACTCGCATGGAAGGTCTTGATATTCCAGGCACGTCTTCTACCTTATTCTATTGCCTTGCCACAGACCTCAGTCCACCAACTTAATTGTTCATTTGTCTGGGCCTGTCAATTCCTCCATTTCCACACTCCCACCTCGGTATGTGCCTTCTGTTAGGTGGTGGGAAAACTCGGAGATTATCACATACCACAACATCATTTATTTACTCTATCAAACAAGAACGATTGATTTATTAAGCTTGTTCATTGGCAAACCTGCAACGTAATTTTAGCAAGAAACAGCTTAATTCTACGTAAGAATTGAGCCCTAGAAATTCAGATAAAAGATTTGAAACACGTTGCATTGCTGTTGCTTTTTCAAGTGAAAAAAATTAATGCTATGGCGAGAAACTAGACATCTAGACAGAAGAAAAGGGGAAATCATGTGAGACAAAAATCAGAGATAAAGAGAAAACCAGCTTATATTAAAGCTTAGCAGTCCCTGCGGGTATCATGAAAGCTTCTGAATGGATGAAGCATTTCTAGTAAATACAATGAATCAAACAAATCCTGTCATCTTGGGGTTTGCCACAAAATGTCCTTAAAAAAGGACAAGTCAATTTTAAATTTTTGATTTTTACTGAAACCAAGTTATGGTCTTGATTAAGTGACTACGATCTGCTTGCCAGAAAAGCTTTTTGTATGGGTTTTTCAACACAAAAATTAAACCCAAATAGATTTTTTAAAAAACTTACTTTTTATTTTACACAGTACAACCTATTCCCTTCCTCCTCAACCAACTCAATCAAATCTACTTTTTGTAGATGAGCCACAGAGCATCAGAAACCCAGTATCACTATTGAACCACCTTTTTTAAAAGCAAAGCAACTAGAGGAGGTCAGACAGAGTTCAAAGACTCATCATTCTTGGGCATATTCAAATTGCCCTTTAAGGTCCACAGTAGGACTTCAAGTTCTGTCCCTGCAGAGGTCTCCAGACTCCTCTTCCCCTTCATTTCACTTCCCCGCCCCCCCCCCCCCCCCCCCAATGTTTTGGGAATTAACCAACGTGGAGGCATCAGACCTCTTCTCTTCCAGCAGAGGTCACTGAACAGCCCAGGGACATAAAGGCAATGGCTGTAGAGGTCCCAAATCCACAAAACAAAGATTTTGCAGAGTAAAGCCATAGATGGGATGAGATAAGGCAGTGATAAAGCTGGGACTGTCCTTATCCAGCACAACAGAACAGCTCTTGATTTCAACTTGCCTGACTCCTTGCCCACCTTCCAGAAAATACGAGCCATAGCTGAATCTGTCTCCTCAATGTACTCAACTGCTCCTTTGTTTGGTTTTGTTCTAGTCTGCAAAAGAACTTAATGAAGAATTATAAATCATGGCAAAAGAGACATTTGAAAACAGCACTTACCAAAATTTCTACTTAGAAAGCAGAGGATGCATAAAATTTCTATCTCAAAAGCATGAAGGATGCATCTTGAATTAAGGCCACAGCACCGGTCCTTCAGGAGATAACTCAAAGCAGCCTTCAGCTTCTTCATATCGATGTAGTATGAGAAACTTACAAAGAAGTGGCACAGGGCTAGTTAATTTTGCAGTTGTGCTTTCCTCAAATGAGGAAGTGGCTCAGAGGTCAAAGCTTTATCTGACTGAGAAGCCATCAAGCTGGTGACAGCTTTACAAAACAAAATGCTGAAGTTTCTGTTAAAAAAACAACTCTGTCAAAAGAGGGGAAAAAAATCATGTCAAGAGTCTTACTATATGACTCCATTAAGATTTTTTAAAATCAATACATGGTATGTAGTCCACATAATTCAATTTGAGAAAATTTTAACTAGATTATATCTTGGCAAGAAGACCTTATGGGTCACTTTAAACTCAATTTTTATCTGTCCAAATAATGAACTCCAGAAGGTTAAGAGATTAGCACTTCAGAGTGTGTTTTAGTGCAATCAAAGCTTTCCTGAGAGGAGGCTATTGTACTGAAATCGTCAAAATCTTGTCCAAATTATCATATAGACAAGAAAAACCTCAAGAATTAATATCTACCAGTTTCCTCTGGCAAGATGAAATAAGGCACAGGCAAGGTGCTAAAAGAAATGCAGTTATTTCCATTAATGGAGAAACTTACCCCCAAATGGCTGAAGGAACACCAAAAAAAAAAAAAAAGATAAAACAGCAACCAATTCCCCAACACACAACTGTAAAGTAAAGATGATATAATCCCATCAGATGTTATTTAAAATACAATTAAATATCTTATTTTCCACGAGTAATTATTGACTCTTCATTCTTCTCAGTCATAAATGACTGCTGCCTTCCTTTGGATTTTTTTCTTTTCTGTGTACATCAAAACCCTGACCCAACTTTTACCCTGTATCTTTGCTTTCATCTTCCAGGGAGACTAGCACATGCAAATCCCAGTACTTCTGTTCCGTCTGGCTTGCGCTTCCATGCACAGAAAGCAGGATGGGGAAGAGAATTCAGAGGCCGTTTGACCTGCCTGGCCAGCAGGGAGGCTCCCACCATATCTGTGTCGTATTCCACAGGAGCGCATCTCATGCACTCTTTGGTAACCACCAGCAGCTGAAATACCACCAGGTCCCCAGGCGCTCTGCTCCCAAGCTTCACCATCTTTCAGTACTGAGAAGTTTCTTCCTTACTGCCAGCCCTGGAAAACCCATTACATTTTGTCCTTTCCACTGAGGATAGGGAGAACAGAGTATCTTCTTGCTGCTGCCGTCCTTTACCTACCGACAAGTCACCATGTCCCTGATTTCACTGGTCTATTCACCTCTTCCAGCCCTTCCCAATGTGCTCCAGTCGCCGATCGCCTCGGGGATGCACAAAAAGCTGCCTTGCAGAGTGCTGCCCCACCTCTAAGATCCCGTGACCACAGTGGGGGGGTCCATACAAGAAGCCGGGATGCTGGCTCCAGCGGGTACAATGGGTTAGGGAGGCAGGACCACCAGTGCCTTGTCCTGCTGGGAGACAAGGTGTCCTTGGCTGTGCACCCCACGTGAGCTGGGCAGTGCTGCAGCTCATGGCTTTGACCCCCGAGGAGACTGCTGTTTGTCAGTGCCGCAGATGACCATCATTCCGCAGCCCTGCCCATCAGTGATGGCCAAAGGCTGATGGACACAGCAGCGGTTGAGGAACAGCCTCGCAGGACTCCTTGGGGAGCCACAGCCCTGTGACTTATGCTCAGGTCAGCAAGAATTGAGATCTGAAAGCCTTTTGTGGAGATAAAATACCACCCATGAACTATCTGGCTTCGTCTGGCATTTGAGAAAGGCAAGCTGCTCCAGAGCTGGCGTGCTGTATAGGAAATGCCCACAGGAGCTTGGGGAGAAGGCTGGCTGTATTTCTGCAGGGACCCTGAATGGAAACCCCAAAAAGCATTAAAAAAAAGAAATAGTGATATAATCCCTCTGTGTATGGAAACGACTACAGTCTGAATTTACTACGAATGCTGCATCAGGCTGCAATAAGGCTTTTTTCCTAGTGACCACAGCTGAAGGCTTGCCCATGTGTCATCTTTGGCCATCAGCCTCATTACTGTTTCTGCAGGGTCTGTTTTCCTCCTCCCTGATACAGCTGCGTGTGACCTGCTTACATTTTCTATATGATGAATAGGTAACTTTGGCTAACAAGAAGAAGGGTCATTAAAACTAACATGGGGCCAACCAGACAGAGATAAGTGAATGTTAAAGCATCTGACCAGGCCAGGTGCTTGAAGATATCACTGAAAAGGTCTTCAAGTAAAAAAAAAAAAACAACAAAAAAAACCAAACCAAAAACCAAACCCCAACAAATTACCACCTTGACAGGTTATTAAACGTTTAAAGCTTCTGGCAATAAGAGCTGCTAATAAAGAAACAGTGTAAACCAGAAGACAACAGCAGCAACAGTAATTATGCAGCAGAATGATTAAAAAGCATGCAGCTATAATGACTCTAATCTGTTTTATGAGCAGAAGTCAAAGATTCAGCAATCAGAAAAAAAAATCAATTAGGGAGCAAGGGAGATGGAAAAAAAAAATCTAAACTGAATTCCTACAATCAAGTGACAAATCAGTCATGAGTAATTGCAGGAACTGCTGCAGCTCACCATGTTTCGATAACACTGGCTACTCCACCAGAGCCTGGAGAACAGCTCAGTTTCTCAGCATCCAAAGGGACTCTGCAGAGCAATCTGAGAAATTGTGCTCGACAAATTGTGCTGCTCAGCTGGAAGTATATCCAGCATGCCCAAAATTAAGAAGCTTGCTTTGGAACTTTCCTTATTTTCATAGCAACAGAGCTAATTTCAGTTCAGCGGCACCTAACAGCCTCCTTAACGCTTAATGACCTAGGCATATTTTGTTTCATTTCCTCTTCCTGCTCTTCCTTTACTTTTTTCCTCTCCCAGATAAGAGGTTTCCAGTTGCTTCCCACAGCGATGCTAGCCAAGAAAAGGTCATTCTTGGACACCTGCCATGTCCCTCCTCTGCTGTGGAAGCCAGGGAGTTCAAGGGAAGAACAGGAAGAAGATGCGTGGGAAAACCTGGGGTGATTCCCAGCCCTTCCTCTCACAAAGGCCCGTTTCCTCACAACGGGACCGACCTGCTTGGATGTGATGATTCGCACGTTTCCGCATGTTCATGGCTGAGCAGGATCCCACCCCTCATCACCTCCTCACTCCTTCGCTGCTGAACTCAGACACCTTCTGGCTGTGGGTGGGGAACCTCCAGGGGGGTCCTTACCATGGAATCATTTAGGTTGGAAATGACCTTTGAGATCACCAAGTCCAACCATGAACCCAACACTGCCAAGCCCACCACTAAACCATGTCCCTGAGCACCGCATCTATGCATTTTTTAAACGCCTCCAGGGATGGTGATGCCACCACCTTCCTGGGCAGCCTGTGCCAGTGCCTGACCACCCTTCCCATGAAAAAATTGCTCCTGATAGCCAAAGTAAACCTCTGCTGGCAGGACTTGAGGCTGTTTCTTCTTGTCCTGCCACTACTAACCTGGGAGATGTCTACACCTCCTACACCCCCTCGCTACCACCCGCTGTCGGGCGGCTGTAGGGAGCGATCAGGTCCCCCCTGAGCCCCCTCCTCTCCATGCTGAGCACCCCCAGCCGTGTGCCCCAGCCCCTTCCCCAGCCCCCTGCCCGGCTCTGGACACGCTCCAGCCCCCCTACGTCCCTCTGGGCCTGAGGGGCCCGAAACTGAACCCAGGGCTCGAGGTGCGGCCCCACCAGCGCCGAGCACAGGGGCACGGGCACTGCCCTGGCCCTGCTGGCCACACCGTTTCGGATCCGAGCCAGGGTGCTGTTGGCCTCCTGGGCCACCTGGGCACACTGGGGGCTCATGTCCAGCCGGCTGCTGACCAGCACCCCCGGGCCCTTTCCATGGGGCAGCTTTGAGCCGCTCTGCCCCCAGCCCGCAGCGCTGTGGGGCTGGTGTGACCCACGGGCAGGACCCGGCACTTGGCCATGTTGAACCTCACACAACTGGCCTTGGTCCATCCGCCCAGCCTGCCCAGACCCCCTGCAGAGCCTTCTGCCCCCAGCACATCAATACATCAACACTCCCACCCAACATGGTGTTTGCAAGATCAAGTACAACCTTTAACCCAGGATTCAGGTCTGCCACTCATGGTGGACAACTTGTGTGCCTGGCTCTGAAAGGTCCCAGTGGAAAGTCAGCTTTTTCCCAGCCACCTCTTCCCAATCTTAGAAGTGATACTCACTGCTAGATAAGGGAAGACCTTCAGGCCATGCACCCCCAGATCCAGTGCAAGGTGGTCACTGAGCAGCACAAGCCCAGGCTCTCCCTGCCCTTGTCTTTGCCAGCCCACTCGCTTCCAGCTTCCTCACCCCACGCTGAAGCCGTGCCCCCGTAGCTGCACTGATGCTCACAGCCACCCACCACTCTGAAAACTGGCCCCAGAATGGAGGGTGTTTTCCCTGCGCTCTCACCTGATCCTGGACCTACTGGCAGGGAAGCTGCAGGAAAGAGACACAAGGGCTGGTACTGGCATCAGCCTGATCTTGGGTCACCCAAGCACTGAGTGTGCAAAGGAAAAAAAACACCCAAAACTTGCATTGAAAACTTTACACCAGATTAAACAGGCATGTATAATTCTGAAGGTAAAAATAAATTAGTCTGTTCCCCTATTTGTCTCTTCCTTGCTCATTGTAGTGAGATTATTTTAGATATTAAAAATCAAGCTCTTTCCAAAGCTTGTGGTTTTATTCCTATAGCTCTTTCTTCTACCCTTTTTTTTTTTTGCAAAATTTTTGCAAAATTTTTTTTGAAACATAGAAAACAGAACTTGATGCTATCAGATATCTGCCTTATAAAGACCAGAGAAAAAAACCCACCAGCTCCCACCCCATGAATATCGATATGTTTATATAAAAGAGATCTTTCACATGGGCTCTTTTTGGCATGGTGGTGGTGGAGACTTGGTCTGATGTGTGTTGTTTGCTGCAGCCCCCTCCAAGGTCTGTGTGTGCCAGGATGAAGTCCCTGCCCCTCCACCTCATGCAGAAGATGCTGGAATGCTTCTGAGAGCAGGGGACTGGAGTGGACTAAGCACACCAGATGCAAGGACTAAGTATGAACAACAAATAGCAAGAATGTGGATCAGATCACATGAGAAACCTGTCTGTGTGTCAAAATAAAATATAATTTCCCATTTGCTGCTTTTCTATGTATTCCTTTTTTTATACATTAAAGTTTTTAATATTGTGATTGCATACCTCTATTTTCTGTAAAGCAAGTATGATACCCTTAACTATCAAATATTTTGAAAGTGAATTTTCAAGACAAGGTTGGATATAATAAAACTCCAGTAAGGAATTACCTGTGCCAAAACTGCTCTGCTTCTCAGCATTTCCCTGAAAAAAATAAGCATTGATCGTTCTCACCATACCACCCCTCTTAATTTGCTTACTGTTTAAATTTCGGAGTGAGATGCAATTAATTAATATGGTTTACACATGTTAAGCTTTTAGAGCTAGAATTTATTGACAGCCACTTGACATTAATTATTTGTATTATTGACATCTTTGCACCACTGAAAGCTCTCTGGAGAGGAGCTTGGGAACATGCCAGAGGTGGAGAGGCACAGGTGCCGAAGGCAGGTAGGGAGATGCTGCTGTTCCACTCGTGCAGGCTGGGAAAGCAGGTGTTGCAACACGCGGAGCTTGGGGTGCCGTACTTACTGCTGTTGTTTTCATCGGCGAGCCTCAACATGGAAGAAAGGCAGCCTCAGTTGTTATAAATCCTCTCTTTAAAGATTTAGGCATGGTGTGACTCTAGCTGGCTTTGGGATGTGACTGTGGCACATAAGACAGTCAGAGGGACACACACACATACAGACACACACACGTGTGACAGGGCGGCCCAGCCTACCCCTGCTAAGTGCTCACGGGCAGGTGAACTGAAAGTTAAACAAGTCCCTGAGGTTTCCAACAGAGAGACATACAGACAAAAGCAGCAAATAAACAAGGTAAGTAATAAGCAGAAGATTAAACATCAGCAATGGTACTGGAGGGATGAAGCTCAGGTTGTAAGGGTGCTGGAGAAAGACCCAGAAATTGGATAAATCCAAGTGCCATGGCAGTGGGCAGCAGGCAGAGAAGCAGGCTCAGTGAGGGAAATGGGGCAGGCATCAGTCTGAGGGCAGGTGTGGGGGGTCCATGCAATCCCCCGGTGACACTGCCACCACCACAGCAGCCAGGAGGGCAGCCTTGGTGTAACCCAGGGGTCGGTGTAAGACCCACAGCTGTCTGTCTGACAGGGCACCCGCCCAAAACCTGATAGTGCTGGAAGGAAATTACCAACAACAAAGCTTCCTTAGGTGGACCATCAGCTGGATTGCACGGTGAGCATGGGACTACCAAGAGGCTCTGAGAGCAGGAGTCAGCCTGGAAAGAAATAAAATGGTATGAAAATTTGTGACTGTGGAGAGATACTTTGGAGGAGGAGAGTGGCAGCAGAGTGCAATTCAGAAAGTCGTAGGCATTTGTAAATGTTAATGTCTCATATTGTGGTTTACACTGTTGATATAGGTCCTGAACATGTATTTCACTGATTGTTCTTTAATTACTTTTCATTTTTGTTTTTTAAAAAAGCATAAATCAGACTACTTGGATCCTGATTTGATTTAACCACAGAAAATGGACAGCTTTTTTCCCACGAGAGCAGGCAAACTAAGTGACACACATTACGTAGCCAGGAATGAAGTTATCGGAGTAACGAATCGCCTAGAGGCAGCATTTCCCACTCACCTGTGGGTGTTGAAGTCGGGGTGAGCACCCAGCCAATGCTCACACGCTGCTGGGAGGGGGCAAGCCGAAGGAAGGTGAGATGGACACGTGCTTTTCCCTTTGCCTAGCGCAGGCAGTGAGCCAAAGATAGGATTAAAACATTTCTACTCTGGGAAAACTTCTCCCCTTGATTACACGAGCAATAATGAGGAATTCAGCTTTTTCCACTCCACGCGTGTTATATCATGCAGTAGTTTTTAGGGAGTTGTAAGGCGAGGAAATGTAGCACCGCCACAGGGTCAGGTGCTTTGCAGCCAAGGCACGTGCCGGGGTCAGCAGCAGTGGCGGCAGGTACCGTGGCTCCCCAGCGCAGAAGAGGTCCCACCACTGTGTTTGGTACCGATGGCTTTCTCCTGTGAGTCTACAGCAGAAAACAGGAAGCAAATGCAGCTCAAAGAGCTGTTTAATGAAGAAATGCTTAACAATGGAACATATTGATGATGATGAGAGCAGATTTAAAAGCTTCAAGCTTTAACAGGTGCCCATGATCATTTATCAGTTACACTCCAAGAAACACAGCAGCAGTGCCTTTGCCTCCTTCCCACCAGATGACTCTCGCTTTGTTGGGGTTTTTCTTTATCACTGTTAGATCGCAGCTCCCTCCTCCTCCTCTTGTTTTGCTTTAAGCACATGATACAGCTCCCAGAGGCCGGCTGTTACCCTTCATACCCCAAACCCAGCCTCAAAAGACCCCTCTAAGATGGAAATGCACGTTTGTCTCTGGTGGCCTCGCTCCATTTTGCAGTGTGTTTCGATTACCAGAGCATCCAACTGGGGCAGTAAGTTAAAGAAAGACGTTGTTCCCATGGTAACCCATTTCCTCTACCCACTCATTAGATTAACACATTTCAGATCAAAGGTAGACATGAAAACATCTCAGAAATGATAGTCCAAGGCATTACTTAAATATAAGCTAAACCCACCACACCATCTCAAAAAGCACGACTTCATATCAAAGCATACATCTATAGCTGTGATGCTCATTACGCCGTCTTGCCTGAAAATTATCAAAACCATCTTGGATAGTTCATTTTGTCGCTAGTTCACAGACAATTGCTTAAGTACTGAAACAAATAGGAACTCCCCACTATCAGATCAGAGCTGCAACCCAGTAGAGAAGTTCACCGTCTCTGTGATCAGTGCTTTCCGTGACACTCAACATTCGGGTAACCTTTGCAAATATGCTGCAGAAAAAGCCTGATTCACACTCCCAGTAGCAGCAAATCACTTATCAGCTTCATCTTCCCCAAATTCAATTTTGTTACGTTTTTAGTACTTCAGCGTGAGTTGACTTAATGGAAGTTCAAGCCCAAGGAACAAATTCATGCACCAGCACCGTGTGTCCAGACAATACAAAAAGCCTTCGGGCTTCTGCTCTGTCATCGTGCAGAAACT